>NC_133975.1:71595389-71917661 GCF_047716275.1 Strix uralensis | reverse complement strand
GGCACCTCAACCTTCCTCTTCAGAACACTTCAATGAAGACAGTTTCACCACCTGCCTCCATTTCACTGAAACTGAATTTTCTGTAAGAACCTAAATGATCCTAAAAGGGAAAACAAGTGAAAAAGAGCACATAAGCTGTATTTCTAAGTTGCGAAGCCATCTGTCAGTAACAGTAGGATCTACTGAGGAAAGTTGTTTGCTGAACATTCTGGCAACCTTGCTATTGTACAGTGTGGGAACATAGTCCTTTATAGCTGCTGTGTATGTAATGAAAGTATGTGGTTATTCCTTAGACCTTAGCTAAACAGAAGCACCAGTGGGAAAGGAAAAAGACAGTGAATGCTTGGGGCAAAGATAAAATGATCTCTACAAAATCACTTTCCACAATTGTTTCAGCAATGAGTTTACTCAAAGGCATGATGGTAGGAAAGGTACCTTTTATACAAATATTTTTATATATTAGCCAAAATTGAATTAAAACATTCACTTCAGATTCAGGACTTTGATCATTGAGTTACACTCAGATAATCAAGACATGGATATGATACCACAAGACCCAGAGCCATAAATTTCGCAGCCTCCAATGCTTGGAACTCAGATACTTCAGCCTAAGAAGACACTGAAGATTTCTTGAACAGCATATATCATAATGATGATATTCCAAGATCACTTGCTAAAAGTTTTGAAAAATAAATGAATGAGAACTGTAACTCACACATAGCTCATATTCTGAATCATAATCTTCCGCTCCTGAACTATTTGTTCACCAAACATTACTTTAACTCCATACCTAAGAAAACACCAATTAGAACGACAATAAAAGAGGGAGAGGGACAGTAAAGCAAATATTCCCAAACTAGAAAATTTAAAATTCTATCCAAGACAACTATGCAAGGTACTCAACTATCTTTGTGAGTAATTCCACCCACTGAACTCCTTCACATCCAGCCTCGCTATTTCTGAAGGAAGTCTGTATTTTCTGTATTTTCCTAAAATTAGTAAGAAAAAAAAGGGAGATTTGTTTTAATCACAAGGGTATTGGGTAAGATTTGAGATTAACCACTTTATGAGTAAAGGATGTAGGAGTACAAAAGCAAGATCTCTGCAAGAACATGCTTGTGTGGTAATACTTGTACCATCTATACAGGTTTGTGTTCAACCCAAACATCTCATCTCTGCTCATGTATGTAACAGGTCAATTGTTTGGATAATCCTTAGCACCCTTTGCGATCTAGTCCTGAAGTCACTGATCTAAATCTCTCCAGGAAGAGGGACTCTATAGACCATACTTCCTACAAAGCCTCTTACACTGAAGATGCAGATCTTATGGGGCTCAGTCAGGAAGAATGGATTTCCTGAAGCCCAAGTAAAGATGATACTATATAGATAAATCTGTTCTTCAATGGATGTTGGAGGGATCCTAGATGGAAAAACAGTAGGAAGACCCAAAATATAGAGTGGAAATTTCAAATTTTCTTACACTTATCAGTTTGTCACAAACTGAAGTTAGCATGGTGTTTCAGCTCGGGCATTCATCACTACATTACAGAGCTTGTCTCTAAGTAGTTTATGCTCATACTAAAATAGAAATATTTTTTTTCCAGGAAACTCAGTCATATTCACATCTGTGTAACTATTTCATGTCCATCCCAACAGATCTTGTTTTGTACAGTATACTTCCATACATTAGTTCCTATACACTGACAACTGCTATTTGACCAGAGAGAAGAGCGCGGTCCTGTGCTGAATGTTAGTCACAAAACTTGCAAAAAGTCAAGCAATTAATCCAGCAAGGGGCCTGTCGTGGCAGTTTTTGTAACTCATTAGGAAAGTCTGTCTGCATCTGCTACAAAGGCCATAGATTCATGCTTGCTGTGGTATCAGTTTGTCTGTAGTCAAGCAGATATCTTACACTTGTATCATGACTGCAAAATTCTCCTCATACAAGTTACTGGGGCATTTTCTTTAATTTTAATTGCAGCTTGGCCACATCCTAAAATGGCTGCAATCTCTGAAGTTGGGGACAGTAGATAGCAGCAAAGTCTGTGTGATTAGGCTGACATATAGCAATACTGCAACAGTGGGGTTTTTTCCCCCCACATCATCATTTCTCCCATAGTTAATAACTGAATTCTCTCTGTTCAAATAGTTTTTTCAGAAGTTTCTTCTGCTGCAAGCCCCTCTTCCTCAGAAAGCATCCTGAACTTTCCCGACTCATTTGCCCATTAGAAAAAGAAATTTGGGTTCAAAGTTGTAAAATAGCAAGTGTCATGTCAAGAGCAAGAATTCGTAGCAGATACTGTGACCAGACTGGTTTATTTATCAGTATCAAGTGCAACTGCTAGTCTCGGAGATAACATTATTGAAATTCCAGCACTGTATGAACAACATGCTGCAACTTGTTTCTTAGCACAGTTTATCACTAAGCAATTCTTACAAGAAATTCAACATACTTTTATCCAGAAATGGAGCATTTTTACTTCCTGGACTCAGAACTTAGGGTTCCAGAAACAAAGCATGTTTGGCTATCTGCAGGGAAAATAGCCTTTCTCATTTTTGCAAAACAGAAAATCACCATGAGTGGAACCTCTGTATCCCCAGTTTCACAAGTGGCTGGCACAAAGAGAATCAGTAAAGATTTTCATTTAATTTGTCAGAAACATTTCTGATGCTAGTAATTCACTTCTACTCTCCACAAAATGAGACATAATTTGCCTTTAATTCACAACTGGGTCTTAAAAATTAAACATCAAGAATCCAAACACCTTCACTTTGGTTTCCCTGACAAGGGATGTTTTAGACCTTTACAGAGGCTCCCAAGAAAGAGTATGTCTGCAACAGCATTTCTCCTCTCAATAACTGAGGCTCTTTAAGAAATTCAATAAAAAGCAAAGGAGAATGAAAATTAAAGTTGGGGAGAGAGAGTATCCTGAAGGGAAAGCATGAACAAAAACATGCAGGCTTATGCAGCCAGCCATCTGCAAAGCTGAAGGTTTCACAAAGAAAAAAAGCCTCTACTGTTCCTGAATCAATGACTTCCCATTTACAAGCTAGCTGTATAGAAAGAGATTCAAAATGGCTCTCAAGGAATTCATGCCAACCGTGAGGTCTGTTTTCTCGGGTGTATTTTCCACCCCTCTTTCTTTCACAGTCACAAGGACGTAAGTATTTATCAGTCCTGTACCCCTGCCAGCATACGCTGGAACGAGTCAAAGGGACCTGGCACTGAATCACAGGGATTTGTGTTGCTAATAAATACAGCAGGCCCCATCCATTGTTGATTAATTTTGACTGAAATCTAAACACCAAACAACAAACACTCTTCTGAACTGCTTTGGTACCCATTAGTTTGATGTGTTTATTAGACAAGACTGTATTCTTTCAAGTTTATTAACAACAGATTAGAGTATCTGCAAACAAATATAGGAGTTTTATTATTTAAAGGTGTGGGCACCATACACTAACATTTTTAGAATTTGACAATAAATAAAAAACAAAAATCCCATATCAAATTGCACTCAGGGTGGAAAAAAAAAAAACTAGTTAATGTTGAAGAGCAGCACAGTGCCAGTCCTTCACATTTTCAGACGTTTCAACTCAGAAGATGCAGAATGACACCTCTGGAGTAGCACAATGACTAAAAAAACAATTAACTTTGGAGGAACCATACAAATGGCATTAGTTCATAGAGGGTTCATTGTAAATAGGAGGGGTTTGGTACTTTTGTAGTATATTTTGCAGCTAAAGAAATTCCTTCAAAGCCTGCATTAAGTTGGAGGAGATTTTATTTGCCAAATCAACATAAAAGTATTGCAGCAGAGCTCAGCAAAACCATCAAATATCACTATTAAACTTAGCAATTTTTTTCCCAAAGAATTTGTCTTGCAAACAGGTGTTTATTGGGCTGAAGCATCCAGTAACAACCAAACTGTTAGCAAAACATTTATTTGATAATTAAACTTTATAAAACTCTTTGGTACCACCCTGCTCTCTGACAGTCAGTTTTCATTGGTGTCCATGGTCTTTCCTCTCCACAGCTCTCTCCTCTACGCTTCATTTGCAGAACCCAAAGTGCAGCAGAAGCCAAGTGAGATGCTATTTCATAACGAGACTGGCAGCTGTTCTTGCACTAGGAGTGATGGGCCAACATCTCTTGAGCTATTTGGGAGCTGGGCTTTAGTGAGACCTGCTGGATAACTCAGAGCATCAACTTCCCCAGGAAATGAGACAGTAGGGATGCTGCCACAAATATCATCAAGTTGCCTTAGTTCCCAACTACATGCTCAACCTTACCCTGGCCTGAAATGGAGCTGAGTGAGCCCAGCAAAACAGCATCTTCCTCTGCCTATGACCTACTCCTTGAGCTGTCTGAATACAATATGGAGGAAATACAATCTTGGCATCCAGCTTGCAGGCTTAGAAAGGTTAACAACCTTCCACCGCACTGAGAAAATGATTGCTTTTCCAAGCCTGAAGTTTCTTACAGTTTTATGAACTCTTGAAATACTGCATTCCTCTGCTTCAAAGCTACAAAGCCAAGAAAAGCAAGCTTCCTAGCTAGGCTTGGTAAAACAGTGGCAGGTTGCACAGCCTCTGGTGGTGACACCACATTTCTAGGATTATCTACATGCATCCTGAGCTGGCTGATGTCATTGTGAGGCTGCCCTCCATAATCTCTGAGAAGTCATGGAGATCGGGGTATGTTCCAGAAGATTGGAATAAGGCTAATGTCACCCCCATCTACAAGAAGGGACTAAAGGAACATCCAGGAAATTATAGGCCCATCAGTCTTACTTCAGTCCCTGGGAAAGTTATGGAATAAATCCTCCCAGGGGCTATCACAAGTCAAATGAAGCATGTGATTGGGAAAAGCCAGCCCAGATTAAACAAGGGCAAATTTTGTTTGACAAACCCGATCACCTTCTACAACAAACCAACCTGCTCAGTTGATGCGGTGGACATTGTCTACCTGGATTTCTCCAAGGCTTTCGATACTGTTTCCCACAGTCTCTTCCTAGGGAAACTGATGCATTATGGTCTAGACAAGTGGTCTGTGCAGTGGGTGGGAAACTGGCTGACAGGCTGCACCTAGAGGGTGGTCGTAAATTGCTCTTTTTCAAACTGGCAACCTGTCACAAGTGGGGTCCCCCAGGGATCGATATTGGGCCCAACACTGTTTAATATCTTCATAAGTGATCTGGATGATGGGATCAAGCGTACCCTGATGAAGTTTACTGACAATACCAAACTGAGTGGGGAAGTGGACACTTTGGAAGGGAAAGCCACTCTGCAGGAAGACCTGGATAGGCTGGAAGAGGGGGCTAACAAGAACCTTATGAAATTCAACAAGGACAAGTGTAAGGTCTTGCACCTGGAAAAACATAATCCAGGAGTGCAGCACAGGCTGAGATCTACCTGGCTGAAGAGCAGCTCTGTGGAAAGGGACCTGGAGGTCCTGGTGGACAAGCTCAATACGAGTGATCAGTGTGCTGCAGCAGCAAAGCAAGCCAACAGGATGCTGGGTTGCATCAACAAGAGCGTCACCAGCAGAGATAAAGAAGTCATTATCCCACTCTACTCAGTGCTTGTCAGGCCACATGTGGAATACAGTGTTGAGTTTTGGTCCCCACTATGCAAAAAAGATTTGGACAGGCTGGAGGGGATCCAGAGAAGGGTCTGGGAAGACTGCTGTATGAGAAAAGGCTGAGAGAACTGGCTTTGTTCAGCATTGAGAAGAGAAGGCTTAAGGGAGACCTTGTCACCATGTTTCAGTATTGAAAGGGTGACTATAAAGATGAAGACTCCCTTCTTATAAGGAGTCACATGGAAAAGATGAGGGGTCATGGGCACAAATTACTCCTGGGGAGATTCCGATTGGACACAAGTTTTCACAATGAGAACAATCAGCCACTGAAATAATCTCCCCAGGGAAGTGGTGGATTCCCCAACATGGGACACTTTCAAGATTCAGTTGGACAGAGTGCTGGGCCATCTTGTCTAGACTATGCTTTTGCCAGAAAGGTTGAACCAGATGATCTTCAAGGTTCCTTCCAACCTGGTATTCTATGATGATTCTCAAAACAAAATGCAACAAACTGAAGAACCTCTCTGCTAAAGTCAGAGACAAAAGCTTTGATTAGGATGCAAGTGGTCACTGCAGAAGAAAAACAGATAAATATTCATTAATTTTCTACTTACACCATCTGTTCATGATTATAAACAATAATAAAGGATTATTTCCCTTAATCTCCTGCCATAAATAAAAAATAGGTTTTGTCTATTCTTAATTCATAGACCAATAGGATATATCAATATGCTTTTTGTTTCTGTCATAAGTTTGATTTTAGTTATTTATTTCTCTTCAGACATTCACAAGCCTTTGAGTTTAGATGCCAATAAATTAAAGTGCATCATTATTACTTAGATGGATGACAACACTAAATTATCCTCCCTGTTTTCTCATATGGCATTTTAACCCAATCAAGAATCAAACCAAGGACAGTTCAAAAGGATTAAAACACAGCCTTCTTTGTTTGATGCACTGAAGTCAAATAATGATTTCTGCCTCATGGGAAGTATGATTCATAACCATTAGTTGGCAGTATTTTAAAAACACACACTATTAGAGTTTGCATCTTAAAGGTTTCAGAACCAGCAAAATTCCAGTCTACTAATATCTATGCACCCCAACAGACTGGACTCCAAAGATGTAATTGCAGTTGCTGGAGATATTTCCATGGCAGCTCCAGCAGTGAGGTGCTGGGGCAACTGCAGGAGCTGAGGGTTCAGGCTCAGCCCTGAGTTAGACTCTAGAAGCAAAATTCTGCATCAACAGTCTCCGTATTTGAGGACAGATTAATATTTAAATGGTGAGAATCTCACCCGTGTTTTCAATGGCATAACAATATACCCTTTATCCTTTTCTTTTACCCAGGCTTTTTTCTTTTCTATTATGATTGCCACTGTACATCAGACAGATGTGGGCTCTAATACCTAAGTCTTAGGTTACTTTAGTTAATTTAGAACTCAATAATAAGTAATTAAAAAAGTCACTGTTTTCCAATAACAGCAATCTTATTCTTCTAACAGAAGATTTAATTTCTCATAGACTTGTTCTGTCACTAGTTTTATTAGAAATGTCTGAATACCCTAATAAATAATCCTCAATATACAGTGATGAAATGTTTGTTCCACGGATCAAATAGTCAAGTACCCAAATAGCTTTTCATTTAATGGACTCTTTCAAGCATTATTTCAATGTGCTATGTTGTCATAACAATATTACAATGTCTGTTATTTGACCATAAACTCATTCAAGAGGAAAAGTAATGCTGATCTTACCAAGGCTTATTAGTTTTCATTGTAGATTCAAATCTTATAATGTATTAATCTAAAGATGAAGATTACCTAATAGAAACTTTGTGGGGGTTGAGGGGTTGTTTTATTTTACAGTTTCCAAAAGATTTGGAGATCTTTTGGCAGTATATCTTCCTATTGTTTCAAAGAACCTATCTTCACAAGCAGATGCAAATGTCATTATAGACAAAAGTTCATAGGACAGCTTTGCATTAGAGGTTCATTTGGTAGGGGTTTTTTCCACCATCTCCGCTCTGGCTTTTACTTTGTACAAATAAATTCATATGTTCCTATTTAAGAAGGTTGAGCACAACAACTCATGCAATTTTTATGAAGTTCTCATACTATGTTCTGCTACCAGGGCCTATAATTTCCATAAAGCAGGTTGAATTGCACTGGAAAATAATCTTTTCACATTTTCATTTGGTCGGTTGTCTTTCATGTGCCAGTGAAGTTCATACTTCAGTTAAATGTATCCAAATAGTTGTAAATCTAGTTTTAAAGTTTGGTAACTCTCACTGCTCTCAACTGAAATATTCTTGCTACTTTTTCCTGTATAATTTCAACATATTTATGTCCTAGAAACCAAGCCACTCACAGAATCATTGGTCAATGTCCTAATTTCTCCAGAAGTTGGTAGAACTCAAGCTCACAGCAAAAATCCCCAGAAATATTTCAGAAATCCTTCAGACTACATCAGACAGTGGTAATACACCCTCTGCACTGACACGATCAATTTTTCACATTTACGTATGAGAAAAATGCAGGAAAACAATACCAAGTCACTGCATTGGATTTGAAAATTACTCACCTGGAAACAAAAGGAGAGAAGTCATCTTAGTGCTTTAAAACTCTCACTATCAAATGTGACTGTTACAAAGATTCTTGAAGACATTCATAGCTTTCAGCAATATGACATCACACTTGCATCGGTGGTTGACCCCATCCTCCTTTGGGTTTATCCATATGATTGTTCAAATAGAACTGTGCATTCCTCCCAGTCTCAGGCAGAATAGCCTAGGTCTATTAAGGTGTCTTACCAAACACATCAAGCAGGTTGGCTAACTATCAGTCTCTGAAAGACCTTCAACCAATGCCAGGCAGTAAACAGGAACCATTTTCAAAACCAAAGCATTCTTTAACACTAGATATTTGGTCCTAAGCAGTCTCCATACATTTAGTTGACCAAAACTTTTACCATCTCTCAATGTTAGGTAAAGCAGATATAACTTCCTCAGACAATGCACAACATGTTTCAACACACTAGCATCCCTTAAAGAACAGCCCCACTGACTTGAAGGACAAAGTCTTTAAAAATACATCTACTAAATTTCTTTTGTTCAGTTGTGTTTCAGAATCTGTTACAAGGTCAAGAAGAAGCAATATATTAGAAGCCAAGCATCTCAGCAGGTTTTTCATGGAATTTCCAAACCAGGTATCTTGTTTTGAACTAGTCTTCCTTTCCCAGCTACTCCATGTAAACATACAGCCACCTCTTGGCTAAAGCCAATACAGTCACAAAAAGAAAGAGGATCAATAACAAAGTCAGCATGTGAATACTGTATTATTAATTATGACAAAATACTTATGAGAAGATAGTTGCAAAAGTATTGCATGGCGGTGGGGAGCGGGGTCAGGTTACAAATGAAGGATTTTGATTGCTCAAGAGCCCAACTGACTTGATTATAATAGCAGTTTGCCTGAATGTTATCATGAGCACTGTATTAGTTATGCTAACCTAAAAAAAAAGGTAAGGTGGAAATTAAATACTCCTAATCAATGGTATCCTACTACCACTAAGTCAACAGATTTTATTTTTTTTAAGGTGTGTTTCTGTCATAGAGAAGATTCAGGTACACCTCATTTATTTGTCAAAGTTAATATTCCTGAGTCATACTTTCAGTTTAGGTGTCAAGAGAGCCTCAAACTTAAAAGCAAGCCAGCTAAAGTCACCACTATTGCCTTGTTTTGGGTTAGCATTATGAAAATATTCACACATACATTTTTCTCCCCATTTCCAAATCCTTACCTAGCCTGCTGACTATTTAGAGCATTGCTTTAATTCTCTTCCTAACAAAAACAGTGAAGTCCCCTGACTAACCTTGAACAATAGGTTTCTAATAGCCCCCTCTCTAATAGATGAGATATATATAAGCGTAATCTATGTTAAACTTAAAACAGTGCTACAAAACAGAAAAATTCTCACTCCCTTATGGTTTTAAAGACCGATTTTTATATTTTTCTCCTGTGCAGGTCAATTTGGCATGCACAGCATTAATTTTGAAGGAGGCTGACATCGCTAATGAAGGATTTTTCCAAATAGCACAAAGGAAGCATTTAATTACATTTGGGCCTGTTAAGCCCAAAGCCTAGTAAAACAAGTCAAAAGTGAGTTGAGAATAATAAAACACCATCTGTGTTTCACTCTGATTCCCTGAGTGAGATGGGGAATTTGCATAACATTTTAATGTAGAGTAAAACTGCAACTTTTGAGGTTAAGTTCTTTCAGCAACACTCTAATGAGACAAACACCTTACAGCTAACCCTACTAATGATCCTATGTAAAAATTTAAATAGGGATAGGATTAGATGGGAAATTCCCCTTTTGCATGGTGAATTAGAAAGATCTAAAAAGACCTGCAGTGCCTGCAGAGGCATTGAAATTACAGCTCAGATATAAGAAATACTAAGCTCATTATGCCACCGAGATGGCTGCTGTGGTGCTTCATTCAATGCCTGGGTTATAAATGTTAATTTTAGACTCTTGTCTCCAGGGACATTTCATATGCGACTTGGTTCATGCTTATATTTCTCCTAAGGTTGTATTTCCCCACATGCTCCTTTCTCAGACTAATATATTAATACCTAAAACTTGAAGTCCTTTTATTCCTGTGTTTACTAAAACCAGCAAATGTTCAATAAACCTCCATGCCCCATACAGTCATGTGTTTCTAAACCACCTGACAGAATCTTGTAGTTATAGCAAAGGTATTTACATCATCCAGTTTTCTCATGGTAACTGGTGGGAAGTAATTCACTTAACTTAGTTATTTGGTGGTCTGTTCACAAAATGATCCCAGTTTTTCTTTGTTTACTGAGACCAACAAGAATTTTGTAGAAATGAGTTCTAAAATTGACTAACATGTAATTTTTTCTACTTGCTTTCAGACCAACAAGATAGCATTACTTTTAATTTCTACCTTTAAAAATCTTTCCCAGAATCACAAACTGGGGCACAGCTGAATTATGCCAAGTCCATTTTATTTTGGATGTCTTTGTTCAAAAAAGGATTTGAAGGTCATCTTCCCAAATCTGTTTTGGTGTACACCTATCCAAAGAATTTGAGGATTTGGTAGGTTTAAAACCTATCATGGGCACTTTTTTCCCTGAAAGTGTGATTAAATAGGCAATGATGTCCAATCATACATTTACAGGGTAATCATATGATAATCTACTTTATACCTTAACTTAGGAGTCTACATTTCTTGTACAGTCAGTAGAGAAAAAAATCCTCCAAAAATGACTGAATACTTTTTATGTGTTTAAACATAGACTGCTATTCCCCATTACTTCACAAACTCTCTTCCTGAGAACAAATGTTTACCTCATTGTGTCCCAGCTGACCACTGCTTTTTTTTCAGTGCTGATCTCATTATTTGATACTGTCTTAAATGTCAGCATCCTCAACTTAAAATTAATAAATGGCTCTTTTGCTATCTGTGCAATGCTCTGTTCATATTCTCTTACGGTGTTGTTCCCATGAGGGATTCCTTGGGGCTAATAGCTTGTCAACCCTCTTCTCCAGGTCACACATGCTCTACAAATTCTTGCAACATAATATGATCCATTGCTGTTCACTTATCTTTTTCTCCAAGTATCAGGCATCGTCTTGCATAGGTTATCAGAGCTGGCACAGTTCCATGGGCTGTTCTGCACACTGTAACTGAGTTTTACATGCCTTTCTCTGGTATCAGTACTTCTGTGTACTGATGGATTTTCTGTCAAGTCCTGGCACATTTCTATTGCTTTCTCTAGGTTTAAAACTTCGAGTGTTCATTAGCAACTTCAGAAAAGTTATGCTCCAGAATACAGTCTTGCCTTTTATCAGACGTTCAGTTAATCTCGCAAACTTGAAATATTGCCTTCTCAGCTTGAAAGCATTTAACCACTTGAGAGAGCCTTGCTTTCTTTTTGTGCTGTCATTACTCTTCAGAATGCTACAACAAGTGTTTTAGTTGGCCTCCTTTGCCTAAAGTTAACTGAAAACTACCTATTGTCAGTGACTGTTACTTGAGATACAGGCTGCAGCATCATTTGCCATCTATATAACTAAAGAGTTACAACGGTGGTAGGTGAGCTAACTGTTCAGTTCTTCCCAGAATATTATCTTTGGCCGCTGCATTTTCACCACTGTGTATTTGTTCAGTAATCACTCAAAGCTTTTGAGAGAAGCCTCTCTACCACCTGTGTTCTATAGTCATTGCTGCTATTTAGTGTGATTACTTGCACAACACATCAGCTGCCTTCTACTAGAATCGCTTAATAGCTCTGACCATCAAGTTTCTTTCAGATAACCCCTTTCTTCACCTCTGATCTTTAAAAAAAACCACAGTCATGTCCAGTATTGAAATTAAACCCTAGCTACCTGTAGTGGTACAGAAAAGAAATAAAAGATAATGAAGATGTTCTATTAAAGCTGTTTCTGTAATATGTGTACTGCTTCTACTCATCTCTTAAGAAAACATCACAATTTCATGCCATTAGATTTTCATAAACAGTAGATATCTATAACCTCTGCAACACCCAATTGCAACAGCACAAAAGGAACCTCAGAGTGGCTTAAAAGCAGCAGCAAAATCTGACACTTTCGAGGCCTTAGTTGCAAGTCCCAAGTATCTTATTTCTATACCTATTGAAGTTAGTTTCAGGATTTGAGAATGACTGTTCAAGGTTCTGCACAAAACACAAATACAGATACTCTTCCCACCATAGATTATTTTAAGACAATTAAAAAAAAAAAAAAAAAAAAACAACCCCAAAAATCCCACATCCTCACTGTAGGATTATGCGGAAAAACAGTTGAGTTGTTCAAGTTATCAAGGTGTCTCACAGAGCTGGCAGGAAGTTACTTTATTGGAAGGGAAGGGGTGAAAGATAGACTGGTCCAGATCTAAACACTATAAGAAGGGAAATCATTTAGGTAAGTCTGACATTGAAGCTGTTTCTGTTCACCAACCAACTCCCTCTACTGAACATTTCCAGCACAGTATCACACAACTGACTGCAGGGGTATGAACTCAAGAACCAAAAGCAACGGACGAAACAACAAGCCCCTCGCAGGGACTGACATATGTATTCATATTTAACAATTTCAGCTACGTTTACATACTGTGCATACTTTCCATACCCTGGAGAGTCCACAAAGGACCAGTACAGCAAACACTTTACTATGCAAGTACAGATTTCATTTTAAAATGAAATTTTTTGTCACTGCTTTTTTCTGCCTGTAAAAACAGTCAGGGTAGTAGTGCAGACCTCAGTCTGGAAGGAAAAAAGAAAAACTTGGAATTTCGTTCAGTAGTGATCTGTAATTTATATAGTCTCCCTCTGGGGCTAATACTCTGACTAATGACATTCAGAAAGACACGGTTCAATAAAAAGAATGGAAGCTAAGGCTGTATCACAAACTGTACCTCACAAGCTATCAAACTTCAGACCTCTATATTTCAATTAATCACAATTCATCATATCACATATACATTGGAAAAGGTATTTCAAACTTCGTATCAGTCACCATAATTAATTTAAAGAATTAGAGTCATGACAGGCAATATAATTAAAAGAGGCAGGCTTGAAAAGAGTTGGAGGGAAAGGTTGTTGTGTTTGCATTTGGGGGTTTTTTTGTATTTTTTTCTTAACAATGTCATCTTCCAGTAACTTTCCTGTTTCATCCTATTCCATCTCAGCCTCGGAGGTTACAGACTTTGCTTCAAAGAATTTCTTGGCACTCTCATAGTCATAAAACAAATATTCTATAACTTCCAAGATCAAACACTCTTTGGCAGGAAGCAAAATAGCTACCTCTGCTCTAGTTTGGGCAGACACGCTTATAAAGTATTGAATTTTTGCCTCTGCACCTGAGCAGCACATGATGTATCATGAAATATGCAGGTCTTCATTATGCTTGCCTTTCAAAAAGATTGCTTGTCCTTCCCTGCAACTAGAACTAGTAACTATTTGAATGTGCTTTTCCAAAATGAATCAAACGTGTCACAGGATCTGTAAGAACCTTCTGTACTTCTGAAACTCCAAGATGGCTCCATTTTAATATTGTAAACATTGCTTTTAATACAAGTTCCACTCTCATGGGCAGAGACTGCCTGCTAAAGATTATGTTTCAAATGCTGTAGCTTTTGAAGGAAGGACTTATTATTTTGGAAGAATCTTTTAGATTTAGGAGAGAACTATATTTGCTGATTTGTGGTATGGGGTGAGGGGACAAAAATTATACCAGCACAAGAGAAAAACAGAGATGAGAAAAGTCCATATACCTTCAAGTACAAATGTTCCCTCTCCTTGTTTTCTCATTAAAAACTAGACAGGAGTAAGTTTAAGGGTTAAATGTAGTTAGAAGCCTTATATTAAGCAAAAATAAAAGATGGAGATTGAAGAAAAAACAAGCGAAGTACCTAGGGTTTTCCATAAATTGAAGCCATTCATGTCTCAAGAGTCCTTCTTACAGACATGCTTACATTTAAAAGTCATGCACGCAAGCTTCAAGATGAAACAGCAAGATTAGCAGAAATATTCCCGAAGGACTGAATTCCCTGCTCCAAAGGCTGGAGAGGGATGAGAGAGAAATAGGGTTTCTAAGCCATTGTTATCTTCCTTTCTCTACTGCCACCTAAATCTGGGCCAAGTAAGAGGTAAATGCAGTCCCTTGATAACACATAGCTACAGAGTGCTCCTCCTGATCCCACTCTCCTTCCTTTCAGTCATGCAAGGACAGACACCCCAAGCTTCATTTAAGCCAATATAAATCTTCCGTTCTCTCATTAAGGCAGCTTCCCAGATGCTTTGCACTACACAGAGCAAAGGCACTGGAGCAAAGACTAAGCACCTCGCTGACTTTCACTGTTAATGCAATCTCTCATTCATACATTATTCAGTAACGTGGAACAGGCTCGCATCAAGCAAGTATGTGACGGTACTCCAGAGATGGCATGTACAGGAGGCCACACACCAACCTGTAAAACTATTCCAAAACAGTTATCTTCAAAATCTTAGTCTGAACTGCCAACACATTTGACTACAGTAGAAGGAATCATTGCAGGGCTGGGGGCAGGGGGGAATGGACTATGCATACAATTAGTCAAGCTGATCAAAAAGTTTCCATCAGAAAACTGTGCTTCAGTGGAATGCACACATACTGCAGTACCATTAACTCCTCTGAGCCTTTCAACAGAAACAAAATAAACTGAGTTACCTCCCCTGTTAGCTGCTAAATTCCTCAAGTCCTCTAGCTACATGCATGGTAGGTTCCCAGATTCACTGGATGAGGTAGGGTCTTAATATCACAGCATATGTAAATCTTTCTGCTCTTCTTTTCTTAAATACCAAATACACACATGTAAATTACCAAGTAAAATTACCAATATTTAATGCAATAAGTCTAAACATTTAGACTATTACAGTAGCTTCACATTTGAAAAGTAAAAAATATCTCAACTTTGTAATTTAAATTGAAATCAGAAGCATCAAAGCTAAACATTTTTAATGAAGTGTTTATTATTTACACACACAGATGTGTGCGCATACATACACAGACACACATCTCCACTAGTTCTTCCAAAATATAAATTCAGGATTTTGTTCTATAGAAAATACTAACTTGGAACAGAAACATTTTTCAAGTTTTCAAACTACCACAAAACTCAAACACTGGTTCCCAGTATGGTTCTTGCAGTAATAAGTGCCATGGAAAAAGCAGGAAGAAAATTAACAAGTTAGTATTCAAAGCAGGGTTTGAAAAAACACACAGCAAATGAGTCACAGGACATGTTTTGAACAAAAAAAAATAGAAAACATAATAGAGAATTCAGTAAGGACTAATGTTCTTGAAAATGTAGGAATTAAGGAATTTGTAGGAAAAAAGTATGGGCTAACAATTTGGCATTTTGTAACTTGTTGCAAAGTAAAGCATTCGAATGTTCTTTAAATACTGTTTGTAAGCAAGAATACAGACTAAGAAGGAAAAAACAGACTGATGCTGTACTGACACTTTATTCCCTGGCTTCTAGAACTTTCCAACATAATTCAAAACTATGCGACTATAACAAGACTTCCTCTATACATTATCAAGATGACAAAGTGTAATTTCACAGAGGTGAAGCAAGTTGCCTAAAGTCAGAGAAACTAAGCAAACAAGAGAAAAAACATCCAGTTCTCCTGACATGGGGGATCCTAAATGGGATTTACTGCTTTGCCACTTATCACATAAATGTTAAAATTCCATTTTTTCCCCACAGTTACTTATTCACTTATATACTGTACTAATAAATAGGCTTTACAGGTCAGAAGGATCACAAGGATTGCCAAAGGGAATGCTAACAACTTCAGTAATAATCAGACAGCATTAGATGAGTAGACAGAACAAGACAGAGTTGGATAGGCATTGAGGCCTCAGCACTCAGGTGAGCTCTCTCTCCTACATAACATTCAAGCTTTCTTTAGAGATCACTGTCAGGGACTTAAGAGGCAAAATCATAAGGTGATTTAAAAAAAAAAACAAAAAAAACCCAAAAAACAACAAAAAAATCCAAAACCCAACCTGCTTTCCATGGGCAAATATTATTGTCTTTCTTTATTACAGTAGCAGCCAAAGACCAAGGAGGGCCTGTTGTACTGGGCACCCACCAAGCAACAGTCTTTTCCCCTGGAGAGCTTACAACCCAAATAGACCAGAAAGACAGCAGAGAGGGGAGGCAGAGAACATCGTTCATCCTGCCAGCAGCTCACAGCACCTGAGGATCATAGTCTTACCTTTTCTGCTGAAGGTGAGCAATGCCTCACCCACGCACAGAAATGCCATTTTCCTCCTTACTTTATCTAACCACACTGTTCTGCACAGAAGGCTTCTGAAAGCCCACAAGCACAGACCTACTCACCCTCAGCCTATCCTCATTGCAATCACTCAGGCAGCTGCATCACAGCGATACCCTTCATAATTTGTGGTGTAGGACAATGAATCACACTAAGTCTCTTCCACAGTCCACATTTCCCCATAGCCTCATACTTTCCAGGAGCTATTGAAGCTCTGAAGAGGCGACTAGCATTTAGATGACAGAATATTGAAAAGGTCAGGGCTGCACGGCACAATGCAACCATTCACAGGGCTCACCAGCTACTGAAATGCCTTTCCTTCTTTCTGATGACAAAGGCCACAGAGCACAACAGGAAACAAACCAGCATAATCACATGCTTTCAAGAATTAGCAGGCTTTATTTCCTTCATAAATCACAAGGTAGGAAAGAAACAAGGTAGAAATCATCAAATTCTTTCAAACATGGCTTCTTAAGCTTCCAACACTCACTGCCGACTGCTGTGCTTTGCAAGCCAGTAGCTTCTTGCCATCTCCATCTCAGACTGATTTGGTTCCCTGCTCTCCCTTCATTTTGCAGGCAGGAATATCTCCTCACACCTGCTAGCACAGACCATGCTCAACAGTAGCCAGGTGGCCCTGGAGTAGGTACTGATGCTACCCTACTACAAACCTCAGCCTAGTTTCTCCTATTGAAGCTCTCCAACTAGGAAGTGACATGAATATAACCTCTTTCCTGGATAAACTTAGGATCATGAAGTCCCATGAGATCTTGTGGCATAAATGCAAGAATGCAATTTTTATTTTTTTTTCTACAAACCTCAACCAAGACACTTCATGTGGCCTACTAATGGTGCTAACCTACTAAAGGTGCTAGCTTTCCAGACTACAAATTTCCTGATTTTGAAGCACAAGGTTCTTCTCCATTTAAAAATATGAGAAGTGAAGGAATAACATCACTTTCAGTCAGAATTGCTGATTAACAAAACGGCCTTATTTTCCCAACTGCACTTTTGATCAAGGCCAAAAAGCCTCCTCACTACACAATGCTGGGGTCAGTCTACAAAAAAATCCTCTCCTTTCAGGGAAAGCTGCACATTGAGTCAAAAAAATCCTTAACTCCTTCAGCTGAGCCTCCCTTAACAAGAAAGAGATGTCATTTGCAGATGAGACTGAGGCTAGCTGATAAGGTGGGAGGGCTCTGCTTGCCTAATGAAGGCATGAAGTGAGATGTTTATATCAACAACAATCCAGATACAGTTGCCACATCCAGCCTCTTGTTGGAACCACCACAGAAATTCTGTGATTTACAGACATCCCTGTAACGTTTTGTACCATTGCTTAGTTCTTCCATAACACACTTAAGACTTGACATTAAAATACTTTGATATTCTGTTCTGTAATTCCTCAGCAATCAAATAGCATTAAAGCTAGACCTCCAAGGGTGCAAAGTAAGGCGGCCTCACTAGACTTAATAATGTTTAGACCAGCATACACTTTGGACTCAATTTCTTTTTGGTCAGTTCTCATACGCAACTGCAAATACTACTGTGAGGAAAGACTCTTAGCATTTCCAGAAACCAAGTCAGTACGGAGAAAGATTTCTTCCTGCCAAAATTTGGTGCCAAGACATCAATCCATTCCTCCTGCTCCAGAACTGCTCTTATGGCATTTGTAGGGGAAATAAGATTACCAGTTGTTACTTTCTATTGTGCTTCTTCACAGCTTCTGCTATCATTTTGCACATATGAACAAGAAGAGGAAAGAGCCTAGAGACCAAGTCTGTGATCCTTTTCCATTTTTACAAGACAGGGGACATACAACCTAATCGTTCCACAGGCTCCAAATTTCTAGCTAATCTATTTCCAGGGAAGCAGTGCTGCCTCAAGAATTGTTTCTAGGATGGTAGCCAGGTACAGCTTCAATAAAAATTCCTGGTCTATCACATCAACATTTTAAAGGTATAATCCATTATCTGCAACAAAACATCACTCTCCAGAGGTTTCAGGATTTTATTAGTCCTCTTTGCTTGTCACTCATTAGACTGTACCTGGATATTGCATCCAGTTTTGGTAATCCCAGTGCTAAAAGGATGTTGATAAACTTGACCGAATTCAGCAAAGGGCCATCAAGATGATGAGCGGGCTGAAAAGCATGACAGACATATAGAGGGAAATGGGCTTGTTTAGCCTGGAAAAGAAAAGGCTTTGAGGGAAGCTACCAGCAGCTTGCCCATATGGAAGAGCTGATTAAAGAGAAGACAGTCAGGCTCTTTACAGCAGTGCAAGGCAGGAGAACAAGAGACCATGCTCATAAACTCAACCAGGAGAGGTTCCAACTAGATTATCAGAAACAAAAAATTATCACTGCAAAACTAATCAAACACTAGAACAGTTTGCCCAGGGGAGGCTATG
This sequence comes from Strix uralensis, assembly GCF_047716275.1. Classification (NCBI taxonomy): domain Eukaryota; kingdom Metazoa; phylum Chordata; class Aves; order Strigiformes; family Strigidae; genus Strix; species Strix uralensis. Next base: position 71,898,791 of record NC_133975.1, on the reverse strand, counting down.
GAAACCCTGTACTTGAAGGATTTCAAGATTTGACTAGCAAGAGGCTGGGCTGGACATCTTCCTAAAATGCCAGATGTACACTACCTGCTACTTTTCACCTTTCAGTAGTATCCTGATCCTAAAGTGCTTCAGAAGCAATAGTCCTGATCTTACAAGTGTCCTCAGCAGACTGCATCAAAGCCAATGCAGTTCCTGGCTGATCATTACTCATACTGAGCTGATAGAATTGAGACAAGACCTAGAAATAGTAAGAGCTTAAGCAGGGATCATTCCACCTGCATTGAATATTACTGTCTCTGGGGTTTTGAAAAATAAGTGAAGAATAGTACTTTCCAATTAAAATTTCCAATGGAAGCTTAGGAAGTTATCAAAATTGGATTTAGCCAGGTTATATCACAAGATAGTTGTACAAATCAACTCTGTCACTATCTTTCTTCCACTGTCTGCATGTGTCACTTCCATTTCTCACAAAATAGACTGAAAAATGGATTTCTATATGTAAACTCCAAGGCTTACAAAAATTATTCCCTATTCAGCTCACCTCATTCTTTACCAGTTCTTTTTCCTCATTGATTAAAAGCATTCATGCACGTGTATCTTCCACCACTCCCTCCCCTCCACCATGGGCTATTCATCTTTTCTCATTTCTTTTGGTAGCAGTCTATTTTCTGCCCAATTGACGGAGACAAAATTATCTCTATAATTCCCTCTGCCTTAACCATTCTCCAATTATTTCTCAGCTATATAATTTCTTCCCTTGCCTGCCCCTTTCAAGTTCTCTTGCCATCTGTTATTTGTCTTGGATGTCTTCAAATTTTTTTTTCAGTATACACAATCTCTTTTTTTCCACTGTTTTGGAATCTAGACCATGTAGCATTGGCAGTTATTTAACTCTTGCAAAGCACTTAGAAATACAGGTCTTGTAAAAGACAGTAAACATGACAAAGTAGTATTTTATTTTGAATCACTACATCACTACGCAGTGGCTACATTTAATATTATTTGCAGCTGTTATATTTACAAGCTGAGGCAGGTGAGGTGGAGGTAAAAGGTTAATCCTCCTTTCTTCAATAGAAAAAGAGGGAGCCTGATTTCTTTTATATATTTTGTGGGACTGCCATAAAACATGAGATAAAGAGAGGACAAAATCCATTATCTTTCATTTATTCGCCAAGGTCCAACTCCTTACTACACCACACATATAGCCATGTTAGATTTATAGCAGCAGAGACTCAGTAATACAAGATTTGGTGCAGACTAAAAGCTGTGCTGTTTGCTCAGGCAGGAAACCTGGTGAAAAAGGTAATGCCACTGTATCTTCACTGCTGTTGTTATCCACACACACTCACACATGCCACAAGCCAACTGCCACAGAGACACCACCACCATCTATATGCTTTCAAAGCATATAGAGTCCAGAGGTGCAAAACAGATCTCCTGGATCTCACTCTACAGGCTTTTTTTTTAAAAAAAAAAAAAAATCTTTTGTTTAGCTAAGAGTTTTCTATTATCTTAAGTTTTAAGCTATGTAGTTTGTAATTAACTTGAATTTCTAGTTTGCAAACAGGCATCATTACATATGGTTCAAGCATTTTAATTTTTCAAAAGGCTAAATAAAAGTGAAATTGAGATGATGAGAGAAAATGAATGCAAGAATAGCTGCAGTAGATTGGGTTCAACTGAGCAGTTCAGGTACAGATTTAGAGCTGAAGATAAATAGCATTTGGATGCAAATCCAATAATGCTAGGTATTTGCCACCTTTTGATGCTATTCACTGCCAAATATTTTTATTAAGCAGAATTTTTCTTGCTGTGTATAGACCACAGTAAATCTGCAAGGCTGGAGCTGTTTAAGAGTCAATATGCTCTGCATGCAACTGCTCTGGACAGTCTTCTCACTGAAAAAGTGGACCAGAAAGGGCCTTCTTTATCTCACCACAGGTCACTGGCTTGGAATGTAGACAAAGTCTTGCAAAGCCGTGGGTTGCATTCACTTAAGAGTTCATGTTTTCTGAGTACCAGTATTGCATCTCTCTATCCTAATGAGGTTCGCCTGAAATGATTTTTAAAACTCCATCAAGAATATGTGGAATATCTTATCCATTTGATTTGCAAAACTAACAGAAAAAGGGAAAGAAAGTTTGTAAACCCACATGATGCTTTTCATTCTTAAGTCCATATTTTCCAACACATGAAGATTTGGAAGTGCATTTTTTTCAGTGCACATATACCCTTCCAAACCTAATCTTTCTGCTTACTTTTTGAGACAGAGATGGAGTTTTTCAGGATTTTAGAAAGACCATGGTCCATCTGGTCAATTATTACAGTCTCAAAAAGTGAGCCTCATCCATCCAGCCCCAGCTAGCCATGCTGGTGCATAGCTTTGGTTACTAAGACTTCACACATCTTAACCAAGACCATTCAAAGTGTGGGATCATCAGCACCCTTTCCAAGAGATCTTTCTTGTTTCTAATTTTTCATCCAAGGTCTTCTCAGCATGTTTAGAACAATCACTAACAATCCTTTAGAAAATTACTAACAGTAGGCTAGGACTTCAGGTGAAGAAGTTGCAGTAGAACCAGGGGAGCAAGTAAAGAATTAACTTTCATGCAGATTTCTTTATTAAAACCCAAAATTAAAAGAAATTTTAAAACTACATGTCAAATTATTTCAGTTTAAGCTGAATTACTTTCCAATAATTTTCATAAATACCAGTTTCCTTCAGAAGAGTGCAACTGTATGCTTTCAGGCCTCTACCAGCTAATACAATACTCTACCACCATACATTGGTGGTCAGACACCTTCATGCAAATCGTTAACTTGGATGAGAAATCACTTCTGCTTTATTGCATCTTGTAATCAAGGTTTGGTGCTCTTGTGAACAAAACAAAACACAAAACTAAAACTCGCCATGCATTTTTATTTAATTCTGTATTGAGATTATTAGGATAATAATAAAGATTCTGTAAAGAATCAAAACTGCAGTGTGACCCTTACTACTTGAGTTCCTCTCTAAGCATGTACTGAAGCTAGAAACCAAAAAGCTTCATATTGGTTTTGCTTGGTTTCTTTTACTAAATCTCTTTCCAAATATCTTGCAAATTTAAACTATTAAAACACAGCCATCAAAAGACAGTCACAGTATAAGAGACGTAACTGGGGTTGACATTGTCACAGCTGAGTGTATTTAGAGTTCAGCTATCCACCCTATAGCTAGACATATAGTTTCCAGTAATGCACAGCACTATCCAAGCTGAAGAAAGCTTTAGAACACTGCAGTGTACTTGCCATCAATGTGAAAAATTGTACTAGGTTGTTAAAGTTCTTCAGTATGAAGAGACAATAGCAGGCAAATAAATTTTAAAAATGGTATGATGGACAAACAGTAAAGCAAGATTTTTTTTTTTGGTCAAATGCAGAATGACAGCCAGATTAGACTTCTGGCTTTAACAAGTAAAATGTACAATTTTTTCATTATACCTTTTAAATAATTTACTTTCTTTAGAACTACATTTGAATTCTGAAATAAAAAGATTGCTTCAGAGTAATATAATTCAATATATGTGTCATAGTTCCATAGATGAAGAATGTAGTTTTGTTCCATAGTCAAGTTTATATTTCATTTATAACTCGCTTCAACATGATGTTTATCTGTTTGGTTCCCCATTTCATGTCCTCACTGAGGTGGCTTTGTAAAACAGACCTGTCAATTTCTCTCCTCATCCTTAACCTTCCTCCAGTTGTAAACAAAATGTACTGCATAAAGTTTCTAAAAAAATCTAGAGCTGATTCATTAGAAAGATCCATGACTGATCAGAACACTTTTAATTTCTCTTGACTTATGTGAGTAGTAAAATAATTAAAAAAAAAAAAAACCAGAAAAAATGACTTTGCTCTGTTAAAAGATAATCCCTTAGTATAATAACTGTCTAGCAAGGTTGAGCGCCACAGCAGGCAAAAATCCAGTTAGTGCTCAATAATTATGTTCCCGTTTATTTATAAGAATTATGCTCTGCTATGGGTTCAGGTCATTTAGAAATGCTATTCCCCAAGGCTTCAGCTATATTTATAATGCAGTATCCCATACTATTTTCCTGGTGTTATGGCAACAAGGAATACAATATTTAGAGAGCTATCAAGTTCTGACAAGGCCAGGCAGCAGACTCTGCATCACCCCATCATATTAAAACGGAGCAGGACGGGTGTGCATGTGAGAATGTGTACAGGCACATATGTGTGCCCCTCTGCATACAGATGCACGCTTGTCAAGTCTGAAAACATAACAGGCACAGAAATGGCACAACAGGAGGATGGAGGAAGGTGACTAACAAAACTGTATTTGTTTCTTCTTTAAATCTCCTGGCTAGAGGCACTTAATCATAGTGTAGATTAGACTGTGCTGACTCATTTTAAAAAGAACCTGAAATTCAAGAAAGCTCACTTCCTTCCTACTTTTTTTTATTTTTAATTATAGAGTGAGGCTCGACTCACAAGGTCGTTGAAAGCTACAGAAATATTCCTTTCTAGCTCAGTAACTGAGAGACTCCTATGCATGGTTCCACATCTTTTAAGGATTTTTCTACACATCAGTGAACATAGCAAGCTTAAAACTCACCCAATCAGGTTATATGTCACTATCAAACATGTTTTTATCTATATTGACATTCAGCTCTTGCGCGGAATTCAGTTTTCTAGCACACTCACTTTGCACCAGCCATCAGGTCAAGATGTGCATTCATCCAACATGGCAAGTGACTTCACCATGCTAGCGAACTAGTGTCAAGAGATTGACTGGCACAACTCAGTATGAAGCCTAACCGATCAATATTGCTGCCACCAAGAAGCCAAAGCAGGGGGGACTGCCCCAGGAGTTTGTTTGGTTTTTACCTCCTCAATCCCCTAGCCACTTCAAGCAGTTAGTTCACAGGATTTCTTGAGTGAGTTTACGTAACAGGAAAAAAAAAAAAAGAATAGAAAACACTGTTATGCTGCCAGAGATCATCTGGGTGTATCAGTGGAGAGAAGGCTTTAGAAATAAGTTGAAGAAACTCTGCTCTGAGTAGTTAGGCAAGGAAAAAATAATGAGCGGATATAAAACTAGCAGTGAAGCAGGAGACTGGGTCATCAAGACAAGCAGAGGAGATGAAGCGAGACTGCCTGGTTACCCAGCTTGTCTTCCAGAACAGACCATATCCCCAGCCTGGAACTCTAAACCAGAGCAGAGTCCTTTTTCACCCAGCCATTGTCCCAGTCAGGAGACGATGAGGTTTTATTCTCTCACTCAGACTAATTTCTGGAAGTAATTACTAATAGATGAAACCAAAGTTCAGCTGAGCTGGTAAGTGCTTCACTGAAAGTTTTCCAAAATTAGCAACTGTCATGAGTCTTGAAACTTGATAAAGACTCTCTGAAGATTGGGCTTCCACAACAGTGATGCTCAGTTACAGGCATGTCAGCAATACCACAAATGCGTTGCCACACTGACACACTAAAACCTACTAAAAGTGGGTGAGGGAGGAAGTTATCTTCTTTTTGCGTGTTGCACATATGTGCAGATGTCAAAATAAGTCACTGTGCTATACCAGCACTTACTATAGAGGAGAAACAGAACAGAGCAGGATCATCAGGACTATCCCCTGCTAACATCCCACCCCGCTTTTAAATGTTCATACTGCCTCCATTTGCAGCAAAAATAAGCTGTTCGACCTTTGTAGATAAAGGAAATTCATGCAATTTAGTCTGAGTCCAAACTTCTACTGTTGCCTAGTAATGTATCTCATTTTATTTGCTTCTGAACTCCAAACTGCAAAACTATTCTGTAAGCTGCTATTTTCTTAATTTAAAAAATATTAAAACAATTATTAAAAATATATGTTATACACCTCACTCCTTGATATCACTTTATGATAACTACATTTTTTCTTATAAAAAAGTATAATTACTTATTTGACAGGTCATGGGATATGGACTAAAAAGGTGCAAGGTTCCCTTCCCCCACTCCTCCCTGCTTTGAAGCCCCTTTTCCTTTTGATTGTCCTTAAAGAAAACAACCAAAAAAAAATTATATTTGGGAAACAAGCTAGATTTTTTACACATATTGTTCACTCTGAAAATATATACACTTATGCAAAAGAACTTCATAATAAAAAACCCCATTCCATCCTCTCCATCAGCAGTCTGTGGAGTATGAACACTTCATGATACTTACACAGCACATTTGTAGCCAGACTCTGGTGCCCACCCCTTTTCTCCTTGGTCAAGCAAACCTGTCCCAAGGGCTCTGTGCTTGGCACGTCTGCCACAGCACTCATGGGGAAGGACAACCTAGGACCACTTCTTCACTGGCAAATCACCCAGATGAAATGGGGAGAACTAAACTGTTCCCCTTCAGTGACTGTTTTCAGAATCTTGTTTCCCTTCAACTACCTGCTCTAAGGAAAAAAAACAGTGGGTGGGCAAAAAAAGTGAGAATGAATGTGAGACACCCTAGTGGGTCTATCTTAATTCCAGTGTAACAAGGCTTATGCACTATTCCTTCTTCAAAAGCCCCCATTTAAAAAAATATTATCTAATACAGTGAATATCTATAGAATGGTAAGATATTTCTTTAGTAGGGAGTCTTGAAATATGAAGTGCCTGTACACTTCTTTAGTACCATAAGAATTTTTCCTGATTAATCGTAAGTGAAACTTCAGAATCTATTTTTCAAACCTTTTCAAAACACTTTCCTCATACCTTAAAACAAAGAAAAAGAAGAAAAAAAAAAAAAAAGGAGGGGGAGCCAGGGAGAATGAGAAGAAGGATATACTGATGGAATTGAGAAACTGCATAAGTAGCTCTCATCTGGATCTGAGTACATCCAGATACGCTCCAAGTGCCAATTGTGCAGTAAGCTTGATAATAAATCTAGCACAGGAGTGTAAGAACTACATACAAGAACTAAGACTTCTTCCCTTAAGAAGTGGACTGTAAGGATACAACTTTTCTAAAACCACTAAGCAAATAATAAACACACAGCTCTCTTTGTGAGCAAGTCTGCAGACCTGAACAGTTCTTTAGGACTACACTCCTCTGCTTCCACCCAACTGTTTTCCTTTAAATTACCTTCTACCATTGTCTGAAGAACTTAATTGTTTGAATTATGGTCTTTTTTTTCTTTTTTCTTTTTTTTTTTTGGCTACATCCAGCTTGTATAAAAGACCCATTGCCCTCTTGTGGCTCTATTACTTGTAAGCAGACTTTGTCCACAAGGAAGCTGTATCTGAGAATAGCCCAACACAGTCTTTTTGTACCTCTTAAGATTTGCATCACAGAAGGAAATGTTGGCTTATATCCAGGCCCACGATTTACTGTAACCTTCCAAAGGAACACCCAGTTGACTAGAACAATTTATTAGCCATGCCAAAAAGAAAGAAAGGCAATATTTCTGGCATGGTCTTTTTCCAAAGGCCCGAGCATAATAAGAGAGATTACACCTGTTTGCTATTTCTACATTCAGAACCTTAGACACTGTATTCAGTTCTCTTAAACTTACTTGAAGTCAGACATCTTTGATGTGGCTCACTGACGTGTCAGAAAATGAAACCTCATTGTTGAAAGGAAATTGTTATTATCTTCCCAGACAAAAAGAAATGCAATTACACTTGGTCATACAGGCCTTATTATATGCACCTTCCTGAATACAGAAATCACTTTAACTTCTATAGAACCAAACCTGAAGACTCCAAATACTGAGAAAATTACCTTCTAAAAAACCAAAACAGAATACACGGAAATATTCACCAATGCAATATACAGACACATATAAGTGTCATGAAATGGGTAGCAACATGAAAAGTAGAAATCTAGCTTTTACTCCCAAATAACAGTGTGGTGTGCTGCTCTATGGTTTCTGATCAGCATGAAGACTTTTGTCAACTGGCATGAAAAGCCATTAATTTCAGTTCACCCCTTATTTAACACTTCCCTCCTCCTCCCCCACAGCTCATCAAGCAACTCTTGATAATTTGCTCTTCATACCTAGATTCTCTGAATCCATCCCTCACATAGAATCATCCACCTTCCAAAAGTTTTTTCTGCGTGGTAGCCTTGAAAACAGCAAGATGAAGTGAAAATCAAATGGGTTATTTTTCTATGCCAGTTGTAAAGTAAGCATGCAAAAGAACTGAAATCAGATAGTAGACAGATATAACTAAGAACTGCAGTGTCTTTATATTATCTCCATAGTAAAATTTCACAAAATCCTGTGATAGCAAACAGTCGTTATCAGATTTGATGCCATTTTATTCAGTTACAAGTTGGTCATGCTTAATCACCATGACCTACCTTTCTGGAAATCATAATTTTTTTGAATGCTTCACTTTCATTAGCTGATCACATTAACAATATGTACAGAAGCACCACTGAAATGCCTGGATTAATCTGTGGGGCAAAGCTAAAAACATTTAAAGTCCATCTTCCTACATAAACTGAAAAGTCTGAGTTGAAGAATAAAATGCTTGGACCTTACTATGTGTCACAAGAATCACTGATTTTTTTTTTTTTTTCTTGAATTTGTGTTCCATGACTGCCCCAAAATTCTAGCTGCAAAGCTCCAGCAAGTGGATAAATTATTGCTTTTAGACATACTGAGCTCAGGAATGTGGAAAACAAGCCCAAAGCACAGAATAAAGAATAAAGAATAAAAGGGTTTTTTAAATTTAAAAAAATAAAAAAAAAAAGAAAAAAGAGAAAGAGTGTAATCGATGAACAGAGAAGTCATACTTGGTTACTAGAGTACTTAGGCTACAGGATGTGCAGCTTCATCTCACTCTTTATGATTACAGATCTCAACATCTGGCTCTCAGTAGATGCAAATTTGGTGGCAGATGTTTGCAAGAATCACAGGGGAGAGACTGTTTTTGTAGTTAAAAGTGAATAAGGCAAGTTGTTCATTTTGCCACATTTTTGTCACCCTTCCATTTTGAACCATCACCCTTCTCCCTCTTGTCTGTCAGTCTTGGACAGGACAAGCCATTTGGCAATGGCTTACTGAATTAAACCTTCTCCAAACATGCCCTCATCATCCCAAGTTCATAATCTTTCCATACCTTCTCCACTTTCAAACCAGAGATCAGAGATGATAGCCAAGGCCTCCTCACATGTTTTGCACACGCAGGCACAGCCCAGATGTGAACACAGAGACTGAACCTCCACATCCATGGGCTATATGGCATTTTGCCCTTCCATTTTGCCGTAGTGGTTGCCTCTAGCCCTGCATAGCGTCCCTGAGAGCGCCGTGCACCTGCAACACACCTTAGCACCACCCAGCACCCACAAAATGGGAAACTGCTAAAGCCTGGTTGAGAAGCAGGAGAATGGTGTCAACAACCCCTTCTCTATCCCCATTCCAGTGAATCCACAACCAGCATATAAACAATTCAAAGTTACATGTTCTATCTCACTCTGTGTTAATATTATCTCCCTTCTTGTTCTGTGAATACAGCCTTTGGAGAAATCGCCCCTACAATCAAAATTCAATTGCTAACAACAGAACTTACTTCCAGCCTCAAGCCTCCATTCATTATGAATATCTATCTGTTACAAATTAAAGAGATATCACATCTACCACTCTCTTGACTCCAGACAAGAAGTTGTTTAATTTTGCACAGAGTAAGTGGACCAAGTGCTTGTCTGAATTTTAGCAGTCTGATTATACCCATGTCCCACATTCAACTCTAACCTGAAAGAAGGAAAAAAAATACATTCCACACTTAGATTGTCTCAGCTCATACTTTTCAGTCTTGAATGAAGCTTTCGACAAAGGAATCAAAAGATGCTAGATACTAGTCAGTGCTCGTAAATCAGGACACCCTCCTCCCTCCCTCCCCTTTTTTTTGCTTTTGAAAAGGAGTCTAGCTTCACTCCCTAAACAAGCAAACCAATTTGCAAAACCATCTATACCAAATGGGCTAGCAGGCTTTGGAAATCTAGCCCTTCGCAAACTGGCCTTTGCTTCTTCATTCATTAGGGGCCCTTTTTGCTCAATTTTATATGCTAGCAACTCAAAGTCTAGTCCAGTACTACTGCAGATAACCATAACTTTTAGCCAGTATAAAAGCTTGAGCTGCACTTGATTTCATAACCTACAAGCAAATGACTTCATATGTTTTACCAATCCTGCAAGCCATCTGGTCCCCCACTTGGCACTGTCTTGTTGGAGCTCCCTGCCCTGTGGCTCTTGCACAGCTGTTGTATTCATAGTCTTGGAAGTAAACAGAATTTCTACTTCTTCTATGATTACCCCTAACTTTCTGTTGCTAGTCGATATGCTTCCTAACATTTAGATACTGTGATGGTTTCAACAATGTCCTATAGACGTATGGTAATACATAGCAAATCTTCCAGAAGGCAATACAGAGCACTGAGATTCACAAGTGCCTTTCTCACCTGCAATTAGAAATGAGCTCAGTTCAGAAAACTCTTAATTCTGTGGAAACATGCATTGAACGTCTCTGGATTTCAGATCTGACCATGATATCTCTAAAGTTCCACTCCAAAATCCTAAAGTCAAGCAGTTGCAACTGTGGGCAATTTCAGACTCAGATCCCCAACTCTAACTTAGATTATTTGATTTGTGGCAGTTAGGCCCATGTGCATCACCCATACAGTCCTTTCCATGCTATGAAAATACTATGCCCAACAGTGTTTCCCAAGGATGCTGTCCCAGTGCTCATTAAGACAAGCAATAAAAAAACATCATTTACTTCCTAGTACTTTTAATAATAAAGCCATATCAACTCAATAGCTAGACTCTAACCTGCTTTGAGACAAAACCAGGTTAAGTCCTCTCCCTCTTTTCTCCCCTTGTTTTTTGAAGGAGAAGAGGATTATCCTATCACAGCTCACCACAGGCACTCTGAGCTTCACAGAAACAGCAGACAGGACATTTCCCAGGCCAAAGCCACAAGACCCTTTTCCTTCAGCAGGTGGACAACACAGCTGTTAGTTTCTCAATAAAATGGCCTGAGGCACATCTTGGAGCAGTACCTATTTTATGCAGGAGAGGGCAGCGATATACACATGCACACACTCAGCAATTAAATTGACATGCATTTAGACACACTTCCTTCGAGTGTATGACTGTCCTGGAAGTTCAGATGCTGCTCATGATCATGCAACTAAATCAAGGGAAATCCCACTATGGCATACAGCAACCTTATGATGACAACTCAAAATGAATGCAGATAGTTTGGTGATAAATTAGAGGAATCAAATGTGTGGGGTTGAAAAGCAATTGTAAAAGGTACAGGATATGCTAGTGGGATAAACAGATTCAGCTTGGGAGAAAGCAGAGATCCACGGCAATTTGTCTCTTCTTTAAGAGCTGGCAATTCAAATTTTTATTTAAATATAGGCACCCACAAACATAAGATGCAAGAAGGGAAAAGGAAGAAGATTCCTAAAGTGTCCAAAGCTGAAATCTGCAAGCCATTTCATCATTTGATTCAGTAGGACTTAGGCATCTAAACACCAGCATGCATCTGAGACTGGAGGATGTTTCGATAGCAAGTTAGTGACACTTGGAAAACGTGAAAAGGCTTGCTCCTAAAACTCTGTTTACTAAGCTTTAACGAATATCTTTACTTATACTTTTGGAAAATATTTCAACTTCTTCCCATAGCAGAAGTAGTGCCATAGGACATTCATTTGGATTATGACTTTTTTTTCCTTTTTATATGGAGCTCAGAGAGAAAACATCAAGACAAAAGTAATACTCCTTAATATAAAACACCAGAAATTAACAAGCACGATTTAAAGTGGACTACTTCACAAACAGAAAGGAGCATATATAAGCTAAAACCAAGGAAACTCTCTCCATGCATCTCTGATTTGTCCAGTACAAGCAGCACCAAGATATGTTCGATACATACCTTAGGGTAACTAATAGCTATTGGCAGATGTTCATTCAATAACAAATTTGTATTCATCCAGTTTACAGGGGAACGCTCACAAGCACACTCAGAAGCCCACAAAACACCTTAATGGTGAAGCTTCACAACTGGGGGAGGCAGGAAGACCCAGCATGCAGGAGCGCTCATCCACTGCTAGAACAAACGCAGTCCTTGGGAAAAAGCTGTTCTGCACTGCTGAACAGCACTCCAAAAACTGTCACTCAAAATAGGAGTGACAAAGAAGAGAAACTGGAGCAGTGCCCTGGCTCCCCCGGGAGGAACAACGCATGGACAGCACAGGGGTGAGTGCCACCTGAACCTTCATACAGCAAAAACTCATACCAAGGCTATCTGGGCAGCAAGAGCAACCAGGTAGGAGGCAGACAGAGGCACAGCACGGTGCCAGGCTAGGCAGGCTGACACCGAGCAGTTTCACGGACAGCAATTGGTAGTACTGGCACCTAACAGAGATGCTTTGTGGGCTGTGTCTTCAGAATGGTACTGCAGTATCAGCATGGTACCCAGCACTCCTTCCAACCTGATTATCTAGAACACTTCAGATGGAGAAGCTGGCTTGATTCAACCAGAACAAATTCAGGGAACAAAAAACATCACAGAAGAAATGACATGAAAGCAAAGAATTTTAAAAAGCTCCCCAAATTTACATATGCAAAGACAGTGATCTAGATGAGCTCCTCTCAGAGTCAGAAATTAGTATACACACTTAAAACCAAAATACAGATCCAGATCCTCCTGTCTGAAAGGAGCCACAGAAAAGGATAGGAAGATCATCTAGTCAGGCAAAAATAGGAATACAGTAACTTTGCCTAACACATGCCTCTCCAGAAACAAGAAGCCACCAGCTTGCTTACCCGGTCCCATAACTACTGGGCAGGTTGTAGCCAGCCAAAAGCAGTAGTTGGAAGTTGCTCTGAATGAAGTCTAGAAGGTTGGGTACCATCTGGATATACCAGCCCCTACCATCAAAAGCCCTGCAACAAGCAGCCCTGGAGCAGCCTGCACCCTTCCTTCGGGGATGCTCAGTATTCCCCCTTCTTTGGCACAGCTCAATCTCACTTAGCTCAACAAACCACCCACCCACCAAGAAAGGTGCCACTGCAATTTCTAGGGAAAGTATCCCTTTGCTAAAGGCCAGAAGGGAAGAAACTGCTGCTCCAGCAGTGCTTTAGAGCAGAGGGTGATCTGTGGATGGGGCATATGTTTGCAAACAGGTGCAGAGTGCCTGCACATCACCCTCAGGCATAATAAAAGCCACCACAACATGTTCTCAGCATGGTCTGACAAACAGGCAAAGAAAGCACCTGGCACCTCCAGCAGCAGCATCTGGGAGAGGTAAACCAGGGAGCTGAGCGCCAGGTACTCACTCCATATTGTTAATTCTGACTTATGTAACTTATATGGCTTGTACATGCACATGAAGCTGAATGGCATAAAACTAAGTGAATATTTAAGCTAATGTAAACAGCCTACTCATTTAAAATAAAACAAACAAAAAAACCCCAACTAACCAAAAAAAAAAAAAAATAAAAGGATACCATGAAAGAGCAGCCTAAATATGCAAAGAGTACACAAAAAGATCTCTATTTCTGTAACTAAACTGTGGTAACTAGAGCTGTATCAACAGTACCTCTTAGTGGCCACAGTAATCTGCTACCAAAAGGAGGGAAGATGAAAAAAATAAAAAAAAAGTCATGAGTGGAAACATTAGTGAGCTAGGAGAAAAAAGAAATAAGGCAAAAGTAGAAGGATCTGGTACCCTACCTGGAATAATCTTGAAAACATTGTTTTAAAGAGATTGTTTTTTCCCCTTTATCTTTTGAAAAGATGAATGTGAACAGATATCACTCAGCCTATGTTCTGTGTGCCACATGCACACACTTTCCACAAATCCTGCTAGCATAATTCCCCCGGCCTTGAAAACTCATATTTAATATGTTTAAAAGTATAGAACCCATTGGAAACATTTCAAATATGTAAAGTAAGATCCAAACCAAGGTAAACAATCTTCATATTTCTTTCCACGTGGGCTGCGGAAGGGGCAAATGGGGAATGGGATACATATATCCATTTACAGTGTATCAAGATACATAAAAATAACAAAGCATAAAGTTATTTTTGACATCCCTGTGCTTCACTTCTGCAAATGTGAAGGATTGCCAGAGAGCTAGATGATTGATTTGTGTCTAGAAAAGGGTGGAATCTGAAGATGACAGAGGCACACGCAAACTGTCTGCATGGCTAGGAAACACTTTTCTTTGCCCTGCCTGGGGCATTGGAATGCAGATTGGGAAGCACAAGGCATAACCTCCAGAGCACGCTGCTAAGGCAGAGCTTGTAAGCATAAAGGATAAAGAATATCCATGTTATTTTGGGGAGATCATGAGTGTACACTACATTACAAATAAAGTAATGAAGAGCAGAAACAGCAAGAACCCTAAATAAAATCTTCCCAGATGTAGCCACACAAATACGGGAAGATATGGAATGAAAATGAAGCCTGCTGCCACCCTCCGCCTCACCAAGACGACGACCCAGGGATACCATTCATCAAGGGGAATGGTATTGTGTAACATCTTCCACCCTTGATAAGTTTAATATTCATTCAATTTAATATAGAAATAAGTAAGTTGACCGCTGGCTAAATTTAAACTAGTACCTATTTGGTATACAGGAGTGTTCAAACGTCCTCTATCATTTAACTGCAAGCTGGAGTGCTAAACTTCCTCTGACTCTACCTCATGCTTGTAAATCTTCCAGCCAGTCAATTAACTGCCTGGTAAAGGACTGGCACCTCATATATTGTCACTTAATTATGTTATGCTACATTGGGCTTCCTAGGAGGCACTCATTTAGCACAAAAACACCTCTAAAGAAAACCATGTAGACAGACTGCCCGAGCCAGAGACGATGAAGAATGCTGCTGACAGGGGAACAGAAATGACAACTAAAACAGCCTTTGGAACGGAAGGAGAAACCGTAGCGACGGGGAAAAAGAAACCAAGCATGGACATTTGAACCATCAGATAAACAGCAGCTGACAGGACATTTTAGACCTGGAAGGAGGGGGCAGAGGAGGAGGAGGAGAAGTGCACCAAAGTGGAAATAGAAAATTACCCTCCTGAATGAACGAGATGTGTTTGAAATGAGTCACAGGGGAAGGCGAGTGCAAACATCAGCAAGTCGAGAAGCTGACTGCGCGGTACCTTGCTCCTGATGCCGGTCTTCAGAAACAAGAGACGGCTGAATAAACACAATGAGAAAAACAGCCTGTTCTCAGCTCCTACCTTTGCGATGTTGAAATGAAAATGCTTTTGGGGCACAGTCCTATGAGCGCAAGGAAGACACCGCCACTGCTGACTTCAACATAAGCAAAGGACATTTAGCGCCTCAGAACTGTCCTTCCTTCTTCTTACCCCAAAGGAGAGAGACAAAGAGATGCTTCGACCTTTCCTGTTATAGAAGGAAAATAACCCTGCTCTTATACAACACATACTGCCTTCAGAACCTATTACCAAAAAAATCCAGACCAGCAAAACTGAGCATAAAGTAGCCATATCAGCAAGGGATATAAACCAGTACAAACTTTGCCACGTGGCAGAAAACACTCATGCACACACACACATGCTTTCTTCAGTCACTAGAGCCACTGTGGATGCTGCTATGGATGGAGCATTTAGAAAGAAGTCTACAGGACGGCAGGATTGGATCTTTTGCTACTCCACAACTGAGAAGGATTTGGAGCATTAAAGATGGCAAATGGCTATAACAGAAGCTTTACTCCCCTCCCCTGGCTAAACTTTATTTCCCCTCCTCTTTGTAAACATCAGCATTTCTCTCAGTCCCAGTGACACCAACCTGGCTGGAAATCAGTACCATTCAAAGCACAGTTGCAACCGCTGTGCTTGGCAGCTTTACACTTAAGTCCGGTGTCATTCAGCTACATCAAGTCACTGGACAAAATCAGCAATTACATGGAAATTGTCAGTGAGGGCCAACATTCAAGCAGGCTCTTTTTTCCCCTCAAAATAGAATTTTCATTTGATATTACTAAATTTAGAGTCGTCCAAATCTAGATAAGAATTTAGGTTCAGAACCTAAACTGCAATGCATACATATCCCTTATTTGATTGAAAGAAATTGTCATGATATTTTTTTCCCCATTTGTCATTGAGAAATTGATACTTTACTTGTGAAGAAAACCCACTCGCTGAGAAAACACAAATAGCATGGTGGGGGAGTGAAAAATTGGTTTTGCTTCACATCTTTGTTTCACATCCCAGAAACTGCTCAGGAAGAGGATCCTTTGAATCCATGGATGGTAAGGGATTAGGGACACACTGCTTGTCTATGGAAGACTGTATTGTTTACCTTCAGATCACTCCGGACAAGGAGCCTTCTCAATACTGCAGATGTTTGCTGAATGACTTCAGGTTCCTGCCTGTGAAATTAAGAAGGCACTGTTGGACACTCAATTGTCCTATGTGCTACTGAAACAATTACTACAAACTGCACTTAAAAGGATTTCTAAAACAAGAGGCAGCATTGGTGTGTTTTCCTCCAAGCTGGAGAAAATAAGTGAATTGAAATCTATCCTTTCCCTTTCCTTATCTTCACATCACTTTGCCAGCAAAGGTCAATTACATGCTCACAAACAACCAGCTCACAGAATTTGCAATATTAGCGAAACCTTAGTCACCAGTTCCGGCTGCCTACAAGTATAAAAAGAAGCAGTGCTGCAAGCCTGTGTTAGAGCTGGTCAGGAAATTATACCCCCACTTCCCAACCCACACAAAAGCATTTTAGGAAAATGAACAATTTCCAATTTAATTGGAGTTTCCAGTTTACATACAGAGTTAAACTTTGTTTGGTTTTGGCAGCTAAAGCCTTTTCTCAGCTCAGTAAGTTTTAGTGTTTTTGAAGACAGCCTAGAAATTCAACCCAAGTGGAAAGTTTTCATTTAAGTTTTTCATTTCATCAGAAAGTTTATTTCTCCCATCCCACAGACTTTTGACCAAATTAACCAATGAGCCTCACAGGAAAAGTCCCTTTCAACACACAGGACTTCTACCTTCTTACTTAATTATTACACACTCCATTCATACTGTACTGCCCACATCCAAAAATCAAAACCCTGAATGTTTATCCTGGGCTTTTTCCTAGTATTATTTGCAAGGGTTGAAATCAATTTGTAAAACTTACTCTAAACTAATGTAAATATGTTTTGAAACATTCATTGTAAATGTCATGAAACAATGCTGATATCAACATTTTGGACAGCTTTTTACATGTACTAAAAGCACACAAAATTTGAGATTAGCATCTCACTGCAAAACTGAAGGCAGATGACAAGGCTTCAGATAAATTACAGCAGCATAAATCTGTACTGTTTTCAGGTCACTGAGATCTCTGGACACACCTGAGGGCTGTCATCTTTGTTTTTATTATAGGGAGAGAAAAAAGAATCCACACAAACGTGCTGCATACAGGAGTTTCCAAACCTTTGAGTAGCTCCACTTTTACAGAAGGCGAATACACATATAGCATGCAAACATAGTAATCGCCAGTCAGACTTTCTGTCTATCAGAAGATATAGTAATATTTGTGTTCCTTCAGGGGACAGAAATGTCCTTTAGCATCCACTAGTTTTCAGACATAACTGTCAAAGACTGTGCTAAATTGGAATCTACAAGTTTTAATATTTTAAAATATAAGCCATCTGATCTCCTCAGTTTAACTTTGATCTTCATCAAAGTTCATCTTCAGCAACCCCTGGCCTACAAACCTCCATCAAAATTACCAAACTGAAAAAGGGAATAAGAGAAGATAATAAAAATCAGAGCAATAAACTGTGCAGATAGATGCTCTCTCTATTCCCAAACACCACAGCCTGTTTTCATGGATCCCCATTCTCTTTTCATACATTAATGTCTAAGCCACCTCAAGCTGCAGTCAAGAGTGTTAGAGGTAGCCAAACTTTGTTGGCCCAGCAACTTTGTCATAAGATGGGAACTTTAGATCATACACGTGTTGGGCTGGGACTTACTGTTAGCCGGCCAAATTCTCAGTGGTCAAATTCCACCAACTCTAATGGAACTCCATCACTGGTTATTTGGCCTAGCAAAACGGGTTTCCACTTCTTCCTCCTCAAGGTTGCTTTCTGACTTATCTCTGCCTCTTTTGGACAGGTCATCTCAAAACAAATGAACAAGACGAAAAAATGACTGCAGTGGCAACAGGTCCAGTCTACATGCTAAAAAGTAAGCTGCCTAGGAATTGTGAGAACTGCAACGTTGGAGTCACAAGTGTTCTACACGAGTCCAATTGCAGGAAGGCCGAGTCAGCAGCTTGAGGCACCACAGTCTAACCAGCTCTTTTGAGGCACCACAGTCTAACCAGCTCTTAGCCACTTTATCAGAGATGTCATACTGCAAGAGCGCGTGTTCCCCCTGCTTTATAACCCACACACCACACCCCAGCAGCCACGTTAACAGCAGCCATCTCCTAGCAAGCACACCCAATGGTTTCTCCCAGAGGTTTTCTCTGTCTACTTTTTACAGGCCACCCTGGGGACTCTAGCATGAAACATAATACCTTGCTTTGTAGTACTATGTTTGTCCCTGCAGAATTAGCTTTCTTCCTGAATCCAACAAAAACAAAGGAGGGAATATTTTTATGTTCTTTCCACTGCTACTTCCTTAACCATACTTTAAGACTCACCTTTTAGTAGAAAATTTCCACTTGGGGAAAATCCAGACCCTGTTTCCATGGAAAGATAAGGACTGTGATGTTAAATGGTGTGAAAATCAATCATCTTCCACAGTGCTTCTCATAAAGTCTCACAATGCCTGTTAGAAGACCAAATGATACCCGTGGAAAATAACTGAACTTAACTATTGGCTGTGATGGATACACATAAAACAGTTTATGCAGTTTTTATAGAGGGCAACAAAGATATATTTAAAAGAGATTTAACACTTGCATGCCAAGTTATATGTTTTGTAAAATATTGTTTTATTAAATGAGCTCAGGTTATCCTAGTAGGGGAAAAAAATTATAAGTGTTTTTCTTTTTTCATTTTTTTCTAAACAGTAAATATCTTCACCCTGAAGGTCACTAAAGTGCTCATCATATAGATTGCTTTTTTCAAAAGCCATAGTTAAGCCACATGTGCTGTACTTTATCCTTGTATTTATGGTATTCAACACAGAGCTGCACATTCCTATATGGGATTACATTTTATTAATCTATGTTGAAAAATATATACCATGTGTTTGGCATAAAATTAGCCAGGTAATCACTTAACAGATTGAACCATATTTCAGAATGGTCCTGTATCATAGTGTCCATGGATATCAAAGTCTCCTTGTCTCAGCACCCATGCTTAGAATGATAAAGAGATTTATTAGCTATTTCAAAAAGTGTTGCTCTATCATAATTCCTATTCAAGTGGATAATACATTTAATGTTACCACTCAGGAAACATCATGCCTTATCCCAGTAAACCAGAACTCAGGGACAAAAGGAAGGGGGGGAAGAGCCCTTAAACCTTTAAAGATATATTAGACAAATCTTGTTATAATAAGAAACTTGCATTCATAAATGAGCCTTTGATAGAAGCAATATTTCACTATGGATTCTGCAAACTCTGTAATAAAAATCAATTTACACTTTCCAAAAGACTATTATACAGTGGCTATGAATGATAACTAAGTACAGAAGACTATTAAATCCTGTCTTGAATATGTTCCAAAGAGCCGAACAATTTAAATTAAGTGTAAAGCAAGTTTATAATGGATTTTTATTGTGCTTACCTGCTCATAGTATCAAACTCTGCTTGGAGAAAAGGTGTATTTGGAACCCAAATGAGTCAAGAAAACAACAGGAATGGAGTATTTTAGTGTAATAACAGAGTAATTAAATTGTATTCTCTCAGAAATCAAGTTGGTACATAGACAACAGAGATTTTTTCTGGGTGTATATTCAGTGGTCACAGGATAAGCAGGCTAACCAAGTTTTTTAATCTGTCTGAAGGGTCTTTCAGTTTTGTCATCAAAATAAAAATAATAATCATCTCATAGCAACATTCCTACTTGTTCATAGCTGAGGGTGTTTTTTTCTGGTAAAAAAAAATAATCTCACATTGAGTAGAATGCACAGGCTTGTACAAAAGTATCATCACACAAAAGCAGAAATGCCTCTGTCCTTGGGTTCAAAATGAACCTCTGTGAGAGACCAAGTGCAGATGATGTAAAGCTCGTTGACTAGAGTCTATGTTCCCACACTGCTACACAAAGCACAAGTGAAAACAAGCTTGCACTATCAATTCAGCATCATGACTCTCCAAGGATGGATCAATCACGGCGTCTTCCTCAGCCTTTGCATCAGAAACTATATGAAACAATGAGCCACTGTGGATTTTGAAACTATTCTGCTACAACCATGTGGCTAGAAAATACTGTGCTTCAGCTAAGGTCTTGCCAAATCCCAGACTGACACATAACCAGGGGGCTAGATCAATTAGCACAGACTGGTGACATCTTCATGACTATGAAATTACTCTTCAGAAACCACCAAGGCCACATTTGAAAGATCTCTACCATGATTAAACTCCATAGTACAATCTGGACCAACAGAATTTCAACTTGTATAAGCAGATATTTCTGGTTTTTCCTTACCCGTTCCTCTGGTATCAAGTATCATACCTTGCCTTATACCTCAAGACTCCAAGTAGAGTTACAAATCTAGCCTAGGAATCAGTTTTAGCTTTGCTAGAAGAAATTTCAGAACATGTATTTTCATACAACCTGGCAGAATGCAGTCCAGACCAAAGAGATTTCTAAACCTCTGACACTGAGGTCTCCTTCTGTGATGAAGTTACAAAGTTCTGCTCCAAAGCACAAGGTTTCTGGCATCTGTACATTACCACCAGGTTTCTTTCAAAATAAATTCCACTCACTTTGCCTTTTTGAGGGAGCAGGCCAAAGTATTTTGGCTCAAGTCTTCCCCAAAAATGTCATGGCTAAAATAGGCATCCAACAATTGAACATTTCATCCCAAAGTGTGAAATGTCTGGCAAAATTATAAAAAGCTGTGTACGAGATTACAACAGAAAACCTTGGTGGTTACCAACCTCACTTATAACACCTGCCATAGTGATAATACATAATCTTTACATGCCAGTCGTTTGGAGGTTCCTTACATTCTCTTGGGGAGGTACTGTGACTGTTTCCAATCCTACAGATGTAGGCTGCTAGCACACTGTATCTTCACAGCATCCCCTACTACAAGGTGTACACTAAAGCCATATCTGAGACCCACAACCAGAAAACTGCCCTGGAAAAGCTTTCTTTTACCCCTTCCCCTTTTCAAACCACAGACTGTTGGCTTGAATTTATTTGTCAGAGGAATGAGAATGCTGGTTAACAACTAGAAGATACTGCTCAAGGAGGATGTGTAATCTCCATCAGTGGAGCCTCTTCAGAACAGGTCAGACGTTAGTCAGAAGGAATTTGGTATAGCTGAGTTTGCTTTGGGGGAAGGAGCAACCCAGGGTACTTGCTGGAGATCAAAGTTTCCAGCTATGATTGCTCTAAGTCCAGAATATGCAACAAAGAGCAGAAAAAAAATGTTCTTGCATTAAGTTTGTTGAAATAGGACTGCTTGAAATGTTCATGTCAAAATCAAAACCAAGCTGAACTTCTCTAGTTTAAAGCTCTGCTCCACAGCCAAATAGAAATATAAGCTTATCGTGCGTAAATGAATTCTGAATTATTTGAGCTGGCTTACAAGTTTACAATGAAAATCAAGTATCCCTGTGCAAAAACTAAGAATAGTGTTTAAAGTTTCACAGAAAAGAAACTTTACTTCTGAAACTTGAAAACAGTTTTGGGCTTTTTTGGGTTTTTTGGTTCTTTTTACCATCTCATGACAAACAAATCCCCTTGATTTTGCATAAACCCAGTCGTATTTTCTACAGTTTGCATCACTGACAAGTCAAAAAAAAAACCAAAAAAAACCCCAACTTCAAATACACCAAGCTCAAAATAGAATTTCAGAGATCATTTTTATATGGAAGTCATCAAATCATAGAGAAGATTTTTTCACTATGTTGTCCTCCAGGACTTGTATTTTGAGCAACTTTTCCAAAAGCAACATTGGTTCTGTTTGCAATTCATCTCTCCAGTGAACATTTTTAAACTTGAAGAAGTGGCAGCAGGAAAAAAAGGAGAGGCCAAAAGACAAAAATATGAACATATTTAAAACGGGGATTCTATAGGAATGAGACAGTTCATTTTTGCGTGCATGTGCATGTATTTTAAATTTAAAGGAAGTCTTGCTTACAAGGCAAAACCGCTAGTGGTGTGAATTATACGACTCCAACTTCCTCCAGTTTGGCAGAGTGGTAAGAGCTCTGCGGAAGGCAGCCACTGTGGTTTGACTCTCACTGATAATAGCCGACCCTCCCTCCACCCCCTGAAAACTCAGCACTCTAAAAATAAAAGGAGGCAAAAGGAGAGCCATTTCCTTGCCAACACCAGTAGCTGGGAGGCCTGGAATGATGCCATTAGATACCCTGCTATTTATTGCCCATTTCCACCCCATAGGAAGCTTGGGGAAGTAGTTGCCAAAAGAAAAAAGAAGGGAGAAAAATAAACCTTCCTGTTTGGCTTAACATTTGACAGGACAAAGTCAGATAATTCTAGCTCTACATTTTGCACGTTCTTGCCCACAGTTGTTTTCCTCCAGAGGGTCCTTCTGAAAACAAACATGGATTTTTATACATCAATGCTTTCAAAGCAAACACAGGAAGTATCTTCAGTCTCCTACACGTACCTTCCTCTACTTTGCCTGCTGCTTCACTCTCTCTTCACTGGGCACTTGCATTCTGGACAGCACAAAACCAGGAGCATTAAAATATATATACTCATTAATTCAGTTTCTTTCAGAAATTACTGTTTCATCAATACCAAAAGTTTTCCAAGTCAGTCATGGTTTTAACAAATTGTTTCAAATCAGAGATATGACTCTGGCTGAAAGGAAGGGGAAAGAGTGGAAAAAGAGCAATTTCTAAAAATTCATTAAGTTTGTTATCTCCTCTCTGTCCAATTGAGAGACAATTCAAATTAGTCTCCTACCTGCCCAAAGAAGTCATACCTGCTAGGTTAGAAATGTTCCTGGGCATGTCCTCCCAAAATTGTTCTACTTTATTTAGATTAAATGCTATTGAGAACCAAGACAGACTATCACCTGGTAGAGCTAAGCTAGTCAACTAGCTCAGGGTCTCCAAAGCCTGTTCCACTGAGGAGTTATGACTTACAAACTACATCAGAAATGACAATAAAATAGAAAAATTTTCAAGGCTGAGATCAGGTGAATGTCTGAAGACCTATTTTTAAAGTGTCTGCTCCAAAATGAAGCTGGCTAAGAAATGGTCCAGCATTTCTTCCCTCATGTGAAAGGCATTTAACTCACTTCCAACTTCATTAACAAGATGCACAGAAGCCTAGTATGTGGGTGAGGGGAATGTCAAAATGTGTAGTTTTGAAGTTGCCAGATTTTCTTTTCTTAATCCAAGTAAACTTAATCCAAGTACATAGATATTTCCAGGTCAATCAAGCCTACACTCATTTAAGTTTTTGATAAGTAAATAACTTGCCAATAGGAAAAAAATCTCCAGTCAAGAAGGGAGGGGGATGACCAGCTTTCCAACCTCCCCTGCAATCCTGGGTCAGTCCTAATGCCAGCAGAATCTGATCAGTCACATGGCTGCCATACCCTCCTTCATTCTTAATTGCCAAATAACCCAAGTTGTAAAAATTTTTCATTTCTACAGCAAGACACACCCTCTGACAAGTACTTACCTCAGGGAACACAGCAGTTAGCCTTTTTGGGTCAGCGTTAATCCTTTCTGAGCTGCTGTGGCTGAGCGGCAGCAGACATCCCAGCCCCACAACAGAGACCTAGGCAAGCTCCATGCTCTTTGCCCCAGCTTCCTGACACAGCCTGGCTCCAACGCAGAGGAAACCCAAGCAGCAATGTAGAAGGGTAACCACCCAACTTCTCCAGCCAGGTCACCACTCTGAGTGATCAGGACCGGGCAGATCAGATCCCGCCTGACCCACAGCCTATAAACACGCTACAGCACAATAGAGACTGCATATGGTGGGAACATGTGGAAATACATCATTAGGACAGGGTGGGAAGTTTTGTTTCCTGTCCTGCTAACATTTTTAGGATTACCACAACAAATTCTTCTGCACCAGGACACAAAAGAGGAGACAGAGTGAGAGACATCTCCCCCCACCTTAGGAAAAGAGGCATCCAAAGAGGATAGCCAAAAGTCCAGTAGTCATAGCTCGTAACTGTGAAGGAACAGGAACCTGAGAATCAAGACCTCATGTTTGGCAGACACATCTCCTGCATTCTCAGGAAAAGCTTTACCCTCCAGGGTATTGACTATTCTGAGCTCTCTCCTCTGGCTTTGTACAGGAACTCAGTGCCAGATCACAGAAGTTTTTCCACGCAAAAGTTTCATCCAAAGTGACAAGTTTCTATGAAAAGTTCTGATGAAAAAAATGTTCTCTTGGAAAATTCCTAGCAAGCTCTAATCTTCATGTTAAATCATGGCCATGGACTTAGAGCACTTTACTCCACACATGCTGACTGAAGCCTAGTAAATCTGTACTGAGCTCTGGTTCCTCCTCCACCCCTCCCCTTTGGGACATGTAAATTCTTGCATCCTCTGGGTTCTATATAACCTCCTGGTCAAAAATGCAGTACTTTTTTTTGTGAATCAAGCTCCTGTTATTTGTCTGGAGCAAAGTATCCAAGCCTGAGTTTTCGTAACTCTCCCTTTTGTATTCACCTAGTCATACCAAGCTATTTTTCCTGCAAGGTTCATCTCAGATGTCCTCCCTGAATAGTGTGGCAAAGACTTTACAAGCATGGAAGGTTTTCTGTTACTTGCAAAGGGTTACAAGCAACTGAAAATTCTTCACTTGCTCCCTGCTGCTTCAGAAGAGCAGTGCCATCTTCTAAATAAGCAGAGACAGCTGAAAACAGCGATGAATCTCCCTCCAATGCAGTTCACAAAATCATTGAAACTACTTCTGTGAATTCAAATATTTGTATTACAATTCTCAGCTTTAATAGAAATTCTGATTGCATAGAAATTAAATTATTTTCTCTTGGCAGCTTTCAATATCAAGTGGAAATGACACTTTTCTTTCCTGAGCAGTAAAGATCAGAAGGCAGTCTAGTCCCCCACACTTCAGTTTTTTAGGAGGCTGTTTTCCTGCTCTTCTCAAAGCTTGCAACCTTGCCATTCACAGTCTCATTATTTCCTTCTTTCAAAGGATGACACCAAGGACTCAGCACAAAACTATCTCCACTGACACATCATCCATATTACAAACTCTAGATCCATGTTAAGTCTGGACTAAAGTACAACACAGTTGTCATACTGGCAACTAGGAACTTATGAAGATCATCGATTTCTATGTGGCAATAGACAAAGAACAGACACTGAGGGCTAAACTGTCTTGAATTATCTCATATTTGATGTAGGCCAAGTGTGAGTACACGGACAGTTTCCCTGGAGCAAGTGACGTGCAGTAATGTTGTTATTCTGCAACAACTCACTTGCGTGCTAAGCCCTTACACTTGTAGCTATTAATCAGTCCAGACACAGTGTTGATCTGACCTTGACAAGAAGTAGCCAAAGGAATTGTGAACCATCAGTGTCCGAGCAGAGATTTCTTCTTGTCCAGGTATTAAAAACAGACTTACTCATTTTTAAATATATCTCCCAACAATCAGCATACATGTGAAACAAGAGCCTACTTAAGATGGGAATATACATGGGAGCCATTCGAGTATGTCATATAGCCAACACCACTAACTCTACACAGTTTTCTCTTACTTTAAACAATCAAGGCTTGTGATGCCAAAACTGTAATCCAAATTCTCTCATGCTACTAAATTCTGAGAAATCAGTGTCAGTAAAGAAAGAGCTACTACAATATTCATGTTACAGATGTATATGGTGATTGCAAGTGCATTATGGTGCCTCCCAGTTTCTGTGCAGTAAAATAGACTGAGGCAAAGAAAAAAACATTATTTTCCTTTAAACCTCTTTTCCCTATACTGTCAAAACATCAACTACTCTGCCGTCTTATCCTCTCTAGCTGATAGGGCTCTGCACTTTTACAGTGTTTGTACTTGCTCTGCTTAGAATTCAATTTCCTCTGGTGATCTGCATGCAGGCAAATATTGCCAATGGCACTAATGTATATTTGTTCTTCTTGAATTGCATACAGAAATATTGTTGCTATGCGGCAAGCACAAAACAATCCAGAAGTCACCTGACATCCTCCATCAAACATTTAGGAGTCATCAAACTTAATTTCCCCTTTGTGCCATAAAACACCAAGAGGAAGCTTTAATAGATTGTATTATGTAACGGTTCTATAAAAATAGCAGGCCAGCACTGGAGCACTTCCTTCCTGAGGCCCAATAACCTATGCTGAAAGGATACACACTGGTTTCCCTGGCAACCATGAGAGATGACACTAGGGGAAAAACAGCAACAAAAGGACCATTTTTTGCTTAGTAAAATAAGGTCTGGCTTCAAGCTTGTGATACAGTGAATACAGAGTGCCTGACAGAGAGAGAACTGGTTAATAATTCTGCTCAGGTCCCAGTGACCTTGCAAGGCTGTTAATGCTTTCCATTTCTTTTTGTTCTGCCTATAAAAAAAAAAAAAAAAACCACAACCAAAACAACAACAGAAAACTCACCTCAGCAAGTATTACAGATTTAATTTCTTTTTTTAAATTAAAAAAGAAAAAAAAGAAGAAAGAAAGTGGAGGCAGGACCATGTTAGAGATTCATCTGTCTGGTAGCATTTCCACGAAACATTCTCTTTCTTCCCTCCACTTGCATAGATTGCAGGATTTTCACATTTCATTTCAAAAGACTCCTTTCTGTTTCCAAGCTTGCTGTGCTTAGTAGTCCATTGTCCAGCAGACAGCTGTTTTCAAGACATGGTCTTTGCAAGTGACCAAAAAACAAACTCCCTCTCCAAAAAACTCATGATGATACAACACTACGCTAAAGGCACAACCCAGTGGGCCAGAATACTTAACAACAAGGTTGCTTCTCTTGCCTTATTCAGGTCTTCCACAGCCCCCATGCTCCCACAGTAAGCCAGAGAGAAAAGTGACAGAAGTGGGTTTTGTTTCAGTCCAACCATCAGGGCTGGTAGGTTCCCTGTGGCATAACCACATGAACTTATTCTAGTCACCTTCAGCTTTCCCCAGCCAATTTTTAACCCTTGCTTGTTGAATCAGCTCCTGCTGAGGCAGTTCTCACACCAACAAGTTGCTTTCTTCGCCTCTGGCACATTTGGGTACTATATAGTGCAAACCAGCAGTGGTACTAAGCAAACATGCATGTTTCTAAGAAGAAAAAAAAAAAAAAAGAAAAAAATCTGTTGTTTTCTCTAAAATCTGGAAAGCAGCTGTCTAAAGCTTATTTTCACCCTTTATGAAAAACTCCCTTCCTTCTTGTCGGTCAGTAACAGGGGAGGAAATGTATTTGAACAGGAAATGTAGTGGTACATAACTCTCCCGCTGAGCAACTCCATCATCTTGAAGTGATCCTGGGCTCCTCACGCAAGTGAGAGAAAGATCACACGTACTGCAGGAGAGGAAACCAAGGAACACAGAGACTAGGTGATATATCCACAATACCTCATTACTCCATAGCAGCAGAAAAAGGAATGCAATCCAAAGCCCAATTAATTTCTAACCATTGGCAGTATCTCTAGCACAGACATATCTCACAGGCAAGAAATAAAAGCATTGGCTAGGGCCACAAAAGTGCCTCTCAAACTGTCCATCACTTTCCCCCTCAGCTGTAATAAAGTGTCTCTAGTGTTTTTAAAGAAAAGCTTTGCATCCTAATGTGATAAACATTGCAACTCTTCTTTGCACCAGAGTTCACATGTGCAAACTGCTATTTCATTTCGCATCACCCCTCACACCAAATAACTATTTTACAAAAGAATGAAAAGGTGCACTACAACATATTCACAGGAGCTCTTATTTGACATTAACACCTCAAAGACCGGGTAACAGCATGTTATAGGTAACAAGAATTTCACCTTCCTGACAGTCTTTGCTTAAAGAACTTTTCAAATCAGTAGTCTGCCCAAGAAGGCATTTACTCAAGACAAGCAATACATAAAAAGCATGTAACAGCACAGTTTGATTTTGTTCTAGATTTGGTTTGGGAATTTTTTGCTGTTTCTGGTTGATTGGGGAAGGGCTGTTTGTTGGTTTGCTGGGGGGGGGGGGGGGGCAGGGGGTGTATTTTGTTTTGTTTTTAAAGGGACACAGGTTTCTATCACCATCACTCAGACACACTTTAATATGTAACACCTTGCTAAAAATCATATTACTAATGAATCCAAAGTAAAATCAAATCCAAGTCCCATACAGGAAGTCAGTCTCTAACATACAGTTAACCCCATAAATTTACAATATACAATAAGTAGTGCAAAGGGTGAATTAAAAACACCCCTCTGTAGCTAAATCAACACAAATTAACTCATTTTTAGCTTTTTTTTTTTTTTTTTATACAACGAAATCCTCTCTGGCAACCTCAATCTTTCTATGTCCAGAGTTTTCTGATGTGTTTGCAGCAGGCTATATTTTAAACACAGTATTTTAAACACAGACTTGTCCTGCAAAATAACATTACTATGGTTTTTCCCAGTGGTTTCAAAAGGCTAGAGAGAGAGGTGATTTTTCAGTCAGGAGCCGTCCCTGTTACAGAAACAAACAGTAAATGATCTTTCTTTATAGTGCCATAGATTCTACCAGTCTGCTTTTAACATATGCTGACACCAGGCCAAATTACTTTTTCACTACCATCAGTACAAAGACAGAGTAAGTTCCCTGTAATTATGTGGCTTAATATAAGGGTAACAGCAAAATCTGAGGCACAGACTTTCAGACATTTTAAAACAAGTTCCTGGCCACTTGTGACTGCAAAAATCCTAGGGCAGTTTTGAAAGAAGCATTAGGTTGTCGAACCCAGGTATCCTGTCTGAAATACCATTGCTGGTCATTATAGTTCACTTGTTTAAAGTACATCTTCAGTCTTCAAGCGGATATTTGGATATTCCTCCTCATTTCCTTTTGGAAGTGAAAAGGTGTTTGCTGTGGCTGTATTTCAGCAGGGGATTAAGTCACCCCTATGTGTTACCTATTTCACAGGATCACGCACATTCCTCCAGACCTGTTCACACTGGGTGAAATTCTCCCCTATGCTGAAGGCCAGCACAAGGCCAAGGCATTGCATAAGTATTTAAGGGATTAAACAGGATTTGAGGGGTGTGTAGGCACTGCAGCTGGATAAATTTCCTTTGAGATGATTTAATTCTGACACACTGACCCTTTCAAATACATACATAAGGCGTTTATGTAGTGTCCAGTTTAGATGAAAACTGGTGAGAAACAAATGCTTCCACCACCTTCAAGGAGGTTTCACACACACGCTGTCTTGCACACAAATTCTGCCCAATGTGGCACTGTCAACAGGTCACCAGGGCACTGGTGCAATGTTCTGTGGCTCCCAGTCCTAAGGTTAGCTCTGACGCAAGTCTCCACAGTAAGGTAGCAACAGACCATAAGGACAACTGTCACAGAGAAGCTGAACTCCATTAAATCCAACTGCCCAAGACAACATCGTATTCCCCAACCTAATATGGGACGAAGCCTCTGAACTGCATGGAAGCAGCAGCGAGGCAACCTGGCCCAGAGCCCAAAGCACCGAGGAGCCCAGCACTAGCACTGAGCCATAGCAGCATGGCACACACGTTTGCCCCGTGCTCGTTCAGCCGCACGGTTGGCAGGTATGGAGGCAGACAGGGTAATCGCTTACACATCCAACAGCTCCTGCTCCTACCTGCACTCAGTATCTGGGAGCTGCCAGCCAAGCAGCCAAATTTGCTGACTTTGTTGCAGGCTTCATTAACTCAGACAGAAAACCCTCTATCATAAATGCTTCACTCGCTGCTAATCAAGCAGCTACTAACAGTGCCTGCTCATGCTCCTGATAGGGTGCCAGTTCAGACACAACTTACTTGCAGCCCAGTTACTTAGTTACTATGTTAATTAAGCACCTAAGTAGGTAGTACACTAACATGTCAGGATTTCCAAAGGCTATATGAGCTTCCTGGGCATTTCCACTTCAAGTCACAGCAAACAGCATAGGAATAATTAAACCAGCTATAAATGCCTCAAAAATGTAAGGCTCACATAAAATAGACTGTTCCTTTGGTGTAAGATCAGGGTTCAACGCTGTTTGAATTTTAAGGGCAAATGCAAACAATGTATCTGCTTCAAAATATTTTAACACAATAAAGACAAATTCACAGTGAGAGATATAATGCTACAAACTTAGCTCCAATCTATGTAAGACTACACAAATACAGGGAACATGCAACGGTACTTGAAACATGAAACAGACATTTGAGAGCATGCCAAGGCATGTTAATATTGCCAATTAGAATATGCTGAATTTGCAGTCACTAGTAACTGCATACTACCCTGGATATACATTGCTAGAAGCAGACTGTTAACATTTAACCAGGACACTGGGGTCACAGTGTTATCTTATTGACAGCTGTGGAAACCAATACAAGTTCCTTGGCTTTAGGCTGCACCTACTCAGTGAATGTGAAGAATGAGTTCAACATATACAAACACAGCACTCTTGGAAAATGACACAAGCAACTTACCACAGGATCTGTCCAGTTAGGAGTTAGGTCTGGATTGCAACAAATAGGCTAGTACTGATGCTGGCAACAGGAATAGGAATTAAGGACAAATATTTTGTATTCTTAAATTAGTAATTTTCTCAATTACATGACTATGTAAAATTTCATCATTTCACCTTTCCAAATGCATCAGAGAGAACAGAAGCCCCACTGGCAGCTGGAGCTTTTGATATTTTTAAGTTTGAGAGACGGCAAGCTTTGAAAATAAAGTACATGTCAGGATCACGTGCTTCAGACTTGCATCCTTCTACAGATGCTTAAAGCAGGTGCCCATATAGTAATATTTTCTTTTTGGGAGAAAGAGCTTATGTATGAAAACATAAGAGCTACCATGCTGTCTCAGAACAAAACATCTATCCCAACAGCCTGTCCCCTAATAGTAGCAGAGAACAGATATCTAAGAAAGAGCAGAAGAACTGGGTGAGCACATACATCTCCCTGGCAGTCTCCCAGCAGTCAACCATTTGAGGATCAGAGACTTCCTGTGCCAGACTTCTTTTATCTATTTAGTCACCCTCAATTAATTTCTCTTTCATGAACCTGTCCAGTTGACCCTTGTACCCATAAAGCACACTATCTGGTTGCATTAAGTGGATAGACAGGTATCCATGGTATGCGAGTCAGCAGCATTTTACTGCTACTGAAGGGAGGAAACTACAAACCAACAGCTTTTGCAAGACTGCATGCTTAAGAGCTCAAGATTTCACCACCACCACCCCCCACCACGCAGGCTATGTGATAGAATCAACAAGTAAAAAAAGAGATTGATAAGGTAGGCTAAAGCTGTATATGTAGATGCTACCAAGTTTGTGGGGACATGGCAACTGGGAGCCTGAAAACAACTCAGGATTCAAGGGGTTTTTTCACCAGATAGCTAAACTCAGCCTCTGAAGCATCTTAAAAGAAGCAGAACTTTGCAGGTGTTGTAAAAGTGTTACAAAGATGAGTCTGCAAGATGCATCAGAAGATAACACAGAAATTATTTTCTTAGATCCAAATCCATGAAGGAGAAACCAGTAACTGAAACAATCAAATAACAATCTTTAAGTAGTTCCTTCATTACAAACTTGGTTGTGGTGACACATTAAATGAAGACAAAGAAAGGAGACAGTGTAGAAACACTTCAGACACACTACCATGATTTTGAAGCCAGAATCCCACCAATTTTCATCACAACAAGAAAGATCTCTAAGACTAAAACTAAATCCACCAGAAGCATCAAAGCAAAAGTTAGTTACTGTCTCCTGGCACTTCTTAAAATTTCCCTATGAATGTCCTTACTGTTGTGCCAGCAAGAACTGCAGTACTTAAATCCTACTTAAGCATTGAAAAGAGCCTTTAAGTGGGATTGAAGTGAAGCAAAGCAACCGTGCAAACGCCTTGTACAGAAGGGAATTCTGCCACCTGTGCTCAGCACAGAAACCAGTCAGCACTGCATCTGTTCAATGAATCATCTTCTCTTACTGTGCAGTGCAGGTGAAAAAGGCACCTTTCCCTCTGGAGGCTTTTCAGTGGTGAAACTGAAGTATATGTACCACCTAAGTTAGTCCTCTTATCACAAAGAATTACTATTACAGGTTAGGAAGGCCAAAGTCCTGATAGCATTAAATCTGGCCAGTGACATCAAGGGCAACAAAAAAAAAGCTTTTACAGATACATCAGTGATAAAAGGAAGACTAGGGAAAGTGTCGACCCTCTCTGGAAGGAAACAGGAGACTTGGTCACCCGGGATATGGGGAAGGCTGAGGTACTCAACCGCTTTTCTGTTTCAGTCTTCAACGACGAGTGCTCCAGCCACACCACCCAAGGGACAGGAGGCAAAGGCAGCGAATGGGAGAACGAAGAACTACCCGCTGTAGGAGAAGGTCAAGTTCGAGACCATCTAAGGAACCTGAAGGTGCACAAGTCCATGGGACCTGATGAGATGCATCCACAGTCCTGAGGGAACTGGCACATGAAGTGGCTAAGCCACTATCCATCATATTTGAGAAGTCATGGCAGTCCAGTGAAGTTCCCCCTGATTGGAAAAGGGGAAATATAACCCCCATTTTTAAAAAGGGAAAAAAGGAATACCCAGGGAACTACAGGCCAGTCAGTCTCACCTCTGTGCCTGGCAAGATCATGGAGCAGATCCTCCTGGAAATTATACTAGGGCACATGGAAAATAAGGAGGTGATTGGTGACAGCCAACATGGCTTCACTAAGGGCAAATCATGCCTGACAGATTTGGTGGCCTTCTATGACGGGGTTATAGCGTTGGTGGATAAGGGAAGAGCAACTGACATCATCTACTTGCACTTGTGCAAAGCTTTTGACACTGTCCCATCCTTGTCTCTAAATTGGAAAGACATGGATTTGATAGATGGACCACGCAGTAGATAAGGGATTGACTGGATGGTCACACTCAAAGAGTTACAGTCAACAACTCGATATCCAAGTGGAGAGCAGTGATGAGCGATGTTCCTCAGGGGTCGGTGTCGGGCCAGCGCTGTTGGACAGTGGGATTGAGTGCACCCTCAGCAAGTTTGCTGATGACACCAAGCTGTGTGGTGCGGTCGACAGGCTGGAGGGAAGTGATGTCATCCAGAGGGACCTGGACAGGGTGGAGAGGTGGGCCTGTGTGAACCTCATGAAGTTCAACAAGGCCAAGTGCAAGGTCCTGCACATGGGTCAGGGCAATCCCAAGCACAAATACAGGCTGGGTGATGAGTGGATTGAGAGCAGCCCTGCAGAGAAGGACTTGGGGGTACTGGTGGATGGGAAATTGACTATGAGCCAGCAATGTGCGCTCACAGCCCAGAAAGGCAACCGTATCCTGGGCTCCATCAAGAGAAGTGTGGCCAGCAGGTCGAGGGAGGGGATTCTCCCCCTCTACTCCGCTCTCAAGAGACCCCACCTGCAGCGCTGTGTCCAGCTCTGGGGCTCCCAACATCAGAAGGACACGGACCTGCTCGAGCAGGTCCAGAGGAGGCCACGAAGATGATCAGGGGGCTGGAGCACCTCCCTTATGAGGACAGGCTGAGAGAGTTGGGGTTGTTCAGCCTGAAGAAGGCTCTGGGGAGACCTCCAGGTCCTACAGGAAAGCTGGGGAGGGACTCTTTATCAGGGAGTGTAGTGATAGGACAAGGGGTAACAGTTTTAAACTGAAAGAGGGTAGATTTAGATATTAGGAAGAAATTCTTTCCTGTGAGGGTGGTGAGGCACTGGAACAGGTTTCCCAGAGAAGCTGTGGCTGCCCCCTCCCTGGCAGTGTTCAAGGCCAGGCTGGACGGGGCTTTGAGCAACCTGGTCTAGTGGAAGGTGTCCCCCCCTGTGTCAGGGGGGTTGGAACTAGATGGTCTTTAAGGTCCCTTCCAACCCAAACCGTTCTAGGGTTCTGTGACTATCCCTGTTTTACAAATTCAAAATGAAGCAGAGAAGAAGGTGGAACTTCAAGACATAGAAAGCCCCTTTAAAAAAATCTCAGAAGATCTCTGAATGAAAGCCCGCAGAAGGACAGAAAGATTCTTGAAGACCTGTATTTTATTCACTCTGCATTGACCAACTTTGAATGTAAACCAGAAATGGATAATCCAGGTCCCAGAACAACTAGATTATTAGAGAAAAAACAAGTCATAGGCAATTAATGAGATCCTTCTAACACATGCATGCGCACACTGAGAATAAAACCCTGGCAAATCACCTAGCCTCTTCAGTCTCTTGCCCTGAAAACAGGGAGAGAACTCACTTTCTGCCGCCTGCAAAAGGACTGAGAGGGAAAGGTCACGATCTCACCCTTGCTCTGCACCAGGGCACATGCTTCATTCTTGGTAGGGATGTTAGTGCTGTCTCTCTGATTTACACTCTCCAGAGAGTCCTGGAAGGAATCCTGCCCCAGCCAGCTCAAGCACTGTAAGGATTCCTACGGCATGTAATCCAGGAATACCATCCCCTACCATGCCTCCAAGATCCACGGACAAGCCTTCTACATGCAGACCCACCGCTTAGGAATTCGTGTTCTCTAAAAATAGAAATCCTTATGCCTGCAAGCATATCTCACTGACACACATTAGTTTCTGGAAGTGTTGAGGAGCCTGCCACTTATAAGGCACACTACTATGAATCTTCCCTAAAACAGGCAGAGAATACAATGGAAAAATCCAAAGAAAGAAAGAACAAAATTTCTCATCTTGTTTTGTTTCTTTGTTTGGTTTTTCTCAGTAAGTATTCAGTTTGTAGCAAATACTTTGTTTTTCACAGGTGCTCCAATAATGTCTCCTATGCACAGAAACAGTTCCTTTCTCTCCAGGAGCCCATAGTGCTGCTAACACAGGTCACGCTCACTCAGGTAATAGCTGTGTTTTGCATATGATCCTTCACCCACATGAATATAGCTCTGCTCAAAACTGCTATTTAAGAGTGGAGACTACACACAACACACCATGCAACTCTCCCACAAGAGAAGACTAGCTTTATACATGCTTGAACAGTTATACAGCCAAACCTACGGTACTCTTCTAGGGCAGTCTGTAACAACAAGGATTTATGGATTGAGCACATCACCATATTTTTTAGCATAGCAAAGATTAAGACAATATGGCTGCATTTGAAACAAGGCTGTTGTAATAGGAACCATTAACAAAAAAAAATGGTTTTTTTAAACTGAGCTTTTCACTTCAGTTTTCAAATAACGAAAATTTTCTGAGTTGGGTTTTCAAATATTCTGTCATCCATTTTCAACTCCATGATCCTCTCTTCTCCAGAGAAGGAAGAACAGAAGATAAAAAAATCCCAGTGTCACTTTCTCCCTCTCTAAATCAAACAAAACAGAAAAAAGATTTTGCTAGAAAAAAAATGCAAAATGAAATCTTACATGTCCAGCACTACCTAAAATACAGTCTACCTAAAATACAAAAAGCTCCATGTTCCCTGTTGCTCCTGAGTATAAGCTGTAGCTTCAAGTTCTGTGGATCCTGTGCTGTTAGCTGTTACTTCCTTCAGGCAACTTCTGCAGGGAAGTTAATTCTGTTTCTGAGTCACATCTTCAGGCCTCTTTTTGCATGTTTGCTGTTTTAATGCCAGAACATCAAGGCAAACATTTGGAATAAACCCTTGGGTGTAAGCCACAATGTTTGTTGAACAAACAAAGTCAATGCTACAAAAACAATAAAACGCGCTTCAAGGTATAAAACAGCTGTCCTTTTTGGCCAGAGGAAAGAAACATCCAGCCCCTCACTGTAGCTTCTCATTTGGATAGATTGCTGACAAGAATCATAGAATGGTTTGGGTTGGAAGGGATCTTGAAGATCATATAGTTCCTCACACCCTGCCATGGGCACGGACACTTTCCACTAGATCAGTATTTGTGCTTGGGATTGCCCTGACCCATGTGCAGGACCTTGCACTTGGCCTTGTTGAACTTCATGAGGTTCACACAGGCCCGCCTCTCCAGCCTGTCCAGGTCCCTCCAGCCTGTCAACCGCACCTCACAGCTTGGTGTTGTTGGCAAACTTGCTGAGGGTGCACTCAATCCCACTGTCCATGTTGCCAACAAAGATATTAAACAGCACCAGCCCCAACACCAACCCTTGAGGAACACCTCTCCTCACTGCTCTCCACTTGGATATCGAGTTGTTGACTGTAACTCTTTGAGCGTGACCATCCAGCCAATTCCTTATCTACTGCGTGGTCCATTCATCAAATCCATGTCTTTCCAATTTAGAGACATGGATATTGTGTGGGACAATGTCAAAAGCTTTGCACAAGTGTCGGGGTCACCATTAGCCAGGGTCCTTATTTCTCCGTGCGGGAACAGAAACGACGCAACACCAATGTGATGATCAGGTCGTCCATCTTTTTTATTATATATTATTGTCCTATTCTATTCCTTTTCTGGTTACATTTATACTCTACTAAGTTCCGTACACGCACTCATCTATCTTCTAATAGGCTACAGGTCATCTACACGCGCTGTTCACGCACCTCTACAAGCATCTGCATTGGTTAATTGCAATTAGCACATAAAGCCCAAAACTTGCCAAAACTCCCTTATCTCATACCCTGTTTTGCTCAGACTTGTGTGCTTTTGCTGACCACAGGTGTTTCTCACTTATCTGCTATCTTGTGTGTTTTTGCCAGCCTTATTTTGCTGGCCTTGTCTTCGTCCTTGCATTCTTCTGTCTGCACTAACTTTCTCCCAGCGCGGCCCAGACTCCTACACACAAGTGCAAGTAGATGATGTCAGTTGCTCTTCCCTTATCCACCAACGCTATGACCCCGTCATAGAAGGCCACCAAATCTGTCAGGCATGATTTGCCCTTAGTGAAGCCATGTTGGCTGTCACCAATCACCTCCTTATTTTCCATGTGCCCTAGTATAATTTCCAGGAGGATCTGCTCCATGATCTTGCCAGGCACAGAGGTGAGACTGACTGGCCTGTAGTTCCCTGGGTATTCCTTTTTTCCCTTTTTAAAAATGGGGGTTATATTTCCCCTTTTCCAATCAGGGGGAACTTCACTGGACTGCCATGACTTCTCAAATATGATGGATAGTGGCTTAGCCACTTCATGTGCCAGTTCCCTCAGGACCATGGATGCATCTCATCAGGTCCCATGGACTTGTGCACCTTCAGGTTCCTTAGATGGTCTCGAACTTGACCTTCTCCTACAGCGGGTAGTTCTTCATTCTCCCATTCACTGCCTTTGCCTCCTGTCCCTTGGGTGGTGTGGCTGGAGCACTCGTCGTTGAAGACTGAAACAGAAAAGCGGTTGAGTACCTCAGCCTTCCCCATATCCCGGGTGACCAAGTCTCCTGTTTCCTTCCAGAGAGGGTCGACACTTTACCTAGTCTTCCTTTTATCACCAACACACCTATAGAAGCTTTTTTTGTTGCCCTTGATGTCACTGGCCAGATTTAATCCTATCAGGGCTTTAGCTTTCCTAACCTGATTACTGGCTGCTCAGTCAATTTCTCTGTATTCCTTCCAGGCCACCTGCCCGTGCTTCTACTGTCTGTAGGCTTCCTTTTTGTGTTTGAGTTTGTCCAGCTTCAGAAACAGCTTCAGAAATACCACTGCTGTCTGAAGCACTGATAAAGGCCAAAGGCTGAGAGCAGCTAGGAGACGAGATAAGCCATTGGTCTGACCTAGCAAATCATATCCTTTGTTCATCGTGTTTCCTGGGGATTTGACACAGCTCTTCCCATTCTCTCTAAAACCAGATAGATAGAGAGTGATGGCTTTAGAGCTTTTTAAGTGACAAGAGCAGGAGGAAAGGCAGGCCTATAGTAATAGGCTTTAACTACGGTACTATCAGCTGACATAGGAACCCATATATTGGCTTATTGGGCAGATTCCTCTCACACAAAGTAACAATAGTTCACTCCTTCACATCCAACTCTAGTAAAGCTTTAGTACTTCCTATATCCATGTTCCTAATTAAAACAAACAAACAAAAAAACTCAACACCAAAAGCCAAAAACCAAGAAAATATCAAACAAGGAGTAAAAAAAACCCAACCAGAAAAGGCTAACACCATCCTGAAAAGGCTAAACTACAAGACAGGATGAGGGAACAGGCTAATTTTTCAGATCATGAGTCTTATCTGATCTTAAGTGTCTGATAAGTATCTGATACCACATGACAATTTTCAACTACAAGACTGAAAAAGAGGCAACAATAATGTTGCCTTGGACAAACAAACTGTGCAATTAGAGAATAACAAAGAGCTGGCACAGAGCACAACAATCCTCTCCATGGCATCTATTCTTAATGGTGTTACACCATGGGAAAAAAGTGATGCTACACAAGCATTCTTGTGTCTCCACAACCTAGGAGTGGAAACAGCATAGTCAAGCTGTAACATACTAAGAGAAAAATTATTTGCACTTTTTATCCCAGATGTTCCCACACTCACCATCTAAGATGAACAGAACACCCACAATAAGGTTTGTGGTTAGGGCAAAAGTAAACCCATTGTCAAATTTCTCTGAGACTGTCCTAGAAGTTTACATTGTAAGAGTAAAGTCAAATTTTATGCACCTGATTATGCATATCACACACCTCTGAAAGTAAATATGGCTAGTCTGATTTGGGACTATCTGGGAGAGAAAAATGTAGGAAGAAACTTATTTGACATGGCAAGTATTTTAAATTAACTCTAAATTCTATCAGCTTATTTGCACAGCTCTTACTCACAGAAACAGCCCACATCTTTAGTTTGATTCCTTTAAGTTCAGCACTTGTCTGAATAAATGTTGTATGCTCAAATACAGAGATGCTGACAAAAATTGGTGCACTATTCCATGACACTCTAAGGAATAAGGATTATTGGATAAGGAATTCTCTCTATAATGCTTCTGACAGTTCCTCTGTGCAATTCAACAGGTTTATCAAATATTTCTAGTTATCCTTCCATAGTAATAAAAGCAGAAAAGAAATTAAAGAACAAAGAATTTTAAAACTACAGCTAGAATACAGAACTCTGAAGTTATTCATAGATTTTGGACAAATCATGAAAGAGAAACTGTAAAAATTCCTTGCTAGTTTGTAGTGTTCCACCCTAACAACTTCAGAATGGGAAATAAAATAATTGAGCTCTAGACCAAAACATGTGTCTGTTTTGGGACATTGTGGGTTTTTTCCTTCTAAGACTCAAAAAAGAATTCTCACTGTAAAGGATGTTTCACAACTTCAGGGCATCTACAGATCAGTCAAGCAGACAAATACATACATGTTGTCTACCACAATTTATGGTAGTTTCTACCAGAATGTATACCAGCAAATGGCCTCCAAGATTTCAAAGCAACCGGATTTGAATCCCATCAGTGAAGGGCTGGTCTGTTCCCAATAAAACACCTCCTTTCAGAGTTTGTTCAGGAACAGGTTTGAATGAAGTCAGTGAAGAAAAAGAGTCCCATACAATGTATTTGCCTACTTTTATATGTCTTAAACCAATGGGGATCCCAGCAATTAATCTAGGAGATGGGTATTTTCCCCAAGCACGTTTGTTGGTTTAAACAAAATTGTTGTGCGCTCCATTTTTGCTCAACTTTGAGATTCAAGTAAACTAAAAACCTCAGAATTATTCTCAGGTCAAAACCATGAGATCCAAAGGAAAATGGCTAATTTCACATAGTTTTGATACTGAATCATATGGTAAAGGAGGCTCACACAGTAGTTTTTAGGACAACGTGTTTACCCAAAACCAAATAAACAGAAATGAGTGAGGAGTTCACCCACAAGTGCATTTTTAAAGAGTTCATTCTTGGCACAGATGGGGACAACTCCCATCAGCTTGAATGGAAAACTCACCTGTTTATGCCAGGACTAACTTTGGTCTCCAGCATCAGCAAACATAAGGCAGAGGACCTGCTTCCCCACAGCTACCTGAAGTTTGACACCTTTGTAAAGTCACTCTTTTTGATGAGGTACACAGCAGCAAAACAGTGGTCAATCAGGATGTAGGCTAGTTTGTTTTCAGAGATATTCAATATGCAGCAGACACTGTGCCATATTTAAGCAATAAAGAGCACTGCTTCTGTCCATCGTAAGGACTTGTTTGGAATTATAAAGACATATGGTATTTTTAGAGGCTGAAACAAACATACTGACTCACACTCACCACTGCCAATTGAGAATAAGGCACATTTACTGATGTAACCAATGTTCCACTTCAATCCGCTTTCCCATCAAACCTCAATGTTTTATTTTAGCTGCAAAAAGGTTTATTAAAACCCTGCAGCCACATGATAATTCTCTCAACTAAGAAATGCAATGTGAGTCTTAAAAAAAACCCACAAACCCCACACCTATGCAGTCCCACTCCTTTTAAAATCACCCTAAGCTGTATTCAGCATTCCACCTAGTCCATATTTTATGGTGCTGTTTAAAAGAAAAGAACAACAGTTGTTTCTCTGATTTATTTTTTTTTTACACACCCACAATCAGGAAATATGGGGTAATATCTCCAACTCTGTCACCAAATATAACTTCAGACAAATTACTGAACACTCTGTGGATTCATCTTGCTGTCCTTAACTGGCAGGTAATAATGATTTGCATTTGTACTACAACATCTTCATCCTCTTCCCCACAAGCTCAGGTTTTCTACTGTGTAAGTCACACAAGCTGACAAGCATGCAGATGCTTACCTACCCATTTCAGCAAGAGCTTGAGGTTTAAATCCTAGTATTTATGCTGTGTGGGGTTTTTTAAACCTGTTAGGTGAAAAATGATTAACATATTATATTTATTACTTGGTTACAAAGATACTTCTTAGACACAGAGCAAGAATATCTTTGCAAGAAGTTACCTAAGCTGGGGTCTTGAGTCTTCTCTAAATATTTACTGCTCCAAGCAAAATGCAGCCGAGGGAATGACACACTGCTTTTCTCCTAGATGACAGCAAACAAAAAGCACAGGAAAAATTTATACTGTAGTGAATCATATGCATATTTTGACTGGTGGAAGCTCTGCCAGAGAATGGAAAGAAAGATTAATTTAGTTGGTTTATCCCTTCCTTCGACTTCCACACAGGCTAAAACAGTGCCTTCTTACAAAGCCTGCCCACATCCTGGCTCCCCTCCAGGGAGGCACTGGTGTATGCAGGCTGTGTATCAGACAGCACTTTGTCCTCGCCAGGATGTGGTCTGCCTTTGTAACAAGGCCTATGCAAATGGACGCCCATGAGCCCTTGCAGCCGACTGCAGCAAATACCACTTGTTCCTTCACTAAATGAACTGTAACTACCTCAAAGGAGAACAAACACTCTAAGAAAAGAAGGGAAAACATCCAGATTTAACCAGATTAATGATAACGGCTCTCCTGAGGAAAGACTCCCTGAAGAGCAGAACTCAGGGAGTTATTAGCAGCCATTAACCACGTTTCTAGTTTGTGATGTGCCATGCAGTGAAAAATACAAGTCTATGACTTCCCTCATAAAAGTATTTGGAAGGATTATTAGCTTCGCTGAAGACAGATTAGTCACAGCACAAACTGCCATCCTAAACGTTTCATATTTGTTTTACACCCCCAGCATCCAGCTAAAAATAA
Source organism: Strix uralensis (assembly GCF_047716275.1). Lineage (NCBI taxonomy): Eukaryota > Metazoa > Chordata > Aves > Strigiformes > Strigidae > Strix > Strix uralensis. The sequence goes on along the minus strand of NC_133975.1, from coordinate 71,856,961 downwards.
AAGCAACAGAAAAAAACTTCTGTGCTGGGCTCAGAAACAAATGCACAGCTGAACCTTCAAGAAGGCCACCACTTCTCTACTGCACTAAATACTCATCTTGAACCCTTATTTCTGCCACTTCCCTTAAACCTGGAACACATGACTTCAGAAAAACTGTTTCTTATCACAAATTGCTATTGCAACATTTGTATTAAAAGATAGAACAACGAACAGCAGCAAATTCCTAGAGTTTTTCCTCAAACATTCCTACCTTGGTCCTGCCACCATGTTGTTAATGCATGATCTGGAGGAAAAAGTTCAAAATAATTTCTGCTGTGTCTAGTATTCAGGGATGCAGGACTCCATTTCTGAAAGCAGAGAGATTAGGGTGACTGAAAAATGAAGTACTGATACTGCACTGGAAGAATGGGTGTTCGTAACTCATCAGCAGATGTAGATCTTGTCAACTGTATTCAAACTAGGTCAGAGTCAAAAATCCCATGAAAGCAGCAAGAAACAAGGAGCAGCCAGACTAGCCTCCCATGATATAACACAAGATACCCACCTCTATCCATATATGGACTCCATCACCTTGCCTAGAGAAAACGCAGTTTCAAGGGACTATTGGATCCAAATATATCACGTTTGGATAGTGACACACATGGAACAGATTAAGGAAAATTGTGTCCAAGCCCTTACAGCTGACATGGAAATAACATTTTTCTCAGTAAAACACTGAGCTGTTCAGCAACCTAAGCATTGGGACCCAAGTGTTAAAGACCACAGCCCCTCCACTTTCTTCACAGATCCCAGGCCCAGGACAAATTATGAAGAAAATAGAAAGTAGAATAGTTAAGTATGCTGGACCCACCATATCTGCAACATTCTTAGGTAAACAGACTCACATGCCATCCTGACCCCATCACAGAAGAGGTTCAAGGCCACTTTCACTAGGCTTATACACCAAACTTTAAATCAGCAGGGTGATATTGCCACGTCTCATATACCAAGCAATAAAACAGGAACTAATAAATTTTGGGTCATTCCCAAAAAAATTTCTGCTGCCTGCAACTCTTGTTAATCCACAAACTTCTCAGGGAATACTGTCAGTAAAAGCTCCCAACATCAGAGATCCCTGTACTCGGCACTGGTGAGGCCGCACCTTGATTACTGTGTTCAGTTTTGGGCCCCTCGCTACAAAAAGGACATTGAATTACTCGAGCGTGTCCAGAGAAGGGCAACGAAGCTGGTGAAGGGTCTGGAGCACATGTCGTACGAGGAGCGGCTGAGGGAACTGGGGTTGTTTAGTCTGGAGAAGAGGAGGCTGAGGGGAGACCTCATCGCCCTCTACAACTACCTGAAAGGAGGTTGCAGAGAGCTGGGGATGAGCCTCTTTAACCAAGTAACAAGCAATAGGACAAGAGGTAATGGCCTCAGGTTGCGCCAGGGAAGGTTTAGACTGGATATTAGGAAGCATTTCTTTACAGAACGGGTTGTTAGGCGTTGGAATGGGCTGCCCAGGGAGGTGATGGAGTCCCCATCCCTGGAGGTGTTTGAGTAGGGTCATCATAGCACTGAGGGATATGGTGTAGTTGGGAACTGTTAATGTTGGGTTGATGGTTGGACTGGATGATCTTCAAGGTCTTTCCAACCTAGACAATTCTGTGATCAGTTAGCAAACCCAGTGCCAATGAGTTAATCGGATTTGAACCTCTTTCATGGGGAAAACTGAGGACCATCCATCTTCCACAACTTTTTAAATGAAGATTCACCAGCTGACAGGCAGAGACAGTCTGTAAACTGCATCCAAACACTGGCATCACCACCAGCATCAGCACGTGCTCAGCACCACACAGCTACCTGTTTCTGATTTAGGAAAGTGCTTCACTAACCAACAGGTCTAGGGCACAGCAACAGGGAGACTCTTCCCTTCAGGTTTTTCTGAGCACTGTCTCAGTGCTCAGTACAGAAAGGGCTCAGCAGCACTCCCGATCTTCACTTACTGTTCAGTCAATGACCTGGGATCTTTTTGTGTACCAAGCACTCATTTCTTGCACTGGTGTTAGAAGACAGGCAAGTTACAGCTGAGGGTCAAGGCAGGAACAGATAGAGCAAAGGCTACTGTTATTCCAGAGCACTCTGAATCAGGGAATTAGGACCTGTTGTGACAGGACATCCAGCCAAACCTCTTTTTCTTTTTAATCTCAGTTATTCTCAACACTGGGGTTATATGATATACCAGAACAACCTTCCAAAATAATTAACTTAAGTTTATCAATCTTACTTACGCACTTACAAATCACCTGTGCCTGTCTACAAAGATTTCAATTTGGCAATAACACTTTACTGTGCTACAGCACAGTCTCCAGCAACTTCCTACTTCACATTCTATTTCAAATGTTTTCTCTTCCCAAAGCACCACCCTTTTCCCCAGCCAGTTCCACTCCACTCCTAATAGAGATAGGGTTAAATTTACAAAGTGTTTTTATCCTAATTATAAGCCTTTCAGCTAGTACCTTGGTCTCACCCTCAGCAGGAAATGATATGCAAAATATACTTTCATACATCTGACAGTCCCCAAAACTACCGGTCATATAAATTCTGCCAATTTACTCTAATTAAAGCTAAGCAGTGTCGTGTGTGCTTAAATGGTCAATCTGTCTTGAAGTAATTATACCTGAAGGCAGGAATACATCAGAGTTTCCTTCTCTTGGAATTAAACTCAGATGGGCAACTGAGAAACAGTCAAGGGACATTTGCTAATGATTAAATCCAAATCACATCTCCTTTCAGTGTTCTTACCAAGTACAAGCTGCTGCATGGATGCTGATGGATCTGTGGAGGAAGGAGGCAGATGGTACAAGGCACTTGTCAACACTGCACTGCCTACACAAAGCTCGCTCTCAACACCCAATGTTGCAGAGGCTTGCGCTCTGAAGCAATACATTAGGGAGTCAAAATGAGACTGTCTGAGACAATGTAATGCATCATACAGTATGTTCACTACCACTAGTAAGATTTCAGGTGATTCTTAGTGTTTTGTTTCATTTGCAAGGTAACCACTGCACCTGTTGAAGATTTGCTTAATTCACCTTTATTATCAACCCTGGCCACCAGCATAAAGATGATAGAAGCCCTCTTCCAAACCAGATGCTGAGTTCAGGGCTCCCTCTCTCCCTTTGGAAGCTCTCATCAAATCTTTACATTTCATTTTGGCTTGTGGGGTCAGCTAAGTACAAGAACCATCACGTTGTAAACAGATTCTTCATGGGAAGTTCCCCTTTTAAAGGGGCAGCTTATACAGGAAAACACCTGAGCAATCTCATGTTTTGATGTAGGCAAAGATAGGAGAAGAGCCATAAGGCAGAGCTGCTAATAGGCAGGAGAATGTTAAAGTCCCACCTTCCACACTGCAATGTCAGAAGATGTCTCTCATGTCCTGACAGTCCTTTAGAGAAGACCAAAGACAACTTCTAAAAATGGACAACAACGCTGATGAAGAGGTTGCATTGCTCCATCCAAATCCTCCTTCCTGCTCTCACATACAGAGCAAGGAGCACAGAAGGCAGAGAGAGAATGAGAAAAAGATAAATCATTAGCCACTAACCACACTTACACAACTATATTTTCTGTGCCACTCAACAGCACGTAACTCCAAATTCACACCACTCCCGACAGTGCTCAAAGACTGTTAGTCAGAAGGATGCATACTTTGGCCCTCTAGGAGCTGACAAATTCAGCTTTATCTCTCTGGGATCTAACGAGCCCATCCTGTCACACGGAAAGATTATTATGAATGACAACACAATAAGTAACTTTTTAAACAGGCAAAAAAAAATCTGACTTGAATATTCTGCTTAGATTCTTATCCTATGTTGGTTCACTGACATGGTGCTAAGGTTCCTGAAAGGAGAAGGACATACTAGTAGAAGAAAGTCTATTTCAGCAGGGACCATGCCTGCCATGCAGGAGAGAACAATACCAACCTATAAAAGCTTATATAGACACGTCATTAAAAGATTAACTTAAATCCAGGTTCAGCCTTCAAGAACATATTTGAAAGATTCAATAAACCATAAAAGGAAAATCCAAAAGACTTTTGCAACTCTTATCTGTAAGCTATCCATGATTTGTCCACCCTCAAAACTAACCAAAAAAAGCAGCTTTTTGTCAAGCTTAGACTTGCACTCCTTTTACAACAAGAGGTGAAACTATGTCCCCTCCCATTCTCCCATTAATCACCTTCCCTATTTTAAAACAAACATGGTTTTATTTTAGTTAGATTAAAATATTTAGGGGGATACCTATCTAGGAGTCAGTATTCCTTATTCCTTTATTACAATCAAATGCAGCTATACTCATCACAACAGGCCAGTTCTTTCTATCCCTCTGAACCTGGCCCTTTCCAAAACACCAGAAACAGAGCTCTTCAGCTGTACCTAAAATAATCTACTGGTACTTATCTAGTAATATTCTGGTTTTCAAAATGCAAGCATAAACACAGCAGAAATCATTCTATGACAGAAATCACTGTTTACTTTGTGTTTTGTTAAAATACTTCTAGGAGATTAACCTGCTGAAATACTTGAGGCGGGAGGGGCTTTTAAAAGCTGCTCTGGCATTACAAAATGTGCAGTATTGGGAACAGGAGAGAAAGGAAAAGACAAAAACAAAGAACACAGTTGTCCATCATCAGAGTAGACAAAGCAGGATCAGCTGCTTTTCGAAGATACTTTGTTGTCTCACAACAGAGTCCCCAAGACTGCATTTTCCATTCCAGTCTCACTGTGGAGTATTGGTTGCAGTGTGACTGTTAATCAGTACTAATCGTGAAGACAGGCACTGGGGCAGGAACAATTGTCCACCATGAAGCCAGCTGAGCCAGTAAGTTCATTTTCGCTTTCCTAAGGGCTATCCGATGTTAGTGATTTCAGGTCACTAGCAGGAGTAGGTAGCTATGTGTCTGCACTAGCGGTGAATGATGTTAGAACACTAAACTTATCTCCTGAAATATCTAGTCTATTTTAGCCTAGCTAAAACCAGAATAAACTAACTTGTACCATTAAACCCAACTCCAGTAGTCTAATCCAAGTGTAAGGTTTCTCAGTCCTAGCAGTCTTGCCCTTTAAAAAAAAAGGAAAGGAAAAAAAAGCCAAGTCAATACTCTCTATGGAGACATGTAAGATTCCCTTCCTTCCCCCTAGCAGCAGTAATGTATGTATCTTCATCTTCTGGACTTTTTCCAAAGTGCTTAACTTTGGAATTTACATATTATGCTTGCCACAGCAAGTGTCTCTTTAGACTAATGCTCCTCTCCTATATTGGTCTATATTCTGTCACTCCTTTTCCCCGGAGCTTGCAGTAATGAGTGGACAGCCTCTTTGCAGTAATTGTGGTCTGTCAGAAAAAACAAAGGAGAGGAAGCATGTATCATTTGGCTGTCTACTTAATTTTAGTGTAACAATTCCATTTTTAGGTACAGAGTCTATAATAGAATGGGCATATCCGAGTTTAGCACACAAAGCTCTAAATAAGACTGCTACTTTACGAAACCACAGCACAGAATAGCAATTGTTTCTAGCATGGTAACCGCAGTGATTGAGAGATGCCCAGAGTAACTTGTTTTTTAAAAGAGAAACTTCAGTGTGTGGTGGTAAGCTCTGAAACCACCTATATAAATGGATTAGACCATGAGCACAGCAAACATAGTTCCATTACTTTGGCTTAGGTCTGTTTTCACAAAGCTAGAGTGCTTAAAAAAAATCTCCTTGCTCTTTCCAATATCACTGGAGGGCTGGGTCAGGAAAGAGATACTTTCTGCAGGTGCACACCAGGATATGCTAATATTATCAAGCCCTCTGCTTTGTTGTCGGGCTATTCTTACTTTGCTTCTAATGCTACGTGAATGTCTTGACTGCTGTTTCCAGTCCACGTAACAGCTATATTACTGGAGGTTCCAGTCTGTTGTTTTTCTTCGAAGCTAGGCTTCAGTCTTGGTTAATGTTTGCCCAGAAATATGTAATTGCGGACTTCCTCCTCATAAACCGTTCCAGAGCACAGGCTGCCATCCTTCCATGTTATTATTATCTGTGTGCCTGCAGGCTAGAGCAGGGTGTGCTCTCACATTTGAGAGGATAGATAACCCCTTCCTTGCAGGAAAGGCACTGAATGCCTTGAATTGCTGCAGCTGCTACTAAAGCAGAGTACCTGAAAGTTTTGCTGGTGTCCTTTTCTGCCCCTAGATTATAGAATAAAAACAGTTTTGAGCACAGGCCTGCTAGGTCACAAACAGATCTAAGGGAAACTGAGAATAAAATGGACCTTTCAAGCCATCTACTTCATAGCCACCACATATACTTCTTTGCTCTTCTTAATTTTCTATTCTGCCAGATTGTCCACACATTAAAAAAATCCAAGTTTAAAAAAAAAACCCAAACATATCAAGGTCATTTTCTACATTTTTCCCATACTGTTAAATGTTTTCACCTACAGAAGAAAAAACTCATAAAGCTCATATTTTCAAACAGACAGCAATATAGTAATTCAGCATAAGAAACGTTTTCTGGAAAAAGAATCAACAAATTAAACATTTTTATTTTATTTTGGGCACAGGTATTCAAGCCAATACAGTGCCAGAAATGCAGTATCAGCAATGTTAGTAAAGCCCCAGTCATTAGCAGAAAGGTAGGTAATGTTCAGGATTTACAGTGGTAAATACGCCCCAATAAAGAAAGCCCAATTCATTTTGAGCTACTGAAAACATCTTTAAAAATCTCTCCTCTCCTGGGAATTGCCCAAATCTTCCAGGGGTAACATGAAGACTCCATGGCATAATCTTTGCAGCATTATGTAAAATGACCAGAAGGTTTGCAATAAAACAAACTCAAGAAACCTGAGAAATTAAACAGATGAAATCTCTTTAGATACTTTGTAGGCAACAGGTCTTCTAAGGTCTTGCCCAGATCCCTGCTGGTGATAGCCTGGCATGCTTTCCAGTCTTGATATTCCCTCTTTGCCCTCAAACCATCCAGATCTGGGACTTGTCGGAGTGTGTTAAGGCTCACATCCAGTCTATTCACCTGATTGCCTTTAAGGAGAAACAACGGGAAAGTGGGAGCCCGTTTGAGCCCAGAGTCTCACCCTAATATAGATTCAGGGTATGTTGCGCACACGCACCTAGTCCCAGAAACTGGGAAGACCTCCTGGGTCAAGCAACACAGGTGTAGTCTAGGAGGTTCACTGTCCTTGAACAGGCAGATCATAGTAAACAGGGTGGATCAGGCAGAACTTGCACACTAAACAAAATAAACCTGTGCCCAGCACCTCTCCTCAGAGAGATTAGTGATATCTGGAGTGCAGTGAACTAAAGCAGTACCTCAGGTGGAGGAACGGTACAGTGAAAAGCCTTCACATCCTTCCAAATTAAAATTCTTTGACAAAAACAACAGCTGGAAAAAATTTAGCCACTACTTAAACCAAAAGGTATCTTTTATGTATTTCTGACAACAGCTGGTTTTGAAGCACTTGATGTTTTTAGTAGCTTTCAGATGACTCCTCTTCCTGCACTCACTACAAACTACGTGACAGTTTGGAGAAGGGCTATGTTCCACATAAAAATGAGATACAGGAGAAAGATATTCTAACACAGAACAGGAAAGTCATGAGAGCTTAGAAAACTTTGGACAGACTTACAGCTAAAAGGTTATTTTTAGAGGGGAAGGAGGACTAAGCAAGTCTCAGGATAACAAGCCACAGCTCTATAGATATTCAGGATGGACTCTCACAGAGAAATTACTGAAGGGCTAAGAGTTTACTCTCAAACCGATTACAATTTGCATGCAAGAGAAGTCACCTAGTCCAGCTAAAAGCAAGAAGACTGTTGAGCACACATACAATGAAAATTATGTTCTGAATCAGTAGTAGCTTTACAAGACTGACAAACCGTACAGCAATGAAACGTTGTCAGCTCAGACTAACATGTATGATAGAGTCATCCACATGTTGTATTGCCTGTCCTAAGACACCAGGGTCCCAGGATACCACACAACCAAAATCTTTGGGCATAACTGCAGTCTCTCATCAGCGTAGTTCATGCCACAGGGAAAAAAAAAACAACTGCACACATGACCCGAAATACCTTAGATGTCATTCAGGTACTGCTAAGCTAGCTTGGCTTAGTAGCTTAATCACAAGTATTTGCAATAATTTTTCTATTTTCAATCAATAATTGCAATTTTAGAGGTGCCTTTTGGTGAAACAAAGAACTAATACAAAACTCTTCACCATGTTATAGGGATCTCATGTTAAGTGATACTGAAGTCTCAGACTACCAATACTGGATGAAGTAGGCTCCACCGAGTAGTTCCTGAAGAAGATTTACAGCCGCATCATACTGAAAGCATGCATCACAAACTAAGTTACAGTGAACGGTTGTATCTAGGCAGTTTTTTTCAAAGTTTACAAAACTGTAATGTCTTTGATTCCGTTTCATTAAATAGATACTATTTATTTTTATGCCTTCCCAGACATCAGTGAATTCACTTAACATCTGAGGAAAGAACATCCTCATAAACTATCATGCTTTACTTTAAAAGCTTAGTTTATTTAATTTCTTAGCTTACTTCCTACCATTAAAAACACATGGAAAAGAAAAATATGTTTATATTAGGAAATGTCTACTGGAAATTATCCATGAACTTACCAATAAAATCAACACAAAATATCAGCAAATTGTGGTTCTGACCCCAAAACATTCTAAGTCACTGCAGCATATACAGATATGCAAGCATTCTCACACTCATGACCCCACATAGACACAAGGATAAATTAGATAGCACAGCTTTGCTGTCTTCACTGGGCCAAAGAGTGAAACTTTACAGCCACTGCTCTTAGAGGAAATGCTCTGGGATATTCAGTAACTACCTGAAAGAGATGTAAATTCAACAGCAAGGAAGCGTTTGGAGAGGCAGAACAATCTTTTATCACAAAGTTTTTTTGTAACTTTCCAACAGTTTACAAATAGAAGCATTAGACATCTCCATTAGAATGTTGAAAACCATTCTATATAGCCCCTCTATAAACAGAAATACTTAGTTGCGCAAAACACTCAAAAAGATCAATAGGAGTTTGCTTCATTAAGAAGTAGTAAAAACTAGAATAGAAGCTATAGGATTGGGCCACTGGCATATACCAATCACAAAATTAAAAAATGGCTAGAGTGAGATAATTTTTAAGCATGAATTCCAACAAAGCTAGCTTGTTGCTAGAAGGCTGTTCAGCTACTGAAGATTTGTATTTGAATTCCTGTTGAAATCAATCCATAAAAATCATATTAAAGGATTAGGCATCAAACATTCATGTGTTGATGTGCGTAAGAAATTCTTCACTCACAGACTGCTGACCTTACATTCTTAAGAGGATGTTTTGCCCCATAATAAAGTGTTCACTGTCAACAGTAATTCTTGTGCTTCGTGCATCTGTTCACAAAGTCTGAACAGGAAGCTTCTCTTCAGGTAAAACTTTCACAGAACTGCATTTCAAGTGCTGTACTTGTACAGGGCCTTTGTACAAAGCATAATGTAGGATTTGGACATTTTGGTGAACGGCAAAGTACTGATCTTGATATTTATGCTACAAGTAAATTATGAAACAAACAGATGCTACATATTTACTTCAGAGGATTGACAGTATACACAATAGCTTCAGGAACTAAATAGCTATCCTTGCATATCTATACTTCTGTTACCATATATATTCTTTATGCACAGACACACTTGTAACCACAAGTATGCAGAACAACTCATGAGCATATGAGAGAGTGCTTATATTAAGTCAACAATCCTTGACTGGTGAAGTAATAAATTTACCGTACACACATTTTTATAAAAATCCACTGTTTCAGGTGTCTGCAACACTGATTTCACAAAGCACTGAAATCATCCCTGTGCATAATCAACACATAAGCATAACACTGACGGACCATGCAATTTTGGCTTATGATGCAAAGCTCTCAGCTGAGCTTTTACAGCACTGGTGCTATTCTGGTCTGCATTTAATGCATACCTGTACATGTCCAAAGTGCACAGTTCAGCTCTTTTTGCCTGTTCAGATGACATGCCCAACATAAGCCACCTGTGTTAGTAGGGAGCTCAAAGCAAAGAGATTTAATAGAGGCCCAGGAGAAACAATTTCTCTCTACAATCAGCTAATTCCCAGCAGTGCAAGTCCAGGAAAGAACTGGGTACAAAGCTGCCCCACAACTGCTCTGTGGGCTGCAACTACTCTGACAGATCAGGAACAAATCAAATTAGCTCACTGCAAACAAAACTGCTCCCTCTGCCTTTTTTCTCTCAAATCATGCAGGGTTACTCCTGCCCTGGCTGGATTGAAATCAGCAAGGTCTGCTGTGGTCCCTCAATCTCTCAGTATCTTCAGTGGGGACAGGGTGTCTTATGTATTTTATCTTCCCTGGCCCTTCTGTCTGCTTAAAAAACAAACAAACAAACAAACAACTATACTCTGATTTCTACTTGCTGGCATCTCCAGATATTCGATTACAGAATCACTTCATGTTAAAGCTCTCTGCAGAGATCCATCATTTTGCATGCCATACATATACTTTCTGCCTGTATTTAAACTATATGCACTCAGATACGGAGTTACATGAATTTCATTCAAACTGATGTTAACAAAAGTTGATTTAACACAAATTGCCAATCACAAATTCTGTCTTCAGTCCTCTGTAGATAATGTCTTAGCAAGGCCCTTGTTAAAAAGTCCTGTACAGCAATAATTAAATTTACTGCAAGAAGATGGAAACAACGAATGCAGGAAAATAACAGTGCTTCATATCTTTGAGTAAAATGGAGTGCTTGTGGCTTCCCCAGCTCCACAGCTTGCCCTGCTATCCCTCATCTATCATCCCCAAAAGCATCTTTTACTTTTGATAGAAGAGTCTAGTTTGGAAGGGACCCCTGGGGGTCACATCTAGCCCAACTAGAGCAAGTCCAATTAGATCAGCTTGCTCAGACGCTTGTCCAAGAAATAAGAGATTCAGTATTAATGCACTGGGAAAACCATTAAACATTTCAAGGGAATCATGTAGAAAAGTAATTAAAGTTAATATATGGAGCCTAACGAGAGGCACTGAGTTTGATTCCAGTTCCTAGCCTCACACATCAGCTGTGTACCACGGATCCCACTCCTACCTTAGTAGGTAAAGAGATCAGGTCCTAACCTCGTGCAAACCAGTGCTTATTAGCTAAAACCAGCTAGCAAACTGCCTCACAATTTGCTTTTGTCAAGGAAATGCTTTCTCAAGGTGAAAATCTTGCATCTTCAACTGAAGTGCAAGAGACAAGTGGATTATACCAGACACTGCCTGGTTTATACTGAATTATTTCTAGCAGATATATCTGAGTCTTACTCAAAAACAAAGGACAGAGTACAGGGTAACAAGCGATCAGTCACGTCTGACACACACACTATTTCCACAGAATTACTCATCTCTGTGAGGTCTGACACGTGTTAAAGGATTTTTCCTAATTCATGCACAGATGCCTTGTAAATAGATGGCAACTATTCCTATGACTAAATAGCTACTTCATAGGTATTTTGACATAAGTGCTCACGGAGTTTCCAATAATGCCATCTTCAAAACAAAAACTACGTACTTCCCCTCCTTTCACTTGTTTTTCAGGAAACCACATTTTCAGACTTCCTGTAGCTGACACAGCCTGGGTAAATCAGGTTGTGTTGTATCACAGCCCACAGCATATGGCAGAACTCGAGCTTCCCATGGTGATGCACCACAACGTATCAGGTGAGGAAGTCAAGCTAGAAAATTAAGAGCTTTGATTTGTTTTGGTTTTTTCCTTCCTGGCATGACCTACAGTTAAACAAACTGGTTGCCAAGGGAAATAGGAAAGGGATGCTCTCAGCTTAACTGTGCAGTTAGCACATTACATCTTTCTAGGAGTTAATATGCAAAACTAAATCCAAAAGATGAATTTGGGCATCTCTCTCTCTCCCCCTGGTAACACCAACTGCCTTCAAGCCCCGACCAAGGTAATCCTAATCCTGCAGGTCTCTAGATTTTCATCAGCAGATAAATTCACAATTTAAGTCCTAAATCGCCAATTTTGTCAGCTCCTTTTCTCTTCTGATGGGATTTTTCAGGCTAACTCTTCTTCTGCCTACTGCACTTGTAAGCCTGGCTCCCTGGCTCCGGAAAACACATTGGCTGTGATCACAAGATAAGATCTAGCCCCAGAGAACTTTCAGAAAGACTTCTCGGCAGCAGGTAGGCAGAGGAGGCATCCCCAGCATAACCAACAGCTGTATTCATACAGTTTCCATATCCCAAAAGACTGATGATAGGGGAAGAAAAGTATAAACAGCGGGACAAGAGAAGAAAGATGAGGTGAGAAATTTGTATTCCAAATGTTCACTGGAGCAAGGAGCTGGTGTCCCACTCCAGACAGTTAAGTGTCCTAGGCACCAGACCAGACCAGAGAACCACTATATCTCTTTAGCTTCCCATGCTCGGTTAAGAACAGTAGAACAATCTTCAGAAGAACAAACCAAGGGCAACTCGCACTCCCCAAGACTGTAGTTGAAGATACTATAAGCCAACACCACCCCGTGTTCCTGAACCTTTAAGGCAACTCTGTGATCTGATCTGTTCATCCTACCCCAACAGCCAAAGCCTGTCCATTACCATGCAAATGCAACTCCAGACAATTATTTTATTGCAAATCATTTTAGCAGAAACATCCAACTAATAGATTCATCCCATTATTAGACACAGCCTGAGATAGTGAACTAATTATTATCCCAGGGTGTTGAGGGGGGAAACAGAAAATCTAATCAAGTCCCCACAGAATTTAATCACCTGGAATACCAACTGGCAATTAAAAGCTTTGATAATCATCTCTTGACAGCCATTTTTCTACCTTTCAAGCAATAACAATATATCACGTTATACACATACTCAAATTATTGTCTCACTCCTCTACAGATTTGTACAGGCATCTACACTGTTTTCTCCTAGAAGGGGTGACAAATGAGAGAGACAATTCAGAATCCTTTCACATTTACAGTTTGATGTCCACACACTTACAAGAGTGTTAGATAATAAAGGGGGTTGTGACAAAGGGATTACAGCCAGACATCACTAAGGTAGCTTTCATTTATCTGCATATTCCATTCTTATTAATTACTCTACTGTGAAAGTCAGGGTGTCCGAGGTCAGTGCTGTTTCAATACTCACATTCTGCACCTGGAACGGATGTTCTCCACCTGGTCATTAATTGCTCTCCCTACCAGTTAATAACACTACTTATCTGGGCCTTGTCTTCTAACACACCGGAAGAGTTGTTCCATTTCTTTTTGTATCCTTGTATTTGCCAAAAAGCCACCCATGCAAGCTGAAGCTTTCACTACACCCATGTACTATACAGCTTAATAGCTATTAAACAGGCTACACCCATTGCTCTGCACTTTTCACTAACGTGCACATTGCAGAACAAATAATCTGCTCCTTCACTTAGGAATCCTTTGGTTCAACACACAAAAAAATGACATTCCCTGTAAAATCTAGAGCATAAAGAGCAAAAGAAATGCAAGGAAAAATAAGCTTTTCTTGTGTTTGTGTAGCTATCTGCTGCATAAAGCCAGAATGCTCAACTGGAGCTGAAGAGAAACAGTGGTGTGGCACACAAAGCAATTCAGCTTCCAGACTAGTTCAGTCCTGCTTGGTTCTACCCTGTTGTGTTCATGGATTCCTACGAAGTGAAAGACTCAAAACTCCTTCATGTAGATATTCAGGCTGGACTGACACAGTGAGAGAGTAAGAGAGAAGTGCTCTCCTCTTTCCCTTGAGTCAGACAGACACCTCTCCTTTCTTACCTTGCTTCTCCCTTCCGCACATATTTCTCCAAAGTAACTGCTACCAAAAATCGCCGCCACTCACTCAAACCCAGGACATATACATAGCAGAATTTTGTTTAAACCTTTGTAACACCATGACTGTTAGAATGACTTAGGCAGCAAAAGTATTAAGCCTGCGTGCTTTAGGAGGAGACAGGATAAATTCTTGCTTTGCTATATGATTTATTTGAACGGTAGCAGACCTGGAAAAAATTTTAAAAGGTAACATGGGCAGATATTATACACAAGGCACTTCAAAAAAACTAATAGTACAACATTAAACAAACATGGCCAAGCATACATTTGTCTTCTTATAAGGACTCAGTCCTGTATCTTTCCACACCCACGTCTCACTGGCTTCAAACTGATCACCACTAGCATAATCATGGGCATTACGATTTGCCATGCAGGATATGCTTCAAAATTCCAGAATTAGCTTGAAACACTACAGCTCCATGTCTTTCAGCACATGAAATATTAGCAGTCAAGCTGCTCTTAACACTGAATAAAATGCATAAGGCACTTGGCTTTTGTTAACAATGCTTATTTTGGATATGCAACTCAAGCAATGGTTTGGATCTAAATTCACAGTAATCCTCAGTACAAAACTAGGCTTAAAAATGTTACTGAAGTCCAGATGCTAAAATAAAGCCTTCAGGAACAGCCCTGATTAGCTGGTGGGATGTAAGTGCTCTTTCCTTGGAATAGCTTGGCAAGGAATTTTTGGAATTCCTCTCTCCTCTTTCCTGGGGGGAGTGGATGCCATAATAGCTCCCAAGAGGATGACACTCCCTTCCTTTTGCCTGCTCAGCTCCCTGCTGGGAATAGGCCTGGATTCGCTATGCAGGATAGCAAGGGGAAGGGGGGATGTAATCCTCACTCTTCCCTGGACATGGACATGATCCGAGCTCAAATTATTGACTTGTAACATTGCCACAAAAGGAACCACTTGATTTTTTTCCTGCGTTATAAGGCTTGTGCAAGCGGCTGTTATTGAAGGCATGGGGCCTTCAGTGCTCCATGAAGCCAAAGATTTGAGAGGAGTCTCAAACATACACCCCCATCTTCCACTACAAAATTGCTTTTTAAGGGCAAAGCATATCAGCACTCACAGGCAGAAATCCACGCATGCACGTAACCAAAAAGGATCATGAAAGACCCTGAAAAACTACCTGACTTGTGGATTGCAGGGTTTGGGGGGGGTGTAATAGCTTCTTGTTGAACAAGTTAGGAACTTCTCCCCACCTCCTCCTCCTCCTCCAGCGTGTCACAGACTTTCATTATTCTGTGATGGCTGGTATCTTTTTCTTTTGGCACCCACTCTTTTACATACTGGAACCTGAAGTATGGTTTACCCAAAGCTCTGGCATCACAACTGTAACCTCAGAACAGAGATGATGAACATAAAGCATGTAACAAGGACCACTTGTGCAGCTTTATCTTGTTCTGACACCAGACAGAGCCTGACAGTACTGGTCTTCTCAGGCTAATGAGGACAACCTTTGGCTCAAGTCCAACAGGCATTTGCTCACACAAGCAACCTTACGGGGTTACACACCACGGGCTACACATTAGGGTCCTTTGATTACAGTGCTGCATTCACCTCTGCACCGTGCATCTCACAAAGCACACAGTAGAACTAGAAAAGATTAGAGAAAAAGACAACGTGGAAAGTAACAGGTAGAGGACAACTTCTGGACAAGAAGAAACTAAATAAGTTAGGACACACCAGCTTGCTAAGAGAGGACAGAATTAATATCTAGAAAATAATGGAATTATGTGATAAAAAAGGGAATCTTTTGTATGATTTGTAATATCTATTGTATCTAATAAAGGAAGCCAGGGAGCCTGTTTCTAAACTGGCAGCAATTTAGAAACAAAGGGAAGTGCTTTTTCATATAACAAATACAGTGCAGAACCCTGTGCCCACACAGGCTGGTGGAGGCAAAGAAGCACATAAGTTCAAATGGAGATCAGAGAAATGAATGACAAATACGTTGAATAGCAGATATCAAGCACAATGGTCTGAATGCAAAAGTCAGACTTGGAAGCTGCTACACAACTCTCTGTCAGAAGCTGAAAAAATACAGCAGGGGAAAGATAATTTCAAATATATACCCCTTTTCTCAGGCCCTTTCCCAATCGCTCTCTCACCAGCCTCTGCTGGAGACAGAATACTTGGTCACAATAACCTTTGATCTAATCTAGTGTGACAGTTGCTCTGCTCTCATAAATTTCACTATTTGAGTAAGACTTGTGCTGAACTTTACAGATCATTGAATCATTTTCAACGTTTATTGTTACAGTAAGCAACAGGACATGTTCCTTCTTCCACGATTTCTTGTTTTCTACAGATGATCTCAAAGTACAAAACCAACTCCCTCTGTACAATTCACATGTGAGCAAGTATTATGGAGACCAAAGAAAGCCTCTTGAATATTTTTCTGGTTTCACTTATCAATGAAGGCTCAAAGGACTATGTTGAAAACTTACGTGATCTAGTGAGCCCTACATCTTCCTCAACAGAGTTAGGTTGCAGTTTCAGTGTAGTAACCCATTACAGATATTCAGTGTAACATCTTTGGTGCCCCTCTTGTCCAGGAAGCTACCTAGCAACACGGCTGCACAAAGTTCGCTGCAATCCTCCAGGTTTATGGGGAGTTATTTCATTTGAACATGCCATGCTCCTTTTGTTTACCTGCTGTTTGGTCGCATGATGCAACCTGACATTCTTCAATCACTTCACAGTGCTTGTAACATAGCCGGAGGCTTTGTTACCCACAGGAGATTGTGGTTTTAACAAATTTGTGCAGCCAGCCTTTGGTGAATTATTCTCTCACACAATTAATAAAATAATTAAAAAAAAAAAAAAAAACCAAACACAAAAAAACCAGACCAGGTTGACAGGTTTCTCCCTTCTACTCCACTCATATCCTTCTGGCCAAAAATCAAAACAGAGGGAGGCCAACACACTGCAGTTGGTTAAAGAGGAGTGCTGAGCATCCGGCAATGGAACACAGCTGCCTGCCACATGACAACCACCCTGGTACCAGTGATACACTACACTCATGGGCAAATTAATTGCCACTGTAGATCATCTTGTGATTATTTGCTACTCAATGCTTTCTCCCACTGCCCCCCTAGAGAATTTTTGACTAAACATCGGAAAAAAGGCACTAATCATGAATAATGCAATTCCAGTTACACTATTTGAAACACTCAGCTCAAAAATATGTTCTCACTGTTTCCTTCAGCTTGCTGCTTAAGCAGTCCCGTGTATGTCACCACAGTGGACACAGTGTAGTGGATATGAAGTGATCAGCACAAGTATAAAGATCAGAATTAACCCCAAATTCCTCTGCTTTCAAGGAACTGTTTAGTTTAATGATTAAAACCTCATGAGTGCTTGGACTGTATGAACACCTGTCAGTGCACTCTGGAAGAAAAGCTATTTGCTTGCTTATTTATTTGAAAACTCTAGCTACATACTAGTCAAAGGAATTTTATTTGGTTTTCAAAACTGAAATGAGATGACAGTTGCAGCCAAAAAGTGAAGCTTCAGTGCAAAATCAGCACACAAAGTTTTAGTATGTAGCTTTTGTTCATGTAACTATTAACTTTCCTGTAGGGGTGCAGTTAGAACTGAACACCACACCTTCCAATTTCCCACCGCTCTGCTTTTGTAGGTAGCTGTACTAATACCCCCAAGTCCCTGTCTATCTAGGAAGTCTGCATACTTGAGCTATAAAAAAAGAGAATTAGGATTTTAAGCATTTAAGGTTCCCCTCACAACCTCAGCTCTGCCCTTATGCAGTACATTTGCATTACTTTTTGCACAAATGTAGATTATTCAGTAATAAAAATAGTGTTTGCCAAAAGGTTTTTTTCCCTTCTTTGACAGTCACATCCAGGCAACTTTCTACCTAAAGCTCATTTTGACTCTGGATCTATTTTTCAAAAATGTCGAGAGCTTTTGTCAAACAGGCCAGAGGGGTCCATTTCCTCAACTCTCTCCAACATTTGTATCCCTGCTTGAAAAATAAATAAATAAGTTGTGACATGGCAGAGAACAAGCCAGGAAAATATCAGCTCAAAAGAGGCAAGTTTTGGAAAGCTGAAAACAAAGGATTACAATAGGAATGGTTATATAATCTTAATTACAGAGGATGCTTCTTCCATAACCACAATGGCATACACATGGCCTACAACTACATATGTTAGAGAAAACAGTAGCTATTCTACGTTTCTCCCTGTGCTTACCTCCCTCTTCCCACAGTTAACAGGGCAAAAGTAATTCATTTGCATCCCCTCCCCCAAAAATGAAAAGGTTAACTATAATTCTAAGGGGAGATGAAAGTGTTATCACTACTACAGAAGGATATCAATCTAAATAACCCTCACACTCAGTAAATCAATAGGATTTTTCTGGTTGCATAAGAACAGCCGCACGGTGTTTGCAGAGGGAAACAATCAATATGAATGTCATCCAAATACGGAACTGGCAACAGCAGGGAACGTGATCTAAGGGAGGAGATGGGGGAAGGGAAGGCACTGCACAAGAGAAGAGGAAAGCATCGAAGGTGTTGGAGTCAGGAAAACCCTTCCAAGTTTTAGTACCTCAGCAACCTCCATTCATATCTTGAGAAATGTCAGAAATCAGGAAATATTACTTCGGGTTGCATGCTTCTGTCCTGGCCTATCAAACATGCAGAGTAGTAACAGCAAATTACTGGAAACTGCACTTTGAACTTAGCCACTGGCAAAGATCCCAGTCAAACAGAAATGTAAAAGTTCCTTTCCTCCATGGGGCCTCTTGTATGGGGGTGTCCCCATAGACATTCAATAGCTGGTTGCAACAGGTTGGAATGAGGCCCTGAGCCAGAAAAACAAGCCCTGACCAGTATTATTTCCTACTCCCTATGTTGTTTATTAAAAAGATATTTTGGCACATCACTCCCAGCTTTGTTGGGCTGTATTAGAGGATCGAGGCCCATCGAGGAAAAACTGGCACCATTTTCACAAAGTGTTTACTCCTCCTTTTCTTCCAGCATTCTGCCTCGTAATTCCCTGGATGCATGACTATAGGTGTAACATAAAGAAGAATTAGAAACAGTCAGATTGGTTGCTAAGCAAAGGCTCTGTATTTCCTGTGACTAGAAAAGTAATTAGCCTCTAAACCCTATCAATATTTCTAGCATAGTCAGAAGAAACAACATTTTTCTACACAGACTTTTACAACATGGTATTAAAAAAAAAACCCTACAACAAAGTGTTCAGGAACAGTAACTTAATGTTATTAACAACCCAGAGAGTGCCCAGTGAGTGCAGAAAGGCATTGTAGATTTCCCCCTTCCGGAGGTGAAATGATCAAAAGATTGGCCTCTTTACAGTCTGTTATATTTCTGTCTAAGAAAACCCAATTTGCACAAGCAAATAAACTAGCTCATTATAAAACTAAGGGGTCAGCCTGAGTCAGATAAACTCAAAAGTCAGACAGCTGAAGAAACAAACTTTTATTTAAGCTACAGCACAGGTGATCCTAGAAGGAAATGGTAAATCCCCATAGAGCTACAGCTTCCACATTGGGCAATAGAGAGCAGGAGGAATGGATGGAGGTGTGGGGAGAGAGTATTTTGCAATTTTCTAAAGGCACACAGCTCACCACATGTTTAATCAGAAACAACAGATCCCAGCTTCATATTTGAAGGGGGAAAAAAAGCAAAGAGAAAAATCAAACACTGTAGTCACAGTGCAGCAAGTCAGATGTTATTGCTCATACCTCACCATGTTTCTTGGCCCTACAAATCATGTGTAATCAGTTTTTTGCCTTTTTTTTTCCCTTTTTTTAGAGACCAAGATTTCTTCTTACCTCCCCTCCAGGAAAACAAACAAACAAACAAACTGACCAATGCTGCTCTGCTTTTGGAGAATTGAAAGGGGAAAAAAAAAAAAAAAGAAAAGAAAAAAGGGCAAGAAAAGGACCATAAGAAGGATCACAGCATTTGCCAGGTACTCAGTTTCTCCATTTACATGTCTACATTGGTCTTTTTGTCTCCCCTTGTAATTGACAGCAACTTCTGCCCTAAGTATATCTACACATATGCCTCCCCATGATCATCCTGAACTTACATCTAATCACTCCTTCTACATATACCAGCCTAGCAAGCAATACACCATGAGCCAGGTCTCTAGCTGCTGAGCACAGGTTCCAATTTTCCCTTACTGATGAAAGGAAAAAAACCTGACCACATCAGGACTAATGAAGAGGAACAATTAAAAATCTTTTTTTTTCCAGCCAGTTTAAATATAAACTTTCTGGTGGCCAATCAATAATGTTTTGTCCATTTTATAAGATTGGTATGCATTTCATTTTTAAAAAGAAAGAAACTTATATAAGAAAATAATACACGGAACCTCACAGATGTTTCTGTAGAGGTTCCAGATCAATAAATCCTGCTTCCAATGAGACTTGCAAAAGCGCATATCCAGACCTCATGAAAATAAAGAGTGCTTATGACAACTTCAGCCTATTATTGTATGTCATAAGGACAGCACCATTTATGCTGTACTCTAACCATCTCTCTTCACCACCACCCCCCCCCCCTTTTTTTTTTCCTCCCAAGTGGAGTTACAATGCAGGTTGCTACAGGAGAGATTTACCCCACTGCACTGTCTTCTATGTAAACCTAATAAGCATTGTTTAACATAAAATTTGCCACAACTTCAGCGGGAGAAAATACTTTACTGCGTACTAACATGTAGTCTAATTTTGGTCTAAAAATAAATCCATTTCTTCTGCACTTGCAAACTCAACACATGGAAAAAACATAACATTTGAACTACCACAGATGTTTCTGCAGAAGAAACATTAGATCCCTAGTCTATGACACTAAATGTTATTCCATGCCACCAGCTCAAACAAAACAATGTCATATATCAAAATAAGGCTAAATATTTTGTAATGCCTGTACAGTAGAGTACAGAAAAGTTTAGACATTTCATAAATAAATAAATGGTTTGAGGCATTCACTGGTCGTCTTGAATGCAAGAAACATGCCACAGCTGGCAGTAACATGCCTTGTCTCAGGTGTTAGCTGTGCTAGCACCCTGTTTCCCTGATTCTTTTGCACATGTTTGCTTCAAGTACAATGAAGAACTATGATCTGGAGCATGCTTTTGTACCTGTGTGCAATCCAGAAATCTTTGATATGGTATGTGATTATGGCATCTAATAGGCTTTTCATTTCACTGAATGCTGTCTCATGCGTAAAGTTTTGCTAATAATTTTCACATTACACACCAGCAAATTGTATTTTGTTCTAGATTCTTGAGAAGGGCTCTAAGTAGTTAACACTAGTTTGAGGTTTGCTTGTTTTTAAACTATACTACTAATTTGCATTAAATGATGGATTTATTGACAATAAACCCATAAAGCAAAACCTGAAAACTGAGCTATTCCTACAGTGCTGAATTATGTACCTCACAAATTGGACCTGGAGCTGCAGGTGAGCAGGTTAAGTAGGAGTAGTAAACAGGAATTCAGTGAAGCACAGTTTTACTAAAAAAGTTTTAAAGTGTTACCCACCTTCTGCACTGCTTGGACTTCATGGATCACTGAATTTATCCCAGGGAGTAACATTAGATGTCAACACAAATTCCACTGGTTAGCTCATTGCAACACACAGTAGTTGAGAAGTTACAGTTGACACATCATCAAATGAGAAAATCCACTGAATTGGGGAGCAAGATTTGTTCTAGAGGATAGAGGGATGAAAGAAGAAACAAATTACCATGAAAAAAAAGAAAAAAGAAAAAAGGAGAGTTAGGCCACTATCTGAAACTGTGTTATTAAACATTTTTCATTATTAATAATATCTGGGTACTGACTTGGCACTTTCATCATGGAGACTGTACAATGCGCAGCCTGCAAGCACATAACTGTTTTTGAGGGGTTTTTTCCTCACTTTTTCCCCCTTAAAAAAAAAAGAAAAACAAAACCAAACTGATGCTGAGATTAAAAGGACAGAGCAGAGTGGGTAAGCAATATTAAACCAAGGGCCTCACAGAAGTTGCTCTGTCATGATCTTGTTATATTTTCCCCCCTACCCAGCTCAGATTTGGGAGGACTCACCTGTTATACCATCTTAGCCTTCTCTCCTTTTTTATTTATAGCACTGGTTATTCTACTGTAGCATTTTAGAAGATTTACCAGACTAAGGTTTTCTTGCCCACATTTTGTTTCCTGTCGTTAAAACTAGGCCTGACTCCACTTAAAAATGTGCCTATTGCCTCTGTACTTTTTCTAAATTTTTTAGTTCTGCTTAAGCACTATGTATATATCTCAATTGTCCCCTAATTTCCTGAATATGATATGTATTTCCTCATTGAAGTAACATGGTAACCCAGGCCTACACTACAGCTACAGCAGCATTGCTCTATCCTGTCAGAGGAATCAAGTTACCAGGAATGGCAATGGATTTCTAAGGAGGAGGGGGTTAGGGGAGAAAGACAAATGTTTTAAGATTTTTTCCAAAGAAAACATGTTGCCCTGAGACAAACACTTTAGTATGCAGCTGATTCTGTTTGCATAGACAATGAAAGAAAAAAAGGGGGAATGGCGTTTTTGTCTGAAAATTTCCATTCCTTGAACACAATATATAGCAGTAGATTTGATTGAGAATGTCCCCAAAGCAAACATGGAAGAGCCATCCTAAATGCTGGAAAACTGTACACAGTAACAGCATGGACCACGCCACACGAGACTGTTGGCTTCCCAATTATTTCACTTTTCATGCAAGGTCAAAAGATCAAATTCTTAGTTGCACTGGTAAGCAGATAATAAGCACTGTAACACCACTGAGCTTGCTAGGGCTAATCTCAGATCTATAAAGGGGAACAAGAGAGACTGATTCCCTTTCAGAAGGAAACATTCTCTCCTCCAACAGCTGAGCAGGCTCTGTATGCTATGAAGCATGCCAAGAGGAATGGAACAAGAATACAGTCAAAAGGAAAAATAACTGGGGGGTGGGTGGGGGATGTGGAGAACTTATAAAAATCACAGCTGATACCATTTCTCCCATACACTAATACCTTGAGGAGTTCAAAGGTTTTCCATGCCTATGGCATTTGGCAATTATAATCGCACAGTAAAATACCTAAGGTTAATGAGTAACCTCTAAAGGAAGTTACTTCACATAATGACAGCAATTTCTCTGAACTAAACGTTAATAATCAGGCCTGTAATATGGTGAGAAGGAAATAGTGGGCAATTGGCAAATGGAACTCTGTTACCTAGTAACAAGTCCTTGAGGTATGAGGCTAAAAAATTTGAGCAAGCAAAACATTTCCAGGCAGGCAGAGCAGCTTGACAAACAGAAAACATTTTGTAAAACCAGCAACTGTCCATGACATGGAAAGTGGAAGCAGGTGCAGCAAATTATTTTGTTAACGGGCAGTCTGAGGTAGAATTAGCTAATGGCAAAGTAAAGGAAACAGTCATGTCATCAGCAGCAAGAGCAGGGCAACAAAGTTCACCTTACTCAGCGCAAGCCATCGAGCAGCAGCGCTGAAGATAAATGGGAATCCTGTTCCTTATGGTCACGTTGTTCATACTTGGCTCTCCTGCTCTTGTGCCCTCTTCCTGCCCACCAGGTGATAAGCAGAGAGCCCCACCGTAACTTTAGGCACAGCTGTGTGCAGTGCTGCCAGTGAACCAGTAATGCTGCTGAGTCAGCAAAAACACCCCTAGCTGCCAGGTTGGAGAGAAACTGTTGCAGAAAGGGTTCCAACACCTTTATTACAAATGGGGTAATATGTGCTTTGATCCTAGTCAGGGTTACTGTAGTTTGCAATGAGGAAGCACATCAGGATGATTGCCACACTCAAACGCACAAAACAGGATTTCCCAAATGTTCCTTTATAGCAACAAATATAATGTCAAAGTTGTCTTACCAATCCGTCTCCTTTCAGTCACAGTTAAGGAAACATATCCTCCTCGTTCTCCATCTCATAAAATCCATTTGACAAGTACAGGAACTGCACAGGAAAAAAATAAAACTTTGTCAACCTCCTTCGTGCAGCTTGTTGCGATAAGCAAATCACATTTTATCTGTAAAGCTGGGCTAACCAGCTCTCTGTAGAACTTCAGCAAATCCTACGTAAGCCACAACTGAAAAACATTTACTACAGCAGCCTTACCCTCCCAAACCCGGCCCTATCCCTGTTCTTTGCTGATATGCTCAAAAGCACGTCCAGAACCACGCAAAGGCTTGGATTTGTATATTCACTTATGACTCTTGGTCAATATCACCGATTCAAAGCATCATGAACAATAGGATAGTGAAAGATGCCTCATTCAATCCCACCTCATAACATACAGAATATTTACTTCTGGAGAAGCAAATTTTAACTGTACTTATTAAAAAGAAACCATGTATCTATGCAATAGTCTCATTTTCGGCCCCAAGGTCCTATGCTGATGTATTTTCCTAATATTTCCTGGGAATGAAAGTCTGTCTGGAGTTACTGGCCAGGTTGATACACTTTTATGTAACTCTTGCTGACAGTGATAATTTCTAGAAAAAGCTGTGTGATAACATTAGTATTGCCAAAATCTCTGCACAGAAGCAAACATCAGACATTTTGTTTTATAAAACGAAAAAAATATATTCCTGACTGAAATTTTTCATTGATTTACAACTAATGAGTGTGGTCAGTTTGTTTCTTTGCTTGTTTTAGTAAAATCTAATCAAAATTGGCCTCACCACATTTTCTTGGTGAAATAAAACCCTGTTCCTGATTTTCCCCTTATCTTAAAAACAAACAAGGAAATTTCATTTTAAAATGTGATGTTAATGCAAAAGTAAATTTGATTTTTAAAATTCACAAAGGCCAGGAAATTCTCAGTTAGCCTTAGTTCTAACCTGTGAGCAAAACCAGCATTTTCATTTCATGATCATGATTCTGGACAACGTAAGATTACACTCTTCAGTGCTCTTATATTTGCATAAATGCAGATTCAAGATAATCCCTGCAGGAGATGACTCCAGGAAAAGAAGACACAGTGAAGCCAACACATCAGCTGGGGAAAGATGGGACCATTCTTGCTTGGGTGATACACCGTATGCCACAGCATCCCCTGGCTCCCCTCAATTTCACTTCTTTCAGCAGAATTCCTTGCAAAAGAAAGTTTTACTTTATTTGAAGATAGATCATATCCTATAGCCTAAAGTTAGCAATAAGGCAGAGCTAAATATTTAAATAATCCTGATATTGAAAACTTGGGATCAATCTGAATTTCAAGTAAGAACATTTCCCAGGAGGAAATAGCTGGTTAGCCTTCAAGTGCTGTGCTTACCACACATGCCCTTAATCAATCTGGTCTAATTTCATTAACCTGAAATACTTAAATCTGCTATGTCTCCTCTTCATCATATTTGGAATCAGAAGAGAGCTTAGATAGAAGTGACCAAAGAAAACCATCCTCAGCAAAAGTCACATAAAAGCCTTTTTAAACTATCAAATCTTGTTGTAGACATACAAAGAAAAGAAGATCAAATTCAGCAGAACTCTATGTTCTAACTGGTTTCCAGTATCAGACAGAAAATACATTTGCTTATTCAGATACAAAAGCATATCCCTAAATGATGAAGCTATAGGCACAGCTGCATGGATTGCTAAAAAACATGAGCCAACTCTCACAGTCGTGCAGCAACGTTGCTTCTAACACCTGAGCAGGTTCACTTTGTTATTTTATCCTATGTCAACACGCCATATCACATATATGTGCAGGACGTTATTTGGCGAACAAAAGCCACTAGTGACCAAAAACACACAGGTAAAGCATCAGCTCTAAAACCAGAGAAGGATACATACAGAAATAATTACAGATTTGGCATTTGCCATTGTTCAGATATCTGACTCCAGGAACAGAGAAGCTGACTGCTTTCCAGGAACAGTCAAGTACCCACCCTCAGCCCCTTTACGGCACCCGAAAACAGCAGCAATCAGAGCCACAAAGCGCGTTCTAACTTGTTCTGATAGAAGCCAATATTCAGCATAGCACATTTTGGATATCTGCCTTCAAGGAAGGCAAGGGAATGGGCGAGAATCAGGCAAGCCGCATACGGCCCATGAGCAAGCAGCGTACTTCATGTGCCAGGGCTACGCCGAGGCACCTGGCAGCAGGGCCAGATTGGCACAGGGGCGACTGTGCAATCAGAGTCTGTGCCCGTGAAAGGCAGCAAGGCAGCAGGAGCTACGCAAGCCAACGCCACGAGGTCATCCTGGGACACGGCCACATACGCAGCTTTGTTCCTTTCCATAATGGCCGGAGCAATGAAGCTCCTGTGGAGCTCCTGGCAAGGCCACCTGCAAGCCATGCCTGGAACACAGGCTCTGAGGTGTGCGGTTTGTAGCCCAAGGCATCTGGCAACATCTCAGCTTTGGCAGCAGCTTGCAAGGTCAGGAAAGCTGGCTGCCCCTCACCTAGAGTCTCACCCAGGGCAGACCGAAGTGGCTGGGGGGCTCTGGCTGCAGATACCCTCACTTTCTTTTTTCACAGTTGAATTCACAAGCTGCACAGCCATTCAGAAAAGGAAAATGAGGTCACTGATTTTTATTTATTTTTTTTTAGCAATAACCAAAGGCTGCTGCTAAAAACCTTTCCTCCTTCTAGTATGTGCCCTTAGAAGACTTCACCCTGGAGGCTGACAATAAAGATGTTTCAAACAAACTAGACCCTGGACGCATTATCTGCACCTCAGCCTGATCCTGCCTTTGCGCATACTGCTTTTACAGTAGAAGAACAACCAATCTCAAGTGACTCATTTTACACTTGTGCTAGGGAGATCAGAAGGAGGCCTTGTGACTTATAATCCATAGTTAAAACTGCAATGGCATAAAGACAAGTTATCTGACAAAATGAAAGTTAAATAAATACAGGTGCCTTGTGGTTGCTACTTGCTGATCTGGCAACAGTTGTTAGTCATTTCATCAGAAGGCCCATCTGCAAGGATCTAAGAGTCAAAAGCTTTGATTGTCTGCCCTTTATGTTGTCTGGCTCCTCTTCACTCATTCTCAAGAGCCAATGAAGGCTCAGAGTAGTAACAGAAACCTATCCAAGCCATGCTGTTCCACAGATGTTTAAAAGATAAATGCACAAACTGTGAAGGAGCTCAAACAATACATGGCAAAAGTTTTGATTAACTGTCCTAACTGGAAGTCATAGACTCTAGGCTCTCCTAACATTCTGGCTTTTAAGAAAGGAAGTTTGTAATGGGGTTTTCTGCGAGCATGTGTCATTCTGAGATAGTTTAGAGCCAGGCTCAGCCCACTGCTCTGCAATGGGAGAAGGCTGCACTGTAGTGGAACTGATGTGGTTGTGCTGCAGGAAGAAGCAGGAATCAGATCCCTTTCAGGAAAGTAGCATGAGGACCCCAGGAAGCTGCATCTACCACTGGGCTCAAGTCAGTTTCTGGGGAGCAGCTCCACAGTCACTCCACAACTTCAAAGGAATTCTTCCTCCTCACTTCAGTCTGCCCAGTGGCCTGGATACGGGGGTCAGGCACACAGCCCTGGGTTTGGCCCTTTGGGAATCACAAGCGTAAAGAACCACTAGGAACAAGCACAGCATGAGGCAGCACACAGGACTTTCTTCACAGCATGCTGGGAGCTGGAGTTTTGCAGGAAGTCAAGCGACATGACAGTTACTTCTTCCCAGCCTTAAAATCCAGGACAATACCTGCTACTGCTACAAAGGATTTTGTGTCAAAAGAGAGAAACCAGCACCATGTCCATAAAACACCTTTGAAAGTCCAGCAGTGAAACCACCCCATGCACCAGGGAAAAGATCACATCCACATATGCAACTTAGGAGGCTTGCTGCTGAACTTGTGCCTCTTGCATTTCCTGTACTGAACAATATAGGACAGCCCCAGAGACACACTAAGCATTGCAAGGGGTGCTGGCACAAACTGACAGAAACCAAAAGAAATTCAAATTCAAGGCTGAAGCGCTTTCCTTACCTCATCCCATTGTACTTAGTTATTTCAGCAGATAATTGCTAACATCCTTCATTGATCTGAAATTCCTGCGGATACAATAAGACCAGCCACGGATGGATGCTAGCCTTCACTCTGAGTTTACATGCCTTTGTTACAGCCCCTAGGCTCAAAATGTATAAAGCTTTCAAAGTGTCAGTGACCTAAATACATTTCTGAAAGCCCCGAGTGTATTTGTGGGCACCCCTCATGATGCATACAGCCCATTTCCTGCAACCACACCAAAAGCCTTAGTCTCCCCTGCACACGACAGCTCCTCTTCCTAGCCCTTTTTCCACTTAGAGTCATAAAATCATTTCCTCTTCCTCCTGAGCTCCACATTAGCTATGATTAACTGCCACAGGGCATCCCACTTTTAAACTCTCTGTGAAGCCCCATCTGAGCAGTTTGGTGTCAATGCTTAGAGATAAATATTCACTGGACCGTAAAGGTTTTATTATTCCGAGACTAGGGACAGATATACAGGGGATTTTTTTTCATTCCCAAGGTAAAAGGGAGCTATAGCGATCACTGTAACACACAAGAACATAATGCAAAAGTACTGTTATGTAAGAAAGGAACAAATTGGGAGATGCGTATGAAATTTTTACATGTATTGATATATTTTATGTAAATATATCAATACATTTATAATTTATATATAGATATGAATACTTTCCATTAGTAAGGGGAAAGATTAAAAAATATTTCTCACACCTTTAAAAAAATTGAGCATCATTATTTCAGTAGCCTGCTTTTAAAATGCTAACACAGTGCAAATTATTTGAACTCATGTACAGAATGCACTCCAAGAAGTACTTTATGGTTATTTGTAATGGTTCAGTACAAATATATGATCTGTTTAGCCTCTGTTTGAAAAAGTTCAGTCTCAACCTATATATTAGAAGAGTACCACCCTCAAGGTGAGAAAAATATTTTAAGGTTTTCCTGTTGCTTTCCAAAACCAGCTCAGAAGACATCGGTGAAAGCAGTGCAAAAATGATGGTCTGGGGTTTGTTTGAGAGAGCAATAGGATGTAGAAGAGAAAGGTAAAAAAGCTACGTGAAAACAAGGATCCTCCTTCTTGTATGCAGCATCAACACGTTTTGTTGAGATGGAATTCCTTAATGCATAAATATATCCAAGTCTCTAGCAAATCTATAATCCAGAGAAGGTAAAGCTAAAACAGACCAAACACACAATTTTCACGGACGTTGCGAGATCCTCCCTCCCCTAGAATCAGTCTTGGATATTTTAAAAATGGTCCTCTAAGCCTAGATTTATCTAAACTGTGATGGTCCCTAGAGCAAGCAAAAATGTTGGAAGAACACAGGTTTATTCCAGAACTAGTTTTTGTGATTTCACGGTGACTTTTTAGTACACACCTCAGCCTTCTTTTGGTTTTCAAACATTATTGATCAAGATACAAGATTCCCCTGCTAAACACAGCTTCACTAAAACTCCTATTTTCTTCTCACACATCAGCACTTTTTGGGGCAGGGACACAGCTCAAACGCAGGCTGCCTCACAGCGCTTGGCAGCAGCTGGGAAAATGGGTCACTTACTGACAGTTGACTGACCCCGTTTCAGGCTGAATTGCAGGATGTGTCCCAACGTTCGGGGAATCGCAGGGTTTATTTGCTGTCGGGGAGGTGAGGGTCATCGGCACGGCTGGGAGCGGAAATGACCCAAACCTGCAGCGGGGCAACTTTGTGAGCATAGGAAACGCTCCAGCAGCCCCCACCAGTCTCTCCCCACTCCTTCTTACAAGGCTGTTGCAAGGCAGGTATAAAACCTTCTTAATTTACCACAGAGCAACGTCTGCTGAGCCGAGCCCTCAGTCACATCACCCAGCTGGACACACAAGCAAGGCCCGGGGCGCCATCCTTTCCCCGCGGCCGGCCAGAGAGGCTCCCCACGTCACCGCAGCCCTGTCTGGCCTTCAGCCACCTCCACAGGACACCACCGACACCTGCGCCTTCCTGGCACGAGAGACAAAGCCGCAACTGAGCACAGGGGGCTTTTCATGGCAGCACTGAACTGCCTCCCAGTCCGGTCCCAGGGGGGCAGGCCGCTGAGAAAAGCCTGTTTCCATTCGTTTTAAACAAAGGGGTTCAGCACCATCTGGCCCTCTCTGGGGTACCTCGGGCCGAGCGGGCTTGTGAGGGACGTCCCGGGCGCGAAGGGGACGCCGCTGCCAGCCCAGCGCCCCCCGCCATTTCCCGTCCCCCGCCTCGCCTCCCCGCCGCCTGCAGCCTTGACCCGGGCGGGCGCCGACCGCGCGGGGTGGAGGGGGGGAACACACCGAGTCAACAGGCAGCTGCCATTGAGATGCAAATGGCGCCAGCGCCCATAGCCACTGCCCTCCCCCGCTACCCGCCGCCTCCCCACGGCCCGGCCGAGGGGCGAGACCGGAGGGAAAGGGGTTTCTGCTGTAATGTCTGCCTATCATACGGTTGGACTAAATGATGTTCAAGGGCTTTTCCAACCTCGATGATTCTGTGATTCTGTGATCTCCGGCTTATTCACTCAGTGCCCCTGTGCCTGTCACCGTGCCTAGCTGGCTCCGTGCTGATCCTTTCCAGCTGTCTTCATGCATGTGGCACGCAGAGGCACCTGTGCAAAAGTAAGGTCCAGTTTTACAGCGTGTCTTGAGCCTTGGATCACAAGTAAATTTAAAAACACAAGGTCTGCAGGCTGGCTCCTGAGTACCAGTTGAACCACGCATCCAGTAGATCCAGCTGGAGGGAAAAAATAAATAAAAATGAAAAAGAAACTTGTATCATATCTTCCTCTGGCCTTGCCTTCCCTCTCACTGTGAGAAGCCCTCCCCAGGTGAGGTGGTGTTATGCCCCTCCTACATATAGTGGGCAAAGGGTCACCAAAATGCAGCCGACTCCATTTTCTATTGTCTTGATACCCAGTATCTTTACTATCACCATAATTTTTGAAGACCTGGGGACAAAAACGTCTCTCCAAGAGGCTGACGGGTGCTTTGGCACACTTAGGCAGTGCCAGGGCTCCATTCCAGCCACACAAGGCATCAGCCACATGGAAATGTATTTCCTCCCGATTTCAGTGGACTTGTATCAGGCCACTTAATTTCACACAGATAAATTCTTGTACCCACAGTGGCGCTATATGTAGCATTAGACCTTATTGCCACAAAAGGAAGTTTTAACATGAAAGCAAATGACCCTTAAAAAAACAAAACGCAATTCAAAAATCCAGAGAGCATCACTTAATGGCGCACAACCAATGTCACAGATGTCCACACTGTGCTGCAGTCTGTTGTATTGGTTTATGTCCCCAGTGACTCACAACATCATTTCAATCCGATCAGCATGCCAGGAGCTGTTTTATGGAAGATGTCAGTGATTTTCACCATTCTTCCCTCTTTTCCCTTATCCGCCTTCCCCGCCCTCCCCCAAAGAGCCAACTTTCACACAAACCCTGTTTTTTCAGGTCATTCTGAAGAAGATGCTGTTTTGACAGCATCATGCATTTTCCTTCTTGTAAATTCTGTGGAAGCCCTGCCTAAGAAAGTAATATATGGCCAGAAAGAGACCCTCACCCTCAAACCTAATTAGAAGCCCTCACTGTTCAGCAGGGTTTCAAGAGGACAGAAGCCTGAGGCAGCTGGATGGGAATACAAACCATACCATGCTCAAACAGCTTTCTCGTATTCATTCAGTGACCAAGATCCATCTGTTTATCATCAGCGGCAATACAGTTGGAGACAAAGTGCATTGTTAATAGGGTGTGTTTGAGAGAAAAGTCACAGGGAAGTGCCCTAAACTAAGTGATTTCTGAAAGAAATGGCTACAGAGTGTATACCACACAGTAGCACTGCTCTGATGGATATTTTTCTTCAGTCATCGCCATTAACTGTGTGTTTTTGCTGGCAAGATTCAAAAACAAAACAAAAGGGGTGACAAAGGACCTTCTCTAGTTAAGAGATACTAGTTCCTAACACATATGTTAAGGTTAGCAAAAAGTGATGCACAAAGGTGACTGAAAAATAATAGTGATAATTAAGAATAGAGAAAGCAGAAGGATGAAGAGGATTTACCTAATCCAATTAAAGATGCAATCTTTCTTCTAGAGAATTACAGAGATTTTGGGCCCATGCAAAGATTTAAAACCTCTTTTTCACTTTATCATTTTAGCAGGTAATAAAAAGTGAAAAAAGTATTTACATAATGAAAAGAACATAGATGCATATACACATGCACCAAAATAAGTAGGTTAAAATCTCATAAAAACATATCTGGGCCCATGCAAACTCAAGGATTTGAAAAACTTGAATTCTAACTTTGATTCTTTTTTCTTGTAAGAAAGATAGGGTTTGCCATACATTATAAGAACAATAGTTCCTTTTGTCCATAAGCTTGTCTCTAACAGTAACCCAGGACAGCATTTCAGATTATGGTGAGTGTTCTTCAAGTAACAGTTTTACAGTACCTTCCACCTATGATTACATATACTAATTCCAAAGCATTAATTAGCTTGAAGATCCTTCATCAACCTTACTCAAGTTCCTCTGTCTCTAAAATATCAAGTCATATATTATCACACTATTGCATACTCTTTAGCTGGAGATTGTGCTTTTAGGCCATAATCCTGTTCTGTTCAGCACTGTATGAAAAGGAGGGAGAACCAGGAGACCACACCACCACATTTCACTAAGGCACTGTGAAAATGCAGCCGAACTGATGCCACTGAGGGATTCCCCACTCTGAGACAGCTTGGATATTAGATCAATTGAGAGCTGCAGATTCTCTGCTGCTGAAGAAGCAGCAGTCAGAATGTCAATGGCCACCTAAAATAAGTAAATACATATTTTTTCAAAAATTAACAACAATGTAAGAGGATGTCAGAGTTCTTCCTACAGTCACCCACCTGCATATAGCTACTGGACTTCTATCAATTAAGTAAGGTGGATGCACAGTGCCACTTGGGACACGGACACCAAAAGCTGGACACCAGAGAAGCGGAAGCACGGTAACTGGGGAGGACTATGCAGCACACAAAACACAATTGAACCAGCAGGAGGTTTTCAGTTAGCTCTCCCTGAAGCCTCTGTAACTCAGAAATAGAGACATCTTGCAAGCAACACACCCTTTAGTTTAAAATCAAAGGTTATAGGGTGATTTTTTTTTCCTGTTGTCCTTGTGTCAGCTTTCAGAAATTTAATGATGTTCTACACTATCAAAGCATTCATTCATCATCTTGATTTCTTGCCCCTCCCATTGTAAATGCTATTCTACTACCTTTTACTAATTTACATACAGTTGTTGTTCTTAGCAAGTTCATGGAAGGCTGTCTGGAAGCAAATAGACGCTTTAGTAACTCAAGCAAATTATTTCATCTGGTACCAGATATGTATGCTTATTTTATAAAAGTTTGTACTTATGTCATAAAAGATAACTGTAACAAAAACTAGCAGTTTCCTTTTCTATACATGCATATAAATGAAAGATGGCTTTGATAATAGAAGTTATCTGAGTTTGGAGTCAGGATAGAAATAAAAGCTCAGGACCTAAACCCAGAAGAATTACAGTAGCCTTGTGATACAGCAAAGAGTTACATAACACTTACCATTGCCATGTGGTTCTAAGGATGCTGTCACAGTTTGCTTATGGACCTGTTCTGTGTGTGAGGTGATCTACTCAGCAGGTTCAAGCTGCTATCTGTAACTGGAACAGATGACCCCAGCAAGAGAATCACTTTATTTCATAAATTCATTAAGTTTAAAGCTAAATGGAACTATTGCATCACCTAAGATCCTGTAGTCTGTACAAGAGGTCATTTAATCACAATACCTCTGCTCATCCCAGCAGCTTGTTTTGGTTTAATTATCTTTTTCAAGTAGGCCTTCAGTCCTGACCTGAATAAATCAAGAGCTGGGGAATTTATCACTTTGCTTGGTAGTTTATTATAATGGTTATTAAACCTCGCTACTAAAGATACATGCCTAACTCTTTGAGCTTTCTAGTTTCAAGTTCAGTCTTGTGACTTATCCTGCTAAATTACAGAGCCCTTTAGTATGTATTTCTTCTCCACAAAGGTGCTTAAGCACCATAATCAAGTCACTCCTCAAACTTTTTTGTGATAAGTACATAGATTGAATTCTTGATCTCTTTCTCTCCATGCAAAACTCAAGCCTTTAAACTAGCTCTCAAGCTTTCTGCGCTCTTCAGTCTTTTAACATCCTCTTAAAAGCACAGGCAGGCAGAGGGGATGCTGTACTCCAATACTGGTTTCACCCCTGTGTTGTTCATGCATCAAGGATTACATTAACACTTTTGTCCCCTCTGAGCTCCAAATCCTTTCCCAGATATGTTTTATGGGATACAGGTCCCATTCAGGAGTCACAATCTCAACTTTTTGCTCCTAGGTGAATAACATCCCTACTGGGGCAGGAGCTCTTACACTGTTGTAGGAGACCTGCATGACTGCTGCCACCCCTCTGCCTTGTCTCAGCTGACAGGCTCTAGCGTAAGTAGCAATGGAAAAATGAAGTATCCCTGTTAATGCATGAGGAAGATGAGACTGACTCCTGACTGACTGACCATAGTCATGCTCACTAGAGGCAGAAGACCTTTTGTTAGAAAAAGAGGTAGAGAACAGGCTTAGCATTTCTCCACAGTCCCTACTTATTAGCCACAGTCCCCATGAAAAATGGGATGTGAAGGAATAGAAAAATGCCACTTCACTCCAACTGACATGTACAGGCATGAATCTGGCCCCAGACATATCAATCCCTTCAGTCTGTGTATCTTGTTTTCTAATGACCAAGGACTCTTCCTCACACCCCCTGTGACAGTACAATAGCATACAGACGTGGCATTACCAAGAAAGGGGCTTTGAGCTCTCACAATAAGTTTTGCCCTAGATAGAGAAAAATACAGCAGAACATGCAGAGCAATGTTCTGCTTCAGCAAGGTGACACGCAAGGAGCTAGCTCTAACACTGTGCCTGATCTTGCAGCAGGCCTTATTCATGAGAGTAGGCTCATTAAGTTAGTCAGGGTGTGTCACAGGAGGAAGCAGAAGCGAAAGCAGAAAGCAGCCGGGCTGCTGTCAGTAACTGTTGGTATCCTGTGCTGAGCAGGGCGTAGAGAAAGGGGAGAAGGAGGGAAAGGAGCAAGTCGCCTTGAACAGGGTAAGGGCCGCAAAATTTTTGCCTTACACTTTCTTAGGCTGCATGTTCAGGCCCAAAATCCAAAGCAACAGTTCTAGCTGCCCAGAAACAAATCCTGGCAGCAGGAAAGAAAACAAACAACAAAAATTCGGTCTTCATTTTGTGGAAGGTGTTTAATTGGGACTTATTTTTAAACAGACCAGCCTTTACATCTCCTTGCAACAGTCTTGACACTTTTCCCTTCAGCTTCCACTTGAATTGCCACTGAAACCACCATTAAATGGTAACGTACTTCAGATTAAAGGAAATCATCTCCGATTTACTTTGTATTGCAGATGACTTTGGGAGGAAAAGCACATTCTGACAGCTGTTTCCATTTCATTGTGCTTTTTTGTTTTTGAAAAAGAGAAGACCATTTGTTTTCAATTTGTCTATAAATAATAAAGGAAAACACAGCTGAGGGGCCCAGTGTGATTTTTATAGAAAGTTCATTTTTAGAAATCTGATAAGCTTATAACCACATATGTTTGAAATCACAGTAATATAAAATACAGAAACTTAAAAAAATCTACTTGTCGAGCAATCTAATATTTATTTTATCTAGCACTTGGCAGCATTTGTCAAATATTGTGTGTTGAGGGCAACTTTGGACCTAGATTCTGAACATGTGAAGAAATATCTTGCAGATCTTCAACAAGGTACTGACCCAGAAGACACTTAAGTAGCCCCTGTACAGTCAGAAGCCTTGCTTGCCTGGACAGAGTTCAGGCATGATGAAGTGCCAGCACAGACAGCTATTGCCTGCTAGCTGGAGAAACAAATGAAGGCAGAATCCACACTGCTAATCAGGTATCTGCCACCAACTGTCTGCTGCGACTTCAAGGACTGTTTCAGTTTCTCTGTCTGGAAAATAGAATTAACAGGTTAGGACTTAACCTTTATGAGGTCAAAACTGTAGGGTTTTTCCCTAAATTGAGAGTGACCTTACAAACCAGCATGAGAATTAATCAGCTCATGTTTATCAAAATGAGTCATGAAGGCAATGGACTACACCTCAGTTCTACTCAAACTGCTCTGATACAGGTCAGACCTAGCAGATTACCAACACCATCAAGGACATCTGTTCCTCAGCCCCTCAGCTAGTGTTAGCAGCTAGCACAAAGGTAAATCTGTTTTCAGATGCTTGAGGAAGCCTAAACAAGCCCTGATGATAGCCAGAGCACAACAGCAAACCCCCTAACTAGTCTTTCCTCAGAAAGACTGTATCAAAAAGCCACATGAGGAGGGAGTTATGCCCCTACTGTACCAAGAGAAAATTCCCCAACCTGGAATATTTTACCTGACTATTTAGGAGGATTTCTGATCTACAGTGCTGATCTATAGTACAGCCATCTAAGGAGACTGGAGCAAAAGGGGGAGGGGGACAAATATGTAGCTCAAATGTGATAGTATGCCTATACCTTAGAGTATTAAGTTCTGTCTTCCCAGCCTGAGTACGATAAAGATTGTTTATGATCCTAGTTTGTCCTCTATTTTCCTTACATATGATCACTTTGTGTCACGCCCATGCCATTTAACTGATATATTGTTAAGCTTTTATTCATAATGCAGTGTTAAAGAATATTTCTGAGCTGACTTGAATTTTTAACCTGAGTAATTGAAGCCATTGGAAATGGTATTCTTGGAGAAAGACTGTTTTCAGCTTGCATCATAGCTTGTGAAAGCTACAGGAAGCCATTAATAAACAGAAAGGTTTTATTACAGAGGCTTGGCTGCTACCTTGTAAGGTTTCCACAGAATCAGAAATCCAGCCTGTTCATATCAGCACAGTGCCTGGAAAAGATACATCATGCAGCCTGGAAAGGCTCCTAAATCTTCACAAGAGAGGTTGCACTTCCTATAAAAGGAAGCAGGCTTTGTGTTAAAGGAAAAGTTATACTTACGGGAAGATTCGAGGACATGAGAACACTTCCCATCAGACCAGTTGGCTGGAGCCATCTGTCCAGCATGGGGAATACTCATAAGAGCTCATAGGAATGACCAGGCAGCAAAAAGACAGTTCAGCA
This sequence comes from Strix uralensis, assembly GCF_047716275.1. NCBI lineage: Eukaryota > Metazoa > Chordata > Aves > Strigiformes > Strigidae > Strix > Strix uralensis. The sequence continues at coordinate 71,819,802 of NC_133975.1, read as the reverse complement.
AGGGGCTCAAGACAGTACAGCAATCGTATCTGTCCTTTTGTCAGTGCTGACACATTCCTCCTGTAAGAGCAATGTGGGGTACAGAATAGCCAGGAATGGTTATTAGGGAGTCTAAGGAGAAGAAAATGTGATAGCAGCCACTGCCACTACTGGCTGTGTAGCATAAGCCCCGCTTACCTGCCTTTGAGAATTGCTTCCTCTTCTGTTTCTGGCTTAGTAACAAAAAGCCATAGGAAGGCATGACAAACTAACAAAGTGACAAAGATTCCTATTTAAAAAAAAAAAAAATCCTAATGTTTTAATGAACCGATGGCTGCCTAGTACACACAGTTAAGGTGTCTGTTCTCTCCCTATGGCCTGTCTAGTTGACAGTATGGATTACAGATTATATCACATCTAGACTTCAGAGACACAGAAAGGGAATTGCTGTGTCCACAGTCTTCTCAGACTTTCCTCCGGGTGCCCTGCTGGCAGCAGGCTCTACTGCTTCCCAGAGAGGCAAGCAATGCTCTTTACTGTAAAAATGTTAGTAGACAATAGCTAGTAATTTCAAGAATATGTTCTGTTTTCAAATAAACACTTGGAACAGGCTGCTTGATGAAACAAGACTTTTTTCACAAAGGAAACTCTTCACTACTCTCACTGGACCTAATCTTGATTGCACTTGCTTTGACATCAGCCAAAAGTAAATTCACTGAAGCCCAAAGGGAGTATTTTAACAAAGTGCATTAGGGCAGGTGGTTGCCTGAAGACCTCAGCTTTAGCCCCCAGTGATTTAGAAGCACAGAATTAAAAACCACCTCCCATAATCTCTGTGTTTGTAATATATTGATTCACATTGCCCACATACACACCCTGGGAGGACATGACAGATTTGTTCCCGTCATCTTTTACCACTCCTTAAGGAAAATATGTAACCAGCATCCCACCTGTCACATACTGAGTCACCTCCCAGTTAAATACATTTCTTATTTGTATTTTTTCTATTCAACAGATAAACATGTTTCATTTGTCAGTACAGCTCACTTCCTCAGGAAAAGAGCTGAAGGTTATTCTCTAACAGAATGCTAATCACCCACCAAAGCACTTGCTGTAAGACATATGCTTATACTGTATCCTTAGGAAAAATAAAAGGCATTGGGACCAATTTCAGTCAGATGCTGCGGGGAGGGGGTCCTCTTAGACTGAAAAGGAAAGGGAATAACTCAGTTGGCATGGTGACCAGTTTTGTCATACAGAGTTAACATCCTGCTGTCATGCAATAATTTAAGCGTTCTGGTTTTACACACTGCAATACAATTTAAATCATGGATGGAAAGCTGTTAAGGAGTCACTGCACCAGGTTGCTGTGTGCCACAGGAACAGGTGAGCTCCCTGTGGACCTAAGCTGTTGGTAGCATCCCACAGGCACGAGGTGTCCGCCCTAGCCAGCGGCTCTAAACCAGGAGCAGGAGTGGGTTGCTGCACAGTCCAAGCCTCATCCACCTGCAAGACCAGTTGCAACACACTGCCCATGCTCACCTCAGTTAGACGCTGCCATTCCCCTCCCAAAACCGTTCAAGCCCCTCCCGTCACTGCAAAGTACAGAGACACATGCAAAGATTTTGGCAACCTGCTCACAGGACCACGGAGGTGAGCAACTCATGCTTTTGTGGTAGGAGTCCCTACAGCGCATATTCATCATGATTATAGAACACACCAGGAGTGGTAAATTCTTAACAGTATTACACAAGCTACTACTGAATTTTATGTACCGAAGTTATTTTTTTTTCCCCAAGAATCTTCATACACCAAGCCTCCTCTACACATTATGGGATATTATTTTCAATTCATAGGTGGGCACAAAGTTCAAGGATTATAAATGAGTTATTTGCTAGACCTCATGGAGAAATCTGGCTGCAGAATAAGGAGCAAGTTTGGCATTCCCACTATCTTGGTTTTGTGCTTTAATCAAACTTTATATAAGACCAAGGAGGCCCAGGAACTGGCCATACTATCTCTAATGTCAGGAACTGATTGCAAAGGCACCAGTGGTTCTTGTTCTTGCCAATACAGCTCCAGTCTGATAGAAAGTGATTTGACTGAGGGCTGGTTCAGAAAGGAGCCATAAACTGATAATACCCACATTACTACAGGAACCAAGAACTTAATCTCTGATGGTTATTTCCCAAAGTAAATATTGAAATAAACTAACATCTAAAAAATAATAAAATGTAATTAGAGATAGGCAAGGTTATAAAAGTTACTCTCTCATAGGTTGCAGGAAATTTTGTTTCCAAATCCCCTCAACATACAACGGGATTAAAAAGCCACTATGATAGAAATAGACATTATAGTCTAAGAGCAGGTTTCCTCTTAATATCAAAAGCATTTCCTGTAATGGGAAGTTGTCAGCAGACCCATGTAGTGGCAAAACAGGGTTGGTTTATTTTAGCATTGTCTTTAAGGAACATTTGAATACCCTGCCAATATATTTGCACCTGCTTACAGCATCCAGATTGATTTGCCACAATGGAAGACTCCAGGTCACTCATCCTAAAAGGTGCATCTCTTATCCAATAATCCAGGAAGCATTATGAACCCACACTTATCTTTATTCTTGCTTTTTTTCTTTCAAGCTGAGAAAAAGTCTGTTTTCCTGCCTTAAAATATCTGAATCACTACTCCTCTATTTCAAAAGTAAGCAGTCACCATTAATGTGTCTGTTGCATCTTTCCTTTACGTTCTTTAAACCCTCTAAAAACAACATACCAAGGGAAAAAAAAAAAATCCATAACAAAGCATGTTAGCCCTGTAACTTGGGAGTAGAGATTGCAGTGAATCGCAGCCAAGCAGCAAGGCAGAGCATCAGGCCAGGTCTGCAGGCTGGCAGCTCCATCATCTGAGCTCGGGGAGGAAGAGGAGAAATGGAGGCTGCAGCAGGTGCAGTGCTTCAATTCACAAGCGCAGTGACCCTCCGTAGGAGCATGGCAGGAATTTCAAATGGGATTAGCCACCCGGACAAGAGAAAGGTCATACTTGACATTTCCACTGAAAATTCTAATGCAAATAGACCTCTGATACTCATGACATTTTTTCACACACATCTAACAGCCATACATATGTAAAAGGAAAATGATAAAATGTGATGACTAATTTATGTAAATCTCATAAAGGCAATAACACCAAGGGCTGACTACATAGAAACATTAGTCAGGCAAAGGAGCACAATATTATTGTATTCCTCTTTTATTTGCCACCATTTAAAATTGGTTCATTTTGATAGGGCTGTTATTTGTTTAGCTTTCAAAAAGTGCTCAGTGCTGTACAGGTAGGCTGTAGAGCCCTTGCTTATAGTACGGAGAGTGATTTCTTGGCTTTGTTTTGAATGGTTTGGGTTATTGCAGTGAGGGTAGGAGGTGACAGAGGCAGAATTTGAGAGGAGCCTTATTTTGCCATCTAGGAAGCCACTAATTTTTATAGCCTACCTCAGGCTTTAATTTTTATTCACTGTAAAATCCTGGCTGAACAGCCAAGGAACGTGTGAATTTTTGGAAAAATACCGCAGTGCAATTCAAGTAGGATACTTACAACACGAAGATTACGTAGAAAATAGTTCTACAACAACGCTTTTCTCACCTCAAGAAGCCTTAATAAGAGCACTAAGCAATGCCTAGCTGCTTCTCGCAGTTACAGCTGTTTCCACAATATATCTTGATAAGCAAGTTTCCTGTCACGGTTGTCTTCTGTAGGCACCAAATTAGACAGAACACAAGTGCCTTGGTTAGTCTACCTAAAGAAGAAAATCAAAGGTATTAGGCTGAACAACAGCGGAGGGCATGGATAGTTTGGTTGTGATGCTTTTGTTGTTATTTTACAAAGCGGGCTAAACTGCACAGCAAACCATGCAAGAGTCTCCCAACACGGGAAGGAAAATAAGTCAAAGCTAAATATAAACTAAGTAGAGAAAACCCAACACTGTCAGAGGTTTTATTCAGAGTTTTAGCTTCAATGCAACTAAGAGCAGATTTTACCCCACTTACTGTCATCACCTGTTGTATTTCAATACGTTTATTTCTTGCACTTTAACATTATTTCAAAGGGCAGTGCTTCATTTTCCTCAGGTGGGGGTGGGAAAAACATTTATTAAACTCCTTAAAGCTTGTTTATTTTTGTTAAGGCTAATTACCTACCCGCAATGACTTAATTTTGTTTATTCCAAGTTTTAAAATGACAAGTTCATCTGAAACCGGAACACAGTGATACTTTAGCAACAACAAAAGGCCACAATCCTGCAAGCACTTATGCATATGCTTCACGTTTTGCATGTAAATAGTTCCATTGACTAAATCCCAGTTCTTTGAAAGGGAAGAAAAGGCTGAAAGGGAATCATTGTTTTCCCAAGCAAACAGTGCTGGAGAAGAAAGGAACAAGTTAGGAATATAGAAAATTAACTCATTTCCTGTCTCCCACCACATGCATGCATATCCTGAAACTTGTGAAATGACTGCAGGTACCTAAAGCTTCGTCTGTATGCAACCCAGTTTTTCAGCGTCTTAATGCTGTATTAATTTTCCAAGGGAATTTATTTAGGCGGATCTAATATGGCAAAAAAAACTTTAAAAGATTATTCAAGACAAAACATTGTGAGCAAGCGAAGACCAGCTCTGATATGCAGCCTCCTTGAAGTACTTTAAAAGAAAAAAAAAAAATCAAAATCAAACAAACCATCAAGAAAAACTGTATTTGAACACTGCAGAAACAAAATAATTCATCCCACACTTCCCTTAAACTTCCCAGTTAGCTCCATCCCCATTTCCTCCGTGGTGGATGACCACAGGTGTATTGCTTCAGTTAAAGTCACCCTAGGCTAGAGCTGGCAGGACTGATCAAAACAATATAGCTGCCATAACTGGTGACACTCCAGTGGCACCAGGGCTGTGCCCAAATTATAACATGTCATGAAATGAAAGCGGGCTTGGACCTAGCAGGGACAAGCCGAGGATAAGCAGCCCAGCCAGAGCAATTTCCACCTGAGCACAAGAAATCTCCTAGGTGCCCTCTCTAGCCAAGGAGGAGGAGCAACTCACAGCCTTGACCACAAGCCCACCCCCAGATAGAGGATGGGAAAGGTCAAGCCTCAGTCCAAATAGGAACCTGTAGCTTGAGGCTTTCCAGAGCCAGGTAGCACACAGAAAAGCAATTCAACAGCCAGCTTGACATGGTAAAATCCACAGCAAAGCTGCAGCGCTGGAGGCAGGCAAGGAAGTGTGTGCTAAACATGACATCAAACCAAAACGCAGGTGGCCCCTGTGCACCGTCAGCGAGTTACAAGGCACCAGCTAGGACTGTGCAAGCAAGCACCAGCTTCTGGAAAGACAGAAATTACTTTAAGAAGGATATAACCCTCGATTTCTGGCATGAAATGACCACTTGTTGATGTGGGTTAGAGCACGGCTTCTTCTGTGAGCGTGTTATCACAGACACTACTAGGTAAGATAGCCCACATTAAAGCCCACACTGCTGTGGTTAGCTTGCTGAAGTTTCAGCTGTCTTGCCTATCTCTGTACTACAACACTGCAGCCACAAGTGTTGACATACATTTAAGACCCTTCATGTGTGGGCATACCATGAGAGCCGTGGGCTGCAGCCCAGCCTGGTGGCCCACAAGATGTAGTCAGTGGGTAAAGAGCTGTCACTATCTGTGGAAAAAAATCTGAAAACATGCACAGCCAAACGAAAACATTACTAACAGTCACGGGCATCTTATTGGCTAACAGCAGCAAAGACAAAGTGGAAATAGCCTTACATTACACATACATGGGTTCCTACACAGGACGATGAGAACTAGATACACTACTTTGCCTCATACTGGGTTATGGTTTTTCCACTTGATAAAAAGTCATGAGTTACTCTGAAGTTTCTTCTGCTATTATCAACTTCTTTCAAACCTGACTGAATAACTATCATACAGCCATCACTGAACCCACATGAGAGATTTGACAAGTGGAAAGAATTAAAATAAATTTGCTAGCATGAGTTTTCCTATAGCTGTTCATCAATTCTCATTTAAAAAAAAAAAAAAAAGGATCCTGAACTTGCACAAATTAGAAACTATATAAAAGCAATTTAGACTGAAACTACTGCTTTGAGGTTCCTTCCAAGCTAAAATATTTTAAGATTTACATTCCTTGTAATAACAATAACTTAGGCATAGGGGAGAAGACGACAGCAGCAGTCATTACTCTGATTACAAGCAAAAAATATGGGTACAGTATATGCAGGATGAAGCTCTACAGCCTGTGTTAATTGAAGAGTTTCTTGTAGACTTGAGAGCTACAGCTGATACAACCTCTGCTTCTCAGCTGCACCCAAGTTATCACCTGACAAACCTTCCAAGCAGTGCAACTAAATCTATACAAATATTTCAATGTTTTTTGTTGTCCAAAGATAACATTTTAATGAATAAAATGGGTGTGTGAGGGAAAATCCATGGAATTCATTAAGAAGCATAAGCAAACTCTTCTTCACAGACAAGTCCTATGGCATCTAACAGTGATGAAACCAATAGGCTTGTATAGCAGATTGTCCTGAGAGCACTCCAAAATTTTCTATGCCTGGTGTTTCAGGGCTTGCTTCAGGAAGTTTAAGTGAAATACTACAGAATTTTTATCCCAGTTTCACATTCAAAACACCGGCTCCTCTACCATCCAGACACTTCAGAGTTAAAAAGAATCACACCAGAAACTTAAATCACTATGTCATACAATCACATAACATAGTCCTTCTTTAGGGTCTAACTTAATTCCAAATATTTCTGATTTCAACAGGATTGGGGTAAAGTCCATGTATGCATACACTAAGTGTTACATCCTGATTTTAACGCATCCTTCTGGAAAAACAGAAGTGGCTGGGGGAAAGAAAGCAGGAACTGCTCATCTGTGGTCTGCTTGCACTTAAAAACATATGAACACATAAGGTTGTATCAGACCATGCTGTCCAAAAGACTACTTCACAGGGTCCACTAACACTCTGGATTGTAGCTACAGCTTTTCCCTCATTTCCCAAGTGTCCCCACTTTGCTTGCTAGTGATACGCCTTATTCAATGTCACTTCCATTACTTGCTAATACATTTTTCTTCCCAGTTTCAAGCCTTTCTTTTGTGTGAAGATCTAAACATTGCTACAGGCAGCAAGCAAGCACACTACTAAGTCACTGCCAGCCCCTATTAGCTTGGTCCTAATAGACCTCTTTCAAAGAGCTCCCTGACATTTTCTTCTTCCACCCCACCTTTGGATTGACACAGAGGTCTCCTCTCTCAGACATTCAAGATAGCAAGTGTTCTACCCACTCATCTCGGAAAAGATGAAATATGTGCTTGAAAGTCTTTCGTTGCTTCTCCTAAGCAATTAAAACCAAGCCTGGCCAGACTATCTTCATAACCCAGCACCTAAATACCTTTGCTCTTTGAGCTGCCAGCTTGTTGTACAAGAGGCACACAGCCCTTCCCTTTTGCTGCTGAGCGTGGCTCACCCTGTGCCACTGTGTGACACTAGAATAATGCCTGCAAATACACACTTGATGCTTCTAGGCACACACTGAAATACTCCATCATCTACCAGCTTTCACGTACATGCTCAGCAACTTCAAGTCACGTATGCTGGGCGTACACAATCAACAACTAACCTGATCTTACCATTGGCCTGTAACATCTCAGTCAATCTAAAAATGTCCTGATATTTGTATATGAATATATATATATGTTGTTAAGTCACTGGCAGATTTATTTGTATATATATATGTGTGTGTGTATATACACGCATGCACACGAAAAACCCCAACTAAATCAGCCAGTGACTTGAATGGCTTTAACACTGCTTCTGAAGAGGAACCTCCATAAGACAACATTTGGTTCTACCAGGTACAGAGCTGGGAAGAAAAAAAAAAATTAAAAAATCCCATAACCCAACCAAAAAAGCCTCTAGCTGAGATCTCATATAGGCAATGAAAACAAAAGTTCAGGCCTTTAAACACCAATATAGGTAGAAATCAGGAACCAGACCCCCATATACATTGTACATATATTTTTACCCAAAACATGCAAGATCAGCTATTGCCAACACTGCCAGTCAAACTTAGGCTTACTAACAAGTTATCATGTACAACAACCTTTTGTATCAGACAAGAGAAAAATGGAAAGGGAACTCCAGTAATACACAAATATTTATGTGCTGCACTTGGGGAAACCATTAAAGGGGAGGGGGAAAAAAAAAAAAATCTAATGTATTCAGCTACTCTTCCCTGCTAAGTCAGCATGAACTCCCTCATGTTTTCATGTTGAGGGCCCAAGGCCACATCTCTCCCTGCTGAGTAACAGGAAGACAGTGTTAGGCATGACCCACAAATTTCCAAATATACTGGTCATGCAGGTGCCTTGACAGAGAGCACTTCAGAGTTTATTGTAGAACTTAATAAATACATTTTTCTTAAATGTTTTATTCTTGAACATTTTATACCCTAAGAGTACAATTAAGTGCACAAAAAAAAAAGCAAGATAACTTTTTCATGGGTCCTTTTGAAAGACTATGAAAACACATGGATGGGTCTTCTATGGAGAGGTACATAGGACTGAAAACCTTCATATCTAGATGGACTGGTATTACTTAGCAAGTAATTATTTCACAGACCTTAAAGGGGAAAGTACTGTGAAATGTAAGCAAACATGCACATACAGAGAAATGTCTCTAAGTTCAGGAACTGCAACACTATCATTGTTAGCACAAACTGTATTTAACCTACCTGCCTGCATCACACACAACACATGCATAGGGCACACACACACTGCAAGTCTTGGATTGTGCGGTTAGGTATTTTTTTTTCCCTGTAGCATCTCTGCCTCATTTTATGTATATTTAGTGGGAAGGTGTTAATTTTTCTCCTCCACACATGCTGCCCGGAGTTGGAGCCTTACTATGCACCACTCAAACCCCACTCTGCAGTCAGAATGATTTACTTCAACAGTTTCCCTGCAATGCTGTTCACCCCAGTCCACACCCTTGCTTCACAGGCACTAATATGTCTTAACAACACCTGTGAGACAGATACCATTAACCTGCTTGTTTTAAAAGGTAGAGCATGAAGCTAATTGGCTTTTGAATAGCAAAATTCTGGCAGAAATCAGTTGTCCCTGTGACCACCAGTAGGCAGCCTAACAGAAACAACATAAATCCCTCACCTTCCTCCCCATGTTCCTTCATCGCATGCATATTACTTTTAACGGAACAGATGATCATCACCGCTCTAAGTGCCAGCTCCGAGGGGGTCTGTATTACCTTGAAGGACACAGGGGTGGGGAAGGGAGGCAGTGATGTCAAACACATCCATCAGATTTGGGGCTCAGTTTGAGATGCCTGGGAAGAAGCAAACAGCACATAATGGAAAGGCTCTCCAGCTACCTCTTTGGGCTTAGGAGCACTGCAAGCCAGCTCCCTGGAGCACCAGGGCAGGCATCCAAAAAAAATGAAGAACACACCATTATTTACAGCCTGCAGAAAATGAAATTTAAGTGACTGGGGTTAGAAAACACAAACAACTGTCCAGGGCACCAACCATTTACTTTAAACAGAGTGCATCCCTTCTTTTCCTGCACCTACCTGCTGCGCTCAGCCTTCCGAAGCACCCAGCCCAGGGAGAGCCATGGGGTAGACCCAGCAGACCCTGACCAAAAAACCTTAATAATGTTATTTTACTGCAGACTTCTGCATGCAATTGTCTTTTATAAAAAAATATAAGGGGGGGGGGGGTGGCAGGGAGAGAATGTATATGATATGGTGCAGGATTAAAAACTTTATCTCAAATGCTTCATCTAACAGAATAACCAATGCCATTGAATGCTTTTCATTCCCTGTAAGGAGCTGGACTGTGTTCAAGTCGCAGGAGCCAGGAGGAGCCCCTGGCCCCAAGGTGGAGGTGCCTGCCCCAACTCCCTGCAGTGGTGGCACCTTGGCCAGGCGCTGTTCCTTACCAGGTCCAGGTTTCCAGCAGCTGCAGCCCAGACAGCAGGGAAGCAGAGCTCAAACTGCCATCACAACACAGAACGCATCCAATTCAGGCCCCAGACGTGCACATTGTTACCCAGATGAAGGAGCAGCCTTGACAGAATTAAAAAGCTGCTGATGAATCAGTGAGTCCAAGAGAGCTAATATATATATATTTTTTTTAAGGTTACTATTTAAGAGATCGGTGTAGTGCACACCAGTAATGAAGGAATCGTGGTAACCAAAAAATTATCCCTTGTAAAAAATTCCTGCAGAATTGAGTAGTGACAGAACCCAAAAGAAAAACTCTATTAGGGTAAAAAAAAATTTTTAAATTTTAAAAAAGCACCACCAAACACAAAAACAAACAATAAAAACGTTGCAGAACAGTGATCTTTCTCCTTTAACTTCTACAGAACTGGAAACCAGATTTATTTCTTTTTTAATTTTTTTTTTTTATTTTGCCAGACTGATGAATACTAAGGTGTCTTGAACATATATTGAAAACCTAAAAATACCCCAAACAACCAACCACCCAACTTTCTTGATCATAGCTTTTGGATCACTGAATAACCTACAGGATAACAGCTTCTCCCCTGATATTTCTAAGTCAGTCCAGATCAGGCTGGAAAGGAAAGGCCGGTTTGGGGTTTGTTTGGTTTGGTTTTAGGCTAAAGCTCAAGGATAGTTTATCCATTTATTTAGGAAATTCCCCCCCCCCCTCCAAATAGGTGCAGTACATTTTATGTTTAAGAGAAAATAACATAGGAGTATATAATTGGTATACAAAGTGAGGTATAATGTACAATCAATTCTAGGTTTTGGGTTTTAAAATGTCTCTGGATACCCCTATTTTTCTCCTTACTACATTTTACAGAATTTCCTTAACCTCCCTTGAACACCACCTCTTTGCTGTCTACAGGTAACTGGAAAGCCTCCTCCTTCTAAAGCTATCACAGCTGCTTTTTGGAAAAGAGAGGCATCATCAGCCATTTCCTCCAGGGCCAGAGAGCATCTCCTCAGAAACAACTCTTCTGGCCACCCTGTCAGTGAAACACAGAGATTCAAAGCTCAACATCAGCTGGAGGGTTTGGGCCTCCTGCTTTGGGAGCAGGTTTTAACTCACCTGCCTGCACAACCAGGCATGAAAACCCTGTAGAAGAGAAGCAAGGAGGAGTTTTGCTCCCCACCATCGATGAGTAGCTAAGGACTTGGAAAGGAGCACGGAGCAGTTTGCATCAGTGCACAAGATGAATATAAAAACCAAACCAAAACACAATTTGTTTTGCAGTTTATTAAAGGAAATGTTTTCATATAATTAATCATGGTCCGTGAGGCTGCTTTATACAACGCTATTCCTCCCTACCCCCAGCCATCCCACATGAGGCCTTAGCTGGACTAAAATTTTGCAAAGCCTTGCATTGTTCTCCCTGACACCGGATCAGCGAACACAAAAAAGCAACTGCCAGCTCAAAAGCAATCCGGTGATAGAGCCTGGTGCTATCTAATCAAGGGCAAAAGGTCACTTCCGAACAACTGGGCAATAAAAGATTATTTCCAGCCGCAGAACAGAAAGGCCCAGTGGTGGATGCTTGAAAGAGGGGGGTGGAAGGAGGGCAAAAGGGCTCCCGTCTGTGGGAGGAAGTGCATTGAATAAAGCCAGCAGACGGGAACCATCTGGCTTTGTGCATGGTCTGTTCTTCAGAAGAGAGAGAAAGCCCCCTCAGTGGGGCCAGTGACTCCATGCAATGATTCAAACTTATCTTTTTTTTTTTTTTTTCTTCAATTTAAAAGCGGCTTTCCCAGGCACCAAGAAATTGGAAAAAGGAACTTTCCCAACAGGCAGACGTGTCTTATCAAGTGCTAGCTGCAAGACAGAGCCCGTGTTTTAATTTGGTCATGATAGATGGCTCTTATCAGGGAGCGAGGCCTGTGGATAACCAGACGGGGCTTTTTTGTTTGTTTTGTTTTTAAAGATGGCTTCAGAAGAAACCTCCCAGGGACCGAGCACGCTCACATTCCCAACCCACCCAAATACACCGAGTTTGGTCGTGGTTTTAAACAGCAAATGGCATTTTCAGCAGTATCACCTTTATTATGTATACTTCATGCATTTCCCCCCTTCCTCTCACTCTCCGCTTGTTATATGGCCTCATTTGAATGAAAGCAAGAAAATAAAAGGGCCAGATTACATTCAGTCCAGTTGCCATGGCCTGTGGGAGGGCAGAATTGCAAACACTCCAGTACAAATGGTACAATCCCTCCTCCCTCCCTTCACCCCTGCAGTTGTCCTACATGTCCTCACTTTCCCTCGCTACGTGGTTCGCACCGGAGGCCTTGGCACTCGGCAGCGAGGAGCTGAATCTATTCAAGATCCCAGACACCTCCTCCGTTCACTAGTGAATTAACTTTAAGCATGCAAATCACACTAATCCAGAATTCACAGGAGAGGAAGTCAGGAGGGTTCCCAGTCCTCTGGGAAATATTTTTCCTTTCGGGAAGGGAAGGGGTGGGGGGGGGGGGGTGGGGGGGGGGGGAAGGGGAGGGTCATTGCACTCTTCTTTACAGCTCGCTGCAGGTCACTCTGGCTCATCTCAAAGAAAGTTTAGTTCAGAGGCTCAGCTTGACATTCATTGGTTTCTAAATCTGAACCTCTTGAGCAATTGTCCTAGCAAGCCCAAGGATTGGGGCCTGAGCAAATAGCCACTGACTAATCCTGCTGTAGTAGGGGGGAAACGAAGCAGTTAAATGTCCAGTTTATCAACAGAAAACAACAACTGAGCCTTTGTCCTAACAGGGTGCATTAGGAAACCGTTTGGCAGGACTCATCTGCACGAGAAACCAAGGCAGCTGGGAAACACCGACATATGCTTTGGAGAGATCCACGAAGACATTGGATGAGAAAAATATTCTTTATGCTGATTTTCTGCAAAGTCACCTTCAAAAAGGAAGAAAAACTCAAGAATTCTAAGTAAGTCTGACACAGCTTGACACTCAAGGGGCTTCGTTCTTTAAACAAAAAAGAAGCAACACCAAAGAGACCACAATGCAAGAGTTAAAACTGAGAAACATGACACGGCAGGTCCTCTGCCATAGCCTGCTTGCTACAGGACAGAAAAAAAACACTACCAACAGCAATTGAACCAAATGGTCAAACCAAGGACTGCAACAGCTGTAGTATTTGTTCTCTACAGCTCAGCAAAGCTAGGCACCATGCAAAGATGCCAGTGTTTCTGCTATAGTCTCAACAAATTACTAGATATCAAACAGATATGGAAGTGTGGAATGTAATTTGGAGACACAAAGCCAGCAAAGGAAAACCATGGAGTTGAAATAGATCACTACGAAGTGGGTAAAAAGATGTCACTCTCCCTGTCCCTCACTTTTTTTTTTTTTTGCCACTCAGTACTGATCTATTCTCAGTTTTCACCCAGCTAAGGGTTTCTAATCAGTCTCTAAGGATTTTTAGACACCCAGGTGGTGTTGGAAAAATCACAGGCAAAGGACTTTCCCACCACGTTCCCTATTTCCTCAAGAGCTGAGCAAAAAGCCCTGTCCTGTTGCTCAGAGCAAGGTGTTTAACCCATATAGCATGCATGGAAACTGCATTCCACTCGCTCTGCAAGCCCAGTGGGAAAACAACTTGAAGGTGGAAAAAAATTCCTAAATTTAAAGCAGGTGAGCCTCAGGTTAAGACTGCTGCTGCTTTAACAGCCACTTTCAGCACTTAAGAAAGTGAAACCACTTACTGGAACAACAAAGTTCTGTGCAAGGAGAAGGAGTTATCTAAGAAAATGTGTCCCCAGAGCAGCCCATTTACAGACAAGTCAAGGCTAGATGGCGAGGTTATCATCAGTAAGATCACAGCCCCAAACTCCTAGGTCGCAACCTACAACAACTTACACAGAGCTTTTAAAGAGAAGCAAATCTAGCCTTTCGTGGAGTGCCCCAAAAGAAGAATTCACCCAAAGGGATGCTTCCACAGTTCAGTAGTACAATATTCATATTCCTGCCACAACAAACATCTTCACTGCAGTGGGGGCAGTTTCTACTCTGTCATACCATGACTGAAAACCTAGAGACCCGCAGTTATTTCAGAGCTACACTGGCATTCTTTGAAGCCGGAGCATACCCCACTAGCCCTACGGTAAGCAGCCACCCTGGTTTCCACTTCACTTAGCATTAATTACAAGCCTCTTTCTTGGATAGCTTGGCAGCTTTGTGGTTCAAGGGGGAAAGAAAAAAAAAATAAATCTCATCCTATTAAGTGTAGCCCAGCGACCAAAAGACTCTGAAAGATAGGAAGCCATTCTCAGCATGAACAAACAGCAGAGTTGCACTTGAAAATACAGGTTTTAATTGCAAGTGGCATTTCCAAGCTACCCTGCTCCTGGGGCCACCTCGATGTGGGCAAGGCATGCTAGCAGACAGTTAATACCCTCAAACAAACAGCTTCCCATTCCTAGCCACATACAGGGCTTGCAAGGTTTTAAACATGCACCATTTGTATTACAAAAGCCACTCAAAGCCCCTATCCTGGACAAGGCTCATCTCTAGTTAGGCACCCACCAAAGAAGCAGCATACCTTACTATATTAAGTACCTCAATTTGGTCTCTCTAGCAGCCTCAAACAAGCATTTTTCAGAGAACAGATACTGTAATTCACATACCAAAACCCTGTAGCTTAATCACAGATCACAGGCCAGTTTTATTACCAACATGCTTTCTAAAGCGCACACTATAGCTTCCAATACCCTAGCAGAAACTCACCAAACACATACCACATCCTCCAGCATAACTCCAACAAAAAAAAAAAAGTCAGTAGGACTCCAGAAGGCACACCAGAACACCTCTCCTGTAACCCCGTTAGGTTTAAAGTTGCAGGTCTTGTAGCAAGCCTGAAGATCAATACAGACTATAAGCCATATCAAAAACAACGCCCCTTAGTATAAGCAAAGGCTCTTTGTCCTGGGTGTCCCTTCAGCTGTGGTAAATTTGCACCTCCTAATTTTGTAGAGTAACCCAGCTGCTCTTGAGGGGCAGAAACGAGTCTGCCACAAGGGCCTCTGGTTGCTCAGAGCTTTCAGGGCAGAGTTTTTTCATTTCACCTGGAATTTACAGACTCTGGAGCATTCTCAGTATCCTAACTTACTTAGCCAACAACCCAAACATGCACTGCTCTGCCTTGCTGATTTGGGATCCTTTAGGTTTGTATCCTGAGGGAAATATATTCCAGTAATCTACTGTGGAGATTAGGCATGCAATCACTATTTCTTACATCCAGTTATAAATCATACAGTTTCCTGCCTAGGTCTAGATAAGAATATAACCCCAAGGCTATGCACCAGCTGACAATATCAAGTCCTTTTGTTAAGGAAATGATTGCAGATGACTAAGTGCTTTCACCTGTTTCCCTTTGCCAGGTAGCATCTTCTCTGTATGCCTGGATTGAGCTGAAGCTACTAGAGACAAGCAGCAGAAACTCTTTCTCCCCTAGAGACTTGAAGCTGAGACTTTTTGGGCAAGAAATGCCTTCTGGAGGCTGGCTAATGGTCACAGCTCTCCATTACCCAAGGGGTACTAGAGCAGGCATGCATAGGCAGGGCCAGGGACCCCCAATACCTCCACCACAAGGGATGGGATGAGGAAGAGACAGGACTAGAACAACAGCCCATCCAGCTGGGAAGGAGTAGGAACCAGGGGCAAGGATAATGCCACAGGGGCATTGAGGAAAGGTCAAGGCAGGCAAGAAGAAGAAAGATTCAGGTTGGTGACTGCAACCAGCAAGCCAGGTGAGCCATTGGGGAAGGGATGGCATCACACCAGGTACTCGAGCAGTATTAGTGGGTTTGCAGAGCAGTCCTGTGAGGCGGTGGTGGGATCAGCTGCGGTGCGATGGCCCCACTGGCCTGAGAAGGGAAACCATGTGGCTGTCCCAAAGAGAGCAAACACTGCCAAGCTAGTCGACAATGTGCTACCAGTACTGGAACCAGTCCTGCCTGCTAGTCCTTCCAAGAAGATCACAGACCTGGGGATCTGGACTCTGACAGAAAACAAATCCTAAGACTATTTATCCTTGAGGAAGAGCTGCTGTCATTATGCTCGACAGGGCAAAGAGAGCAATCAGTGATCACTCCACTGGCATGGGAGAATTGCCAGTGAGTCCTCATGGTCTTAACCTGCCCTGTAGAGGTCAGCTGCAAAAAGGGAACTTTGCCTAATACCTTCTCTCCAGCTGTTGAAGCCAAGGCTCAAGAGCTGTGTTAGCGGCGCTCCCTTACCTCTGACCTGGCCTTACAGACCATCCCCTGCATTTCTAGTGCAGGAGGGCAAAAGAGATGGCGTCACCTCCACCCAAAATGCTCCCTTTATAGCTGTATCCTGGCAAGATCTGGCTCCTGTGGAAGTGCTTAATTCCAGTTATGTTTGAGCCTCACAGCCTTCAGCTTCAGCTTTCCCCCCTGAAAAGGGGCTGCTCTTGGGGAGAGACTGCTTTAAAAGTAAGGGAATTGCCAAAGAAGGACGTATACGTTATGTTGCACAAAATCCTCAGGCTTGCTCTGTGGAGTACAGTATGGTGAGATAGTGTGCAAAAGCAGGGAAGGATGAAGCAAAACCAAATGTTACCCCTTATCCAAAAATGCCAGGAAGAGTGATATCTCTAAATAGTAGGAGAGAAAATCTCAAGTGTCTTCTGAAAACTTGAATGAGGATATATAAGCCTTTATAACAGTCACCTCTGAGAACATAATTTTTTCACCTAATGGCTCTCTTCTTACTAATGCCTCCAGCAAGCAGAACGAAAAAATACTTTGTACAACTCAGATACATATGTAATAATTTTGCAGTGTGTTGTTGAAGTATAGTACCAACACAGAGCAGTAACATCTCATAAAATATCCATTATGGTCAGAATTACCTGTACTGTGTGGAAACAGAGGCAGGAGGATGGGATGTTTTGCTTGTTGCCCCTGAACAAGGTTGGGATTTGAAGGCAGATCTTCCTGGTGTAGTCTTTTCATTCACACTGCTTCCTACACACATAGAGTATAAGAACACAGTTGATCAGGACAGGAGGTTTTTTTCCTAAGAAAAGACTATGAAACAGGTTCCACCACTGCTTATTATCAGACTGAGGAGTGAGAGTTGTCTCTACGGAAGGAAGACCTGGGGTCTGAGGGTCTGCTGACCTCCCTTCACACTTGCATGTCAACCAAGGCTCAAGCCGGCTTAGGGAATTTTAAAAATGTTTGCCCTTCTGTCTCAAGTGTATCATCGCACAACCTTATCCAAAACAAATCCATTGTTTTGTTGCAGTTGTCATTGGCACTTCTCCTGTCTTTAGCCCTTACTACGCAGTGACGGGGTTCGCCTCTGCAGAATGCTCACCATCATAGCTGCAGGCTCCCTCCATCATGCCGCAGGCATGAAACTGAAAACTCTGATGTCATGTCTCGTAACCCATCAAAAAGCGCCTTGTTTAAAACAGAGAGATCGGATGAGATCATTAGAAGTTTTAACTATTCTCTTTTTTTGGCGTACCACCTACTTATCTGGGAGGCAGTGTGAGAGGATATTGTGAAGGTTACATAAAATCAAAACAAAGTTGTCAAGCACTCCTCTGCCCATCATTTGTTTTGGCAAATTTACATCCTCTGAAAAACATGATGGAGGCATCATTTTTGCAGCAGAACATCACGTACGATAAAGGCTGACAAATGGAATGGTCTGCCTGAATGTGCTGGGAAGATTTTTAGATGTAAGAGAGGAAAAACTCTGGTTTATGCTGAGTGCCTATGCAAATATCCCCATATATTATCTCTGTGCCCACAGAATGCAAAAGTGGGAGGAGGAAAGGGTTATCTATCATACAGCTTGTGTCGCAGGTGATATTTTTATCATTAATTGTATTTTACATAAACACTCCATAAGAGACAGAAAGACCCTTTGCCAACACGTCTCAGTGAAAGTCAGAAAGCAAACCAGAGGAAGAGATGAAAAGGACTTCACTGAGTTTAAGTGACTGCGGGTGGGATTCACCTCATTTAAATTCAGCCATCTAAATGTTAGGCATCTAGTTTTATCTGTTGAGCTCTGATTCCTCAACAGCCATCAGAGTGAGGTACCTCCACGGAGAGGCTGAATCACCCTCCAGCCCTACATTTCTCATCCTTCTGATTGCAGAGGAAGCCCAGGCAACCATCTTGGCCATCAGCTGCCAGAAAGCTGAGCATCTAGTAGCAGAGCTGAATCCCAGCCTACGCAGCAAGGCTTTCGGATAGCCAGAGCTCGGTAGGGAATCTAGCTAACAGAAATTAACTCCCCCCATCAAAGTTTTTATTTTGGCCATCTTTGCAAGCCTGCCATGCAGTTTATACCAGTGATTTATTTATAGATAAATTCAATGCTGAAAGTCATAGACGCAGTCTAGCAACGTCAACCCAATTACTGAAACAGCCTATCTGGCCGCAGCACCCTCCAGGGCAGAGCAGAGGTTTGTTCAGCAGAGACAGTCACCGGCAGTGCTTTGTGGCAGGAGTGCTGCGTAGAGAAAACACTTGAGCCTGGTTCAGTTGCACTGGTTTGACTTTTCTTCTGATTAAAACATAAGCTTAGGTTCTCCTCTTGCTCCACGATACCCTTATTAAGCTGGGCAGCAAGAATGTAAGAGCTGGTCGACTTGAGAGGTGCCAGCCTGGCTCTTGTACTCACCTCTGTGTGCTAAGAAGTGATAGTTGCAGTGAAATGGCAAATAATTATTAAGTAAGGGGAAAACATATATTTTATCTCAGCAATTCTAAGTCAGCTACTGTGCTGAGAAGTAATGATGCACTGCCAGAAAAAGATAGGAGAGTCGTTTGAAAGAAAATTACTCTATTTAAAATGGAAAAAAAGAATGCCCCTTACCCGTGTAACAGAAGTAAAAACGCAGTGAATGCCTATGGTGTCAAGTTCCAGGTGGACAAGAATTGGAAAGAAAAAAGGTTGTAATTATGTTCTCTTGATGCAAAGAAATGTTTTTTCTTGAACACACATACAACATAAAATCACTTTTCTTCCCATTGGTGTAATTAGCTCCCATGAAACTTCAAAGCGAATTTTAAGAGTATTAAGGTTTACAAAACCTCAAGTGCAAAGCGTGTAGATAGACCCCAAAAAAAGGCATCTAAGTGCTCCTCTTCATTTGCACCCCTGCAATTGTTCCATTCCCAGCTCTTCTCTCACTGGCATGGCCCTTATACATCAGAGTCAATGCTTGGCTTTATCTTGACCACTTCAATGTATCAGTTCAAGGCCAAATGGACGTTCAAGGTCAGTATTTTTAAAGCCAGTAGCCTGTAGTTAGTTTCTGAAATCCATATGTAAGAACTGAGTTGATCTGATTTTCAGAATTTTTGAGATTGCATCATCCAGAGAAGGCGGCCAGATTTTAGGTAGCCCTTATATGGACTCAAGCTTCCCTCCAGGCTCCCATCCCACAGGATCCATTAAACTGAATTTGCAACTAAATCCAGTGTGTTTGTTTCTCTGTTCTATGTGGAGCTGTTGAACCTGCAAAGTGCATTTTTGTTCTCTCAGGTGTACAAACACAGGCTGGTTCACGTAACCTGCACATACACACACTTCTGCAACAATGGAGAACATACACACACTTCTGCAACAACGGAGTGTAAATCAGGAACTCCTGGATTCTTTGGTATAAATTCAATTTGAAAGTGGAAGAAAATAAATAGGAGACGGGCACTCTCCTGCTTTGGCTGGTATTTCCCTTACCTGTACTGGTGAGGCAATCCTTGCCATGTTTACTGGGCTGTGCTAAAAGTTATCATTTGTGACTTTTAGATTTGAACCTTACAGGAGAATCTCCCAACTCGCAGAAGGCGAGACCAGCTACATTAGGTTTTCTGCAAGGTTTAACAACGAATGCTTAGTTACCTTTCAAAGAAAGAGACCTGCAATGTCCAGGGCATGTTTGGCCATCTGAGGGAGGCATGTGGCTTTCCGAGGGCAAGTGAAAGCGCTGTTGCAGAGTCAAAGGTGGGAAAGGTGATAGGCACATACCTGGGAAGGACTCTAACAGCTCAGGGACTGCAGAGGTACGGCAGCTGGATCTTTGCAGCTGCACACTGGTCACCGAGGGCTAGTTCTGCTTCCCCTCTGGAGAACAAAGTCTAATAAACCTGAAAACTAAGTGCAGGCACACAGGAGGTGCTTACACTGCTAGAGAAGGAAATAGAGAACAGGGGGTGGATTTTAAGTGGACCGTTGTGGTCCAAAGCAGCTTGCATTCACAAATGCAATTACGTTGTAAATGTAAATTACGTGTAAATGCATCTAGTGCTACAGCAGCTCACATTTTCCTAACACAAGGGTACAAGATTTGGGAGCAGTAGTAGCAAAAGCCAAAATTGTTGAATCTCTGCTAAAATGTATTGTGATTTTTCCAAAGAAAGAAAATTTTTTTCATGTGTATCTCCTGTATCTTCCTAAATTACCTACAAGGAACTGGAGAAAAAAGAAATCCCATAACAAAGCTACCAGTGAGGCAATTTTGCAGCTTGGCTCTGAGCCTCTGCTCAGAATCTCTCCCTCCTCTTTTTCAGAGCTCCGGATGAAGATCAGCAACAGAGGGCATGGCCATCCATTCACCTGCTCCCACCCCGGAGAAGATGTAATCCACAGTGTTGCAAGTCTGCCATCCTTTTCTCCTTCTAGGATAGCTTCTATCGCAAGATTTACAGTCTCAAAGCCATCACGTAAGTTGTAGAAGTAAGAATGGCAGCTATGACAGGAAGGAAGAGAAACAGAAGTGGGTTATTGAGTCAGACTTTTCCAAGTCTTGCAGATGGTGAGAACAAGAAGCAAAAGTCATGTTCACAGTTAAAGCTAATTAAATTCTACAACCCTTATGGGAAACTCAGAAACACAGGCATAAAATGCAGAATTGCTTCTTGTTTTCATTTCTTTTTTAATACTATGCTTACTTGTTCAAATGCATGTGGATGGAGTGCAGGGACAGAATTTCCTCAGGTGCCGATAGATACATCCCTTTTTTGGCTTGTGGCCCTATAGCCGTGTCTACAGTCTCAGTAAACACCTACAAAGCTGTGTCTTCAGGCAGGGAAGTAAGGAAGGAGAGTAGATGACTGCCTCGGAGCCTGAGAGCACATTTATCACAGAGAGGGAGCCCTAAAGAGTATGTGCTGCCTCCAGGTATGGTACTGTATGACATTTCTCCTGCCACCAGAGTCAAGCACAAGAAGTCCCATCCCCTCCTTTTGCTGGGGTACTCTGTGTTTTATAAACAGTTGCATCAGCATTACCAAGGGAAGCAGCAACTTCTCGGGACAGCAGTCCCACCACCAAAACTGGGCCCTCATTGGGAAAGAGAGAAACAAAATGAGAAGCTGCCTTGGGAGGGCAAACGTAGGAGAGATGCCGAGCGCAAGTATGGTTTGCTAACAGTTTCACCCAGAGCAAAAATTTGAGTAGTGCTAATTGTATTAGCCAGGATTTACTGGAGCAGGTTTTACTGGAGTGAGCTTTTCCATCTCTTCTCCAGTTTTTGCACACATAAGGTTGGCAAACACAGAATGCAAGTGGGCATTTACATACTGAGCAACTACATTATGTGTGTGCACACATCTCCTGCATCCTCAGGAAGTTTCCACATTTACAGCAAGGCCGAATAAATAGTTAGCTCACCATGCCTGAAGAGAAATTTCTGCAATCAGCATGTTCAAAGGTCCATTTTTATTTTTCCCGTTTCTTTTTTTCAAAACTTGCCAGCATACCACCTCACAGCCTACAATGTGCAGACACAAAATTCACTTCTGATGGCAGGTGACTCTTATTCTGATGTTTCTCTCTTCCCTGCTACCTGCGAGGAGCCTGAGCATCCCAATTTATACATTTTCTGTCTGCCCCAACCCATTTTTATATAAATACTAATAACGATGCAAGAGCATCTTTTTTGCATCTTCTTCCTAGGTGTCCACAGCTCTCCATTAACGAGATAAGGTTAAACAACAGACACTTGTATCTTTATGTGGTAAAACAAGCTTCTGTATTTAAGATAAACTTTACAGGACAGGTGGTTTCCTAGAATTGAATATACACAAGAAAACATTTAACTATCCTGAATAAACGTCAACAAGGTATGAGAAGCGTGCACCTAATAAAGGAGATAGAGGATACAATAAAAAGGGGCCCTAAATCAAAGTGCAGGTTCACAGCAGTAAACACTCACATACTGGGCTGATTGAAACGGGGAGCTTGTCCAGACTTTGCAGCTTAGCCTTCAGCATTGCTAGCAACCCAACAGCTCTTCTGCTCTGCTTTTTCGTTTATTCGCTTGGAGGTACATTTGATCCAGTACCATCATCTTGCTAAGGTTATGTCTGGGACTGCATCCCCAAGACTACTTGTGCAGTATCTATATTGGGAGCTCGGTGTGTACCTTTATCAGCTCTTTTTTTAAAAAAAAAAAAAAAAAAGAAAAAAGAAAAAAACGCAGAGCAAACATTATCTATTGTTAATTACCTGTAAAGTAGGGCTTTTGCCACTTCCCCAGTTTCTAAGAGCTCTGAAGTGAAACCTGAAAGAAGCCACCCATTGTTTTCAATTGTGCAAGAGCCAGGAGCAAATAGGGCTCAAATTGCAGCTCTGAAAGGCCACAGGAAATTGGCAGCCCGGTAATCTGCTCCCAACTATTCAGAGTAACAAAGGCTACATTCCTCCTCAAGTAGTCGCCATTAGAAACCCAAGGCTGATCTATTTAGTAAGGCCCACAGAATAAATCTGTGGAAATAAAGAGTTTTAATTAGAAGGCCATAGGATATGGCTCTAGTTTCTAGCTCCGCAAGTAACATGTATTATTTAGGCTCCTACCTAGTTTCCCACATATCCAAACGCTGACACCCGGAGATCAGGATCCCTGCCATTTTCAAATATTATTTAAAAAAACCAACAAAAACTAATAAATGTGGAATTGTTCATTACAGGTGGATCCTATTGTACAGTGTGCTGTATCAAGAACATTTTTAATTGGTCCCTGTGTTAGGATTATATATTTTTCCTCATAACGTTGCTTCTAAACCATCATAGTCAAATGCCTGCATGCACACACAATCTGTGGCATGTTACAATTTACAACTTATAAATATTCTCCAGAAAGTTTCAGGCACGAAGAGGTTTTCCCATCCATTCATCTCTCTGTATGGAAGAATGACTTTGTAAGTAAAACACCACACCGCCAGTCAAAGACTTCTGGTTGTGCTAGTGCCTCGCAGCATGACTCCACGTAGCCCTCCGGCCTCAGTTTTCCCAGCAGCAAAAGGGAAATATTTTCCCCAGAGCTGTTTTATCAGACATAGCAGAGCTGGTTTAAAAGAATTTAAGTCCAAGTGCAAAATGCTTTGAGCTACTTGTTAAGGATGGCAATTTTTGCCATCTGAACAGATAAAGTTATTCCAAACCCAGTGTGTTAGAGTTGTCAGCAGGAACAGCAAATCAGATTAACATTTACAGGGGATGTTATCTGCACCTGGCAGCAGTGACGGATGACTCTGGAGCTGCCATGGCAAGTGCTCCTGCTCCAGTACAGGGCAAAAGATGGAAAGGGGGGAAACAAACACACAGGCTCTATAAAGTTCAAGATTTGAAAGCCCATACAAAAATCTCTATGGTGACTCCGGAAGGGCTACTTATATGTCTACCACTTGCTCCAAGAGAGACCCTTTGACTATTTCATGTGGCAGAATTGATGCCTTTTTCAGCCATAACAGTATTTCCTCACATACTCTTGCAGATCAGTAAACTCAAGACCAGACATCAGGTTGTGCCAAACTATGGCAAAGTTCATACCTAGATCTGAACTTTAGACCAAAGCAAAATCATGAGCTCCAACCCACCCTGACTAACCAGACTCATCCTCACCATGATTCAGAAGAGATACAGAACACATAGAACTGTATTAAATCAGCAGGTGCCTCGGTAGTAGCACAAACAACTCATGTAGTCATAGCACGTTTCATCCAGAAAAAAACTTTGCATGCTATGTAGAAAAATGAACAATTGTACAATTATTCTCTAAAAAGAAGGGGTCAGATAAATGAGACTTGATAAGAAATAAATGTTGCTGAAAATTGATTTTGAGCAGGGGCAGCTAGGAGACCTTGATATTAAAAAGAAGGTACCGTGCAATCTCCCAATATCCAGGTTAGAGAAAAGCCCCAGCACTTCCCCCTTCCTTCCAGGCAACTAGTTTATTCATTTTCATTTTGAAGCATCCTACTCAGAGTGCACAGATCCAAAAGCATCAAATCAAACACCACACAAGAGGAGAGAACCTTTACCAGGCCAGGTAACTTCAACTTTTCCTCCTGCTTAAAGTGTGGAAGAGAAATCCTCACCGCACTGGAAGAATTGTCAGATGGTTTGGAAGTTGAAGCATGTGCCGGCGGACAGGCAATTTCATTTAAAATATCCATTAAGTATTAATCAGTTATGTAATTTCAGCATATGTTCAGGGTATTCCAGCTACTTCTCACAGCTACTTTATCATATAAACTAAGAACATCCCAACACTTATGAATGCTAGACATTCATAAGACAGTGTGCTGTATTAACCAACCCAATGTAATAAAAACAAAAAAGAAAACCCTACCACCGGTATTGAGTCCATTCAGAACGGCTCGCAGTGGCATTAGGCCCCAGCCTAAGTACGCTGTCGCCTGGCCAACTTAATCACTGGTGTGAATCCATCAACTTCATTCAGAAGAAATATTCTGTGGTATAAATAAAACCAGTCATACTACGGTAGCGACCCCAAAGGGTCAGGCAGGATGCGAGTCCCATTGTGCTCCTTCATACACAAACACAATGAGGTTCAGCCCTCTGGGGTAGAGCCTCTGTCAAATGTTTCTGCCTTTTGACAACGTGTTCCGTAGGATACTTGTTTTTTGATTCGTAGCACTGAACATATATACAAAGCTTTACAAAACAGGGCATGTTTACAATGCAAAAGAGGCATTGCTATCAGGCACATCTTTCTCTAAGGACTAAAACAAATGTATGTTTCTTCAAAAAAGAGCAAAAGATCAAAAAAGAGCAATACATGTTCAAGCTGAAGTTAGCTAATATTGTAATACACACAATGTCATTCCCATGGAAGCACACAGTTTCTCTTCCTTTTACATTATTGTCATGTGCATACATCAGGAATATTGAAAGATCAAGGTGAACTGCTGGTCCCTTTTTGAAGCTAAAATCAAAAGTTATTTGGTAAGACTAGGATTTCACCCCTATATACTTAAACATAAGAAATAAGACCATGTGTGGTCTGCAGGAAATCTGTCCTGTATTTATATTCTTTAATAAGTAAATGAGGAAGTATCTCATCTCAAGACACCTTCACCATGAGAAGCAGGAGTTGCAGATGCAAGCTTTACACTGGGAAAAACAACAGCACTGCATCTCTTTATCACAAATATAAACTGAGCAGTAAATATCACTCCAGGAATAACGCTTCGTTTCAACTGTGTCACCTTCTGATATGGTGGCCAGTGTGTCTATATTCCTCTTTTAGCCTTTAACAGGCACTGAGTTTGGATTTAACACTTCAGCCAAGAAACACAGCATCTAACAGAATACACGGATACAGACATGGCAAGGTATCCCCAGCCGCACTGCTACCTGCGTACATAAAAAATAAAGCTCATTTCAAAGCACACACGCACACACACAGAGGCACAGAAAATGCAACTGAAAAGTTTAATGGTCATCACAATGCTGCCAGGGATCTATGCCTTCTGCAAATGTTTGGCAAGAGCTGGGGCTTTTGTACTGTGGTTGGTGGTGGGGACACAAACTGCAGGAGTTTTCAACTCGCAGCAAGTATTCAGAGCACAAGGGTGTGTAAAGAGCCTGAATAACTCTGTGCTCAGATTTTTAAATGCTGAGACGGCACCAGGAAGCTGATCTGTGGGCTGTACTTGCTGCCCATTTCACAGACCATCCTTATCCCCTCCCAGGACAGTCCCGTGTACCGGTGACAGCCCAAGTCCATGCTCTTAACGTGGAAGCAAAACATGCTGAAGGAGACTTTCTGGGTAGTTTAAAAGTTTTTTGAATAGATCCTTCCAACAAGTATAAAAGTTCATTAACACAGGCCCCCTATGGCTAGGTAACTAATGCCAAGCATAGAAGCCATGCCTTGGCTACTGCCATCAGTTAAAGAAAGGTAAAAAACAACCACAGCAAGGAAGTACAAATGATTAAGAGCTGCCCTAAAAGCAACTTGCCCGCTGATAAAGGCTAATCAGAACAAGACCTGTGCAACCCATGCAACGTGTAAGGCCGGTAAATCCAGCTGTGTGATAGCAGGAAAAAAATTTATTCCAGGTTTTTTGAAGCACCCCATGACTGACACAAATGCTCCAGCTGGAACAAAGCCAACAATTAATCAGGATTCGTTACAATTTGGAGGTAAGAACAAGAAATACAGAAGTATCCATGAGTTCTAAACATTCCTCCGGGACAAAAATCTATTACTTCATAGAAGTCCATTAAAACACTTCATCTAGCCCTTTTAATCCCTCTTAACAGATTTGCTTTATCACAGAGAGAGGAGCTAATCCTCTCCCACCTGTCTTTATGATATGGAACCCTAAACAAGAGCAAGTACTTTTCATCTGTTAAGCATTATCCCCCCTTGAATAACGCTACCATCCACACTAGCATTAGTATAATGAAGCCATCTTTAGAGGAACACCCCACCTCTCTCAAATTCTCACCCTAGTAGTGTATTCCTCCAGCAGGGAATGTGGAAACTTATTTCCCATGTTTCCAAAACTCATCTCTTACCATAAGTTTCAAGACACTAAGCAAACCAAGACTTGAATTCCAGCTTGCTGGAGGGACTTCCCTTTTTTCATCCCCGACCTTCCGCGACACATTTCAGGACTCTGCTGTGTATAACCAGATGGCAGGCTCGTTCAAATCCATCACCAACCTATACAATTAGGTTAGTAGGTCAGCTGAACTTATCACTGAATTACACAGTCATTTTATACAGAGTTATCTTTGTTTTTCAAAATAAGATCTCAAAGCCATCCAAGAAATAATTTTTAGGATCTACATTGTAACAGACCTCTGACAGTCTACAGACATGCAGAAAGTAACCTGAACAGCCCACTGACAAATTTTGGGTTGAAGAACTGAGATCTGCAGTTCAGTCTCCTAATCACCAGAAATCTCATTAGCCTTTAGCAAACCCCCTTACAACAAAATACAGTATCTCTAATGGTCACTCCAGTTGCCATATTGTAGGAAATAGAACAGATTATAACAACCGACACTTAGGGGATATTTAAAATAACCTTTATCTCTTCAAGCTGTGGAGGCTTACTTCATACATCTGTCAGCTTGCTCAATTTTTTTCCACTAGAAGGACATTCATTTGCTCTCATGCAATCCCATGTGGTTCTACACCACAAAATCGGTCCGCCTGAAAGAAGTCACAGTCATTTCCGCAACATAAGGCAACGACTCTACATTTCCAGAGGGCCTGAAAGTGAACTCAAGTATATAGATGTACATTAAGTACAAATGATACAGCATCTAACCCGAGAAAAAAACCTATTATTCTCATTGCTTTAACACTGCCTTCTCTACATAACACACACCTGGCACTCAGAATACCTTTTAAGACATACAAGGAACTATTATCTTCTCATTACTGTGTAGGTCAGAGTCAAATTTTCCTCCTAAGGAACTGCAACCTGAAGTTATTCCCAAAATTTAGTTAGTAAAGGGAGCATTAGTTAGTGTGACTAACTAGAGCATAGGTTTTGTTGATTTTTTTTTTTTTTTTAAGAGATCTGAAACAGTGCTGTGACATAGCTCATGATAGAAGATAGTCATTACAAGACTGAGTTCATGTGGGTCCTCTGGGCTTTCTTCTCTTCTGCTAGGAACCAAACCAAACCCCCATATAAGTCACCTGGCTGAAAAAAAGAGAGTCAGAGGTAAGCAGTATAATGTTTTTCCTGAAGAGGAATAACTAACACCCTTTGAGCAAACTTACTCAACACAGAGCTGGATTGTATCCAGTTATGAAAAGGCAGTTGGCTCAGTATTTTTGAGTGTCAGTACACAGTCTTAAAAATGGTCATATCTGACCAACGGTGACTGTTTGACAAGGATTTCATTGTGCCCAAGGGCTGTTTGCCGCTGTCACCGTGAGAGAAGTATCGGTGATAGGACGGTAGTGCAAAGCAAGTCGCCCGCTCCTCAGAAACATTCTTCTCTTGGCTTTGCTTCATCTCATGAAAAATAAACCTTGGAAAGCACTTTGTATATAGACATTTCCGTCCCACAAGCCTCCCAGCCTGTCAGTTTGCCACGCCAAGGCTGGGAGAACAGTATCACCAACCGCATACTGCAAAGCAAGTGGTTTCCTAGATGTAGCCAGATGATGATTTCACTGTACACCTCACAGAAGTCATCCACGCCACTCAACAAAGAACACAACTTTTCAGTCAGCTAATTATATGACACTGGAGCAGCTCTGACAGAGTTAACGACAAAAGCCAGGCTTATTCATCAATACACTAGAAGTCAGAACAGCTTGAATATGGCAATTCAAAGCAGCAGGACTTCAAAATGCAAAATATGACACACTTATCAAGCTATTACTGTGTTCTTGAAGTGGAGTTTCTCTAGAACCACTTACTCTGAATACCATGTGAAATTACATCCATTTAATAAACTTTTTACTTTAGAAGCACTGTGATGTTAGCCTTGACCCACATGAACAGAAGAATGAGGTTTCCCCATTCACTCTTAATGAAAAGCTTTTTTGTTGAATGTGTGTTAAATGGCCACAAGCAGCTGTGACACTTAGGTCACCCTTAAGAGCCTTTAATTTAAAGACAGAAGACAGATTCAGTTGACATTGGGGAAAAGAACCAAACAAGCCACAGACATAGGCACAGACACACACATCCCCAAATTTCAAAGCTAGCAAACTACAGCAACACAACCATTATTTTTTTATCCTGCCTCTTGGTTTTTATTTACGTTTCAGCTTGGTAGATTCATTACTTCAGCTGATGTACAATTTAACCAGCCAAGAAATTCTATATAGGAAAATTTAGAACAGGTTTACATGTTAATTTGGTATTCTATAGGAAACAAAAGAACCTTTAAAGTTATGGCTTCCTCCTCCACAACTGCGTTTCCAAATGCTTTGGTAAATAACTAGGGCCTATGCTTCTTAGCGCTGTTAAGCACAACGTATACATTCAATTGTATTAAATACTCCATAGCAAAAACTTACTAGATATATAGTTAGCAAACTTAAAATTAGGTAAACTAAACTAGAGCACAGACTAGTGGTTCTGAAGTATCAATAGGAAGTCATTTGCTACCTGATAGACCGCAAGGAGGAGAAACCCCAACAACCCAGCAATATGCATATGTAGCTCACCTGTCATTGTAACAAAAGAACTCAAGAGCCATTTTCATTAATTAATATATTTTCTGCATTATAGTTAACATATGTACTTTCTTCGTGTCATCCTTATTTCGTTAAGTATTGATATTTTGTTATATTCAGACATGAGTACATTTTCAAAGTCTTTTGCAATAAATATCATAAAATAATAGAGATTCACATAATAAATATTCTTTACAATAAAAAAAGTTTTAACAGACTTTTGTCTTAAAAATAGTTGGGATTCAACTTTGTGTTTTATACATAAAATATACAAAAAAGGACCACAATTTGTGGCTAAGGCAATAAAACAGGGACAGAATAAAATTATAAAGTACAGAGCAGAGCTAAATTCACTAAACCAAAGGACCACAAGAAACTTTAAGGATTCAAGAACGTTTAGGTGACTCAATGACACCTGAAGGCTGTTTGGCTATATGAACACCACCAACTTTAATATCAACTGATACTGACAGACTATAAAAACAGGAGTAGGAGGGTGGAGTGAGCAATATCCTTCAAAGATTTGACAGCAAAAGAAACAAATGAGTATGTTGCAGCCATAATGTCTCCAATGTGAAGATCTACATAGTGTAGCAAAAACTGAAGTTACATTGAAAATGTAAAAAAAGGAGGCAGGGCAATTCTCAGGACTGAGAATGTTCCAAAAGTTAAGACAGAAAAAGGCGGGGGGAAGCAGGGGGAAGGCAAAAAAAGAGCAGGCTGCTTATAGAAGAGTCAGGCCTTTCATTTGGTAAAGCCTTTATTTTACATCCCTCTCCAGAAAGAGCACACACAAAAAGTTGTTTCACAATCCAGCTCACTCATAAAAGTTATTCTTCCTTGGTACCCGGGGGGTTAAGGGAAAAAAATAAAAATAAATTGCTGAGAACAAAAAACATCTTTGGGAAGATATTCACAGAGCAAGAAGCTTCAAGAGCCCAGTGAGCCCTCACCGTCTCTTTCAGGAGTCGTTCAGTTACAAATTCAAAAGACCCTGCCAAAGTGAGTGGCAGATGCAGATACCAGGTCCACACTTACCAAAGAGCAGCAATGACTACGTAAAACGCTCCACACTCAGCCAAGTCAATAGGAAGAGGAGAGCAAAGATGCAAAGGGAAGAACTTGTGTATTTCAAGTTGGGGAGACAGAAAGGAAAGCAAAAGAACAGCCCCCCCAAAAAGGGGGGGGGGGGGGGGGCGGTGGGAAGGAGGAAAAAAAAAAAAGTCAGCTACAACCTGAAAAACTGAAGTTGGAGGAAGTAAACCTCCCTCCAAAAATCATGAGGGCTTGCCCTGACCCCGGGAGGGGCAGCTCTCCAGTTTACAATACACGGTGTTTGAGTTCTTGCATCGGCAACCTGGACGATTGATGCGGTCGTAACACCCTCGACAGAGTTTTAGGCATCCTTTTGCAGGAGGGTAGCAGAGCAAGCAAGGCAGAAACAAGGACATCGCTCCCATGCACAGGTACCTAGAACAGCAATGCGCCTGGGAACAAGAGCAGGGATTATCCGCGTAAGAGTCCCCTTCATCGTCGTTAGAACAGTGGTAGAAGATCCCTTTGACCAAACACATGCAGGTGCTGTACTCCACCATGCTCTCGGCAGAGCACAAGCACTGCCGGTTGCAGGCCAAGCAAGAAGGGAGGGCCCTCGGCGCCGTGCACTCACCGCACTTGCACTTCCCACACTGTTCGCAGATAAACTTGTGCTGCGCCAAGTCCTCTTTCAAAGGACCCTTCAGATCATCTACAATCAGAGACGACTGCTTGGGCTGCGTCCGGATTGTCCGATCGGACCTGTGGCCTGAGCCTGGCCGGGATGGAGGGGACCGCCCCAGCAGCCCCTGCTCCGAGGAAGCACTGCTGTTGCTCCCAGAGCTGGCCGCGCTCCCCGTGCTGGTTGATCTGCTCAAGACAGGAGCCCTGGCGTTATGCTGATGCGCCACATGCCCCACGTGGCTGGGTCTGTGTTCGTAGTTATTATTCACATTAATTGGTATAATTTCGTGAGTCCTTTCATGCTTCTCTTGCCTCGGTGCTGTCCGCGGACCAGATTTTTTCACCACAGATGGACCTTCGGTGTATTCATTGCTGCCCCTGATCGCCTTGATCTGGTCCAGTGACAAGATAGTCGTTGGCTGGCTCTCTCTTTCATAGTCCAACCGTTGCCGGCTGTCCAAGGAGGGCTGCTGAATCACCACTAGTGAACCACCGCTGCCATGCTGACTTTGGGGCTCCATCTGTAGTGATCTCTACTTCTGGCATTCAGTGGGAACCTGGCATGCATCTGAAATCCTAAAAGGAGAAGAAGACAGAAGGTATAAATAAACATTGTGTGTGTACATATATACACACATACACAAGATCAAAGGCAAAAGAGGAATAAAGAAGGGGATACTTTTTGAAAACAGAAATGGTATGGCAAACCACAAATTGCCCTAGCCACCTGGTACTGATCTCTTTCAGCAGGGGATTACAACAACGCTGAGGATCTGGCCAAAGTCCAGTAATGGGGAGACTCCCGGGTATGGTATGGCATCATAGATGAGGAATGCAAAGGAGACCCCATGCCATTTAAAAAAAAAAAAAAAAAAAAAAAAATTCCAGTATTAACCTGCATGCTTACTTGGCAAGTGCTTCTCACTCGCTGCTGAACACAACATCTGCCTAACTGGCAATAGCAATTCTGAACGCCCCCAAAACTAAAGTTTTTGCAGGCAAGAACACCTTCAGGTTCATGTTTGGTATGGCAGAACACAGAACACGCAGAATTCTCACTCTTCTGTCTGAACCTGCAGCACCAGAAAGTTCAGCTCATTTGCTTGCTAGTACATTTGGAAAGTCTCCTTTCTGAAGTGACGTATGTGCACTACAGAGTCTCAAACTAAGTACTGTCAAGTAACCAAGATATTTTCTATAAGAAAGTAACTCAGCATACAAATCTAATATGCTCCTTATAAAATCAAAGCGAGGGTGCAAACAGCCAGTTTTCAAGTATTTTCTGACCACAGGCCAGGGGGTGAAAGGAAAAGGGGTAGAAAAGGCTAAGATGAACTAGGTGTCAAATGAAAAGTACCTAAGGAATGTTAAGAACAGATGACAATAACCCCCAAAAACCCCCAAACCTCAGAACACAGTTAAAGAACAAATCCATTTTCACAAGACAGACAGATTAAAAGCTTCTCAAATAAATACAACATTTTCTAGTCTATCTTTTAAATAACTGTTATGCACATTAATTCGTTTCCATTCTGCCTAGCTATCGACACGAAGATTGCAACGCTGACTGAGGAAACTGCAGTGACAGTTCTGTGCCTATATAAAAATTGAGACGAGTATCTAATTGCCACATTTATACAGAGAACCAAGAGAACAAACTGCTTTCTTTTAGTGACAGCTGGGGGGAAAGCCCCTTTTCACTCCTCCCGAGATGTCATACACGTTTACCTGAAAGAGAAGAAAGGTAAGTGCTATCAAGCACTTCCAAAACTCATGCGATAATGACCAGAAAGAGCCTGCCTTGCCTGCCCAGACCACAGCCAGCACGGAGCTGTTCCCCACTCGAGAGAAAGAGGGATGGCAGCGTGGAAGCACGGGGACGGACAAGAAAGCGCAGGACAGGTTTCTTCTAGCAGGTATCGCTCTGCCCGCTAATAAATGGTAAGAGCCAGCTCCTGCCAGGACACAAAGTCTTTGTGCTCAACCCGCAAAGATTTCGGTTTACATTTAATGTCACCTGTGCAGGCTTTAGGGTCGCCAGATTAATAAAAAAGAAACTAGAAAGCCAAACACGTTCACTTCTAATTCACTCCACCTAACAAGCTGTCTTCTTCACAAGCACTGAACACAAATCCACCACAGACCGAGGGTGAATGGATGTGAAAAGGGAACGATTTACAGCTGCACCAACCAGGAGCCGGGCTCCCCAGGGGATGAAAAATAATATCCCAAGAAAATACGAAAGACATCCAGTGCCATCTTTGGGGGGAAAGTGCAACCTCACCACGGCACGCAGACTGACAAGACCAGCTGCAGACCAGGCGGAGAGCGGCACCGTTGAACCAACCGCCTCCACCCCCGTGCAAATAAGTCTTAAACTGGGTGTCCCGTCCCGTGTCGTCCCCATCCTCCCCCCGTCCCCCCCCAATATAATAAAATAACATACAGCAAAGGCGGCGAGAGCCCTCCTGTTTCCGCACGCAGGGCAGGCACAGCCTGCAGTGCCCCCGCCGCCTGTCAGCGCTCCCTCCCCGCACCTCTGCCGTGTCCGTGGGTCGTGTTCCCCCACGCCCTTTCCCCACAGCGGCTTGGACACGCCGCCAGCGCCCCCCCCGCACAAGCCCCCCCAGCCCCGGGCGGGC
Source organism: Strix uralensis (assembly GCF_047716275.1). Taxonomy (NCBI): domain Eukaryota; kingdom Metazoa; phylum Chordata; class Aves; order Strigiformes; family Strigidae; genus Strix; species Strix uralensis. The sequence continues at coordinate 71,785,923 of NC_133975.1, read as the reverse complement.
GGCGGCGCGGCGCCCTCTGCACCCCGAGCGGGGCGAGGCGGGGAGGAAGGAAGAGGGGAAGGAAAGAAAAGGAAAAAAAAGTTATGAATGAAAACAAGGGCTTTTTTTTTTTTCTTCCCCCTCTTCTTTTTCCCCCTCCTTCTCCCCCTTTGGCAGTGGGAGGGCAGAGACCGAGGCCGGCGCTGCCTCAGGAGGGCGGACTTCCCGGCATTTAAAGCGGCAGCGCCCGGCCGCTACAGCGCCGGGGATTCCCCGCCGCGGCTCGGGGGCCGCCGGCTCGACACCCCCCCCCAGTCAGGAGCCGCCTGCGAGGAGGTGTTTGTCAGCCTGGAGGGGGGTGTTTTAACGTTATGCTCGTTTTCAGCCGACCGCGGAGCTCAGCGACCGGTGTCCCCCTCCCCGCCCGTGACGGTCAGCCCCACGCACACCACACACCCCCTCTCCCCACACACCCCCCCGGGCCACGCCGCGGGGTCTGTCAAGCCGCCGCGCTCCCCGCCCTGGGCGAGCGCCGGGCCGACCGCGGAAGCCCAGTCCCCGCGGGCTTTTATTATATTCTGGGTTTTTTTGAGGGGGGTCCGGCGTGGGTCCGCGGTGCCCGCGCCTCGCCCCGCCGTCGGTGCGCGGCACCTGCTCGCCGCTCCCCCGCCAGCGAGCGGGCTGCGCCGCCCCCCGCGCCCCGCTCGGCTCCGGTGCGGGCACAGGACGAGTCCCCCAGCTCGCTCCTTCCCAAGGAGCCCCTAGTCACGGCAAATCCACTCGGCGGGGGCCGGCAGCGGCGGGCCCGGCTCCTCGCCCGCCCAGCCCCGCGGGGGAAGGCAGCCGGGCTGCGCTCCTGTTCTCCGCGAAGCCCTCGCAGATCTCCACGTCCTACCGGGCGAGGGGGGGGAAATCCAGCTCCGCTGCCCGCCGCAGCCCCCCTCTCTCGGGGGTCCGCATCCAGCCGGCCGCCTTCTCCCAACTCGCTCCTCTGCCGAGCCAGGGACGCCGGGGGAAGAAGCGGCGCGTTCCTCCGGCCGCCGGTCCCTCGGTCCGGAGGTGACGGAAGGCAAGTCAAGCCCTTTCTGCAAGCGGTTTATCTCGATCTAGCGATAGCCAGGCTGCCGCAGGCACCGGGAGGCAGGGCCAGGCAACGCGGGGCACCGGTGGCGAAGGTCTCCAAGGCGGGAGTGCGCGGGGAACGCGCGGCTCTGCTCGGGGCGTTCGTTCCCTCCTCGGACGGGAGCGGTCCCGGGCGATCCCTCCACGCCGGGGGGCGAGGGCACGGCAGCGGTCCCCGGGTCCGGCGCTCGGCTTCACCGCACGGTCCTGGCCACAAGTCCCTTCTGCCAAAGTGCAACCACAACCCCTAGTGCAAGAGATTTTTTTTTTTTTCCTGGCCAGAAATCACGAAGAGGCACTTGCTTTCAAGGCACACCTCTGCAAGTTGCGAACGAAGCCAGAGGCAGAGCGCAATGGCTCTGCGAGCTCGCCGCGAATGGCCATGTGCTTGCTGTTGCTGTCGGAGGGTGACTGACAGGCGCGGAGCACGGTCGGCGCGTCAGGGAGCAAACGGCAGCGTGAGGCAGCCCCGGGCACAAAAGTCTGGCCCCCGACTCTCCGGGAGCTTCCTCGGTGTTCCGAGAGGCTCAGACAAGGCTCCGGCGCGCAAGCGAGATCCCCGCGTTAGGCGAGACAGACCATTACCCGGCTGGAAGCGTCGGAGTCACCGGCGGGCTGCGGCCGGCGCAGCGCCGCTCGCCCGGGAAGCCCCGAGCCCCGGCTCTGCCGCCGCCCCGGCCCCGGCCGCTCCCCGGCGGGTCTCGCCAAGCGCCGGGCGTGCGGAGGGGGAGCGGGGGGCGGCGGGGGCTGCCCGCCTCCGCCCCCACCTCCCGCACGGCGGCGAAGCGGCGCCGCGGCTCGCCCCGCGGCCATCCCGGAGCCCTCTCCGCCGGCTGCGGGAACCCCCTCGCTGCCCGCCCGCACCCCCGGCACCTGAGCTGCTGCTGCCGGCAGCGGCGGGGGGGAAGAGGAGGAGGAGGAGGAGGGCGGCGGCGAGCGCGGCCCGAGCTTACCTAAGGCCAAGGTGCGCGCCTGCTCCCCGAGGCACATTGGCGGCCCCGGCGCGGAGTCCAGCCCGGGCAGTGTAGGCAGCCGCGCCGTCCCGCCGCCCGCTCCGCGCTGTCCCGCCGCCGTTGCGGAGTGACTGCGGCCGCGCCCCGCCGCCTTTCAGCGCGCAGCCCCCGCCCGCCGCCCGGCCGCGCCCCCGTGATGTCAATGTGTCACTCCGCGGCGCCCCCGAAATCCCGGAGTGGACTTCCCCGCCCTCCCGGGAGCCGCTCCCGCACAGGTCACCGCCGCCGGGGCCGCTCTCGCCGGGGCCGCTCCGACGGCCGAGCGCCGCCGCCCGCCCGCACCCGCCGTGGGGCGAGAGCCGGCCGTGGGGCCGCCGGTGGGTGCGGGGGGCGAACCGGCCACCCCCCGCCGCCCCCGCGGCTCAGGTGCCCCGCGGTCAGTCCTCGCGGCGGCGGCGGCGGCTCGGCCCTGGCCCCGGGCAGCCCCTGGCCCGCCGCTCCCGGCCGGCAGGGGGAGCGGGCAGGGTGCGGGCAGGGGGGAGCGGGCAGGGAGGGGGGGCCCCGGAAGCGTGGCCCGGACGGACACACGACTCTTCTCGCAGCCCGGGGGGTTCCCGTGGGGTCCCGGCGCCCCCCCCCCCCCCGCGGCGCCGGCAGCCCCGCCGTCACGGGTGGCAGAACGGGAGCCGCAGCTGAAGGCGGGGGGGGGGGAAGGACCGCGGTCATCCCTCGGCACCGGGCGACAGAAGGGGACGTGAAGTTCTGCCCGGGCGCCGCCGGTAACGCTACGGAGAGATTTTTGTACGTTTTAGCATCGGCGTCTTTCAGGCAGGGTCCGTCCAGTCGGAACAGCCGTTCATTTATACTCGTAAAATTTTTCTGCTTCAGCCTACTAAAGAGGCAGCCGAGGACTTCACAAAGCGTTTACCCTCCTCATCCTTCCCGTGGGTGGGAGACGGCTCTTCCCAGCGTTTTACAGATGGTACCGGGAGATTTTCCAGTTCACCGGCTTGTCCTTCTCTACCACCTTTCCAGCCCGGACTCTGCAAGGTCCCGTCCCAAGTTCATGGCTGCATGTCTGCCATGGTGCTGAAGAGATCACCGCGATGCCTTCAAAGCCGTTATTTTTATGGCCAAATACTATCTTTGATGTATGGTTTGGGTTTTTTGAGTGACTGAAGTGTTTTAAAAGGCAACCAAAACAACATGGAAAAATCATGTAGAAAGAAATCAATATTATGAGAATTATTTCATAACAACATGCAACGTATTGGAACAGTTGAGGCTTCTTAGTGCTCGGCTAAACAGCGCTGTAGCCCCAAGTTTATCTGAAACATTCTAACTGGCTTTTTACAATCTCTTTCACAAAACCCACATTCTCCCTCCTTTTGCCCCAAATAAGAAAAAAATACGTATTAAGAATACGTTGAGCTGCTTAGCAGGAACATTCATCCAAAAGCAAATAATCCCTACAGACACGAATGTACCAGTGACAAAGGTATTACTCTGCGACATAGTCTGTCCAGCCAGATCACACTCAGGGATGTGGTGCAATTATTTTTCATTAAACTTCACTAGGCTTGGAAAGAAAATACCCAAACTACATTTTTCTTAATTTCCATCATGATACAAAAACTTTACTTCAACCACATATTGTCTATAAAATCAAATCTTTATGCATTGAAGGTTATGTACTGAATATCACTAATACTTCCAAGTTTATAATTAACAGACCGCTGATACAGACAAACTGTAAATACTGCCTTCCACTTACAGAGAGGCTCAGGTGACAAGAGCATAAAAACCTTTGGCATGGCCACAAAAATATCCCAATCCATGATTGATACTGCTAGGGGAATTAGGTATTGTGACTGCTCACCAAAAGCATTCTCAGACACACTATGAGTGCAAAGTGCAAAACCACGTTCAGTGAAATCCATCTGAAAACTGTGGAACCTGTCACAGAAAAATTTACAAAAAATCCTACTGAGGAGCAAAAATGACAAAGTAACAAAAATTACTCCTGCAGAGTGGAGTGCTTAGTGGTGCAAATCTCTCTTCTCCTGCTATATTTTAGATTTCTTTCACAAAACCACTCTGTTTCGAATAAAGGCAAACCAAGGGACACAGTGTTTTCAGTCAGGGTGCTACGTACCACTACTCTTGTGGTGACAGCAGGCGCACGAGAGGCAGCCAGCCGTAGGTGAGCTGCAGGTAAACGCTGGGTTAGTGGGGCTCCGCTCTACAGCTGCAAATACTTGCGTTTATCAAGTGACTGTCTTCTCACAGAAGCCCATATGTATTTTTCCTAGGATACTCCTGCATAAATATTGCTTAACACTTTTCCTTTCACATCTCTAAAGCCAGTACTGCCTTAAAAATAAACCTATGCCAAGCATTAAGAGCTTGATTTTAGAAATACAATACTGGGCTTAAATAGGTCAGTAAAATAACCAAGAATATTGGCAGCGGTTTACTATCACTTGGCACCCGAATTAACACTTCATTGAAACGAGGGAAAACCCTACAGCTATATCAGAAGGCTCTCCACAGACTCAAGCAAACATGCCTGCGTGTCTCACGCAAGTCATCTCATCAGATTTTTGGATTGGAAATGATAGCAGCGAGCAGCTCTTGTTAGGAGAGCTAAAATTCTGAAGAAGAAATTGGCAACTTGGAAAAGGATTGACACACCTTATGACTACATCCTGGCACAACCTTAATTTGAGGATTGACAGACAGGAATCCGATGCAACTGAGTTATTTTCCATCTCCAAACTGTCGTCTGAAGGTGCCTGTCCCTGCCACTGACATCGGGTCAAGAGAGACCAGCCCTCTATGCCCAAAGTCAATCCTTCCGAAAAACTTCCCAGAACTGGGTTCAGGAGACTGAATGATGGCTGGTAGCTGTGATTCAATTCCCATTTCCGCTTTCACTTTGAGGATCATGTACTGGAGATAATCTCCACCATCTCCAGTCATATGCTACTTCTCCCTTGTGCAAGCTTCGGCGTGCCAAAAGGCATGTTGTACAGAGTAAAAGCAGAGTCTATCATTGGGTTTTGTTTGTTTTTCTTCCTAATCCACACCCAGAAGCAACTTTCATCTCTAGGTCACTTGACTGACCTTTACAGGTAGTGAACTACGCCTTTGTGAAGATGAATTGGATAAACCAGATCCTCCCGCTATCACTCACGAGTAACACTGCTTCCATGTTGCATTCCGCCTGGGAATACCATTCCCCCCCAGCAGCATCTCCTACCCCTGCTAAGGCACAGATCCCAGGTGAGGAGGAGGACACGTACTCAGTCCCGGACACTGGCACTTCGCTCCTCCTTCTAGGCAGTGCGAGGTGGCTTAGCCTGTGAAAAGCAACAACTAGCCTATCTGTCAGCACGGTATCATTTTGGACAGAAAAGGTGACAAACAGCCTGTACTTGAAGCATTCGCTATTTACTGTTCCTGTCACTCATCTTCTGTGGTGATAACTATCTTGAGCCAATATGGCTTTGAGGAAACTCAGCAGAGAAAGTGTTTATCTTTACGCAAGTTATTTGTCAGTTAATAACCAATCTTCACAGCTGTAACAACATTTCTAAAGTTATAGAGGAATTCAAAAGCAATTGAAAAAAAAGCACACATTAGCATTTATAACGAAATTAATAAACAAAATTGTTGCACCAGGCTTACCTGTAGAACATGTAAGTCATGCATTTCCCCCACCAGCCGTGCGGCAATAATCTTGCAGAGGCGGGTGTTGGGAGAAACAACTGGAACCTGCAGCTCCCAAAAACTTTGTGGGTTTAAACCACAACAGCACGTCAGCAACTTTGACGTTGCGTTAGGTGTAACTTTGTGGGTGTTAGTGTTCAGAGGCTCAGGACCCACAGTGTGCTCAGAGAGCCGCGGAAACTCAGCGCAAGCTGAGCAACACGTGCTTGTTGGCATAAGACAGTATAACTGAATTTTTAAGACTTACACTAGTAGACTCTTAACTACTAAAATAAAAACCAACCAAAAAACCCAACAAACCAACAAAATCTTACAATAGCTATTAAACATTGCTGTAATAATAAGCATTGTGGAGAGTTTTCTTATCAGCTCATTGAAAATCTTGGTGGTCCTGGCTTAAGCTGGTTGGTGCCTGAGATGAAATAAAGCTATTCTGAAGAGCTGAAGTAAAAACCGTAGGTGCTGTGGTGAAGGCATACCCTGAAAGGTACAGTGAATCATCTCAGGGTAAGGAAGAGAAAGTGAAGGATGATGTGAGGTAGCATTTCCGATCACGCTTTCTGCTAGACAGGCTGACCTTTATCTGAGATCAAAGGCACCAGTAGCTGGGGATTTCTTCAACTCCTGTGCAAGGACTATTCTTAAAGCTTTCTGAAGAAGTGCAGCCATGTAGAGCTACTCCTTGCCGTCGCTGCACAGGCTGGGGATAGGCACACAGGAAATCCTCAGCTGCAAATACAATCTTGAGTTTTCTCTTTCGAAGATAACATCAGTTTTTCTTAGAGGCAGAAGAGATAGTAAAAAGCAGCAGGCAGGCAAACCCCTGAGAACAAAGGGACAAACCTCAACATGAACCTGCTTTGTGAACATTTGAACGTTGATTCAAAGTACAGGGGAAACACTGCAGAACTAGGGTTTTGGTCCATGCCCAAATTCAGCACAAATTAAAAAAAGAAAACGCAAAGGTTCATACAGTAAGTTGAGAGTTTGAGAACATGCTTCCCTTCCCCATTTCTTGCACCGTATCAGAGAAACAGTGGTTTCCTTGGGTATTCCTCCCAAGCACGGCAAGCAGCTGGAGGTACTCGGTGCTCAGGCCAATGATACACGCTGGCTACTTCCGAATCACTGAAAGGCCGATTTGGTAAACAGGGATTAGCGGGAAACACTGGGGGGGCTGCAACTTTGGTTGAATTATATGATTTTTTGGCCTTCCCAAATGGTTGTTTTTAAGGCTATCTTGCTTTTGCTGTTAAGAATAGCAAAGGAACTTTTGCTGTCAACAACGTAATTGAAGACAAATAGCACTGAAGAAAAGCTGCAGGAAAGACAACACACCAGTAAAGGCACCTAACAAGAGGCAAAACTTTATTCTCCTAAGTGCAGGCCACAGCATGTCTCTTCATTTTTCACTACTCACTTGCCATATAGGCAACTGGTACATTTACATTTCGCTTTAGATATCCACAGTGATTTGTTTTCTAATCAAATTTATTTCTTCCTTGGAGAATTGTCTCTGTGGACTTCATTCTTAGCTGCTGTACTAACTGTCTGCGCTTATACAAGATTACTAAAGTACTGATGATGTCTTCATTACTTTGTATGAATTTTTAACTTTCAGCAAATTAGCTAATATTACTTCATCTGCCTGAATAACAAACTCTGTAAAAAGGAAAATTGTCGTTATTGCTTAATACAGGTAATAACTTATTCACATCTATTGTAAATTACACTATCTGCAACTCATCATTTCCTGTCTTAGCACTAAGCAAACTGCCTTTTACTACCCACTGAGACATGATTTCTCGCACAGAAATTAGAGCAAGCTCTGTTCCATTTCAGTTCTCACCAATAGCAGAGTAATCCTGTGTGAACTACATATTTTTATATATATATATATATATGTATGTTTTAACATCACTAAGAAGAGGGAATCGAGGGTCTGTGAATCTAAGAAGAGGGATAAGTGTTAAAAGCTCTTCTTTCTTTTTTGTAATTTTGGATTGTGCGCATTTCAAAATGTCTCAGTCCTGACTCTGCCATGTTCCGTTTGCTGTCAGAGACGGCAAAAAGACTCATCACTGCAAATCCACATTATAAAAGTATTAGTCAATTAAGAGAGTCATTGTTTGGGTGTCTCCTTCGACCTACTTCTTATTTGAAGGCCTGGCATCTGACTGAATGCACAACTTTTTCTATTGAGATTTTCCCAGGTGAAAATGTCATCCGCACATGAGATCAAATGGCTGAGCAAACCCCAGCTCCCCGGAAGGAAGCCGTGTGTTTGAGGCCTTGAACACAAAAGCCCATCACGGTGGCAGAGGGCACAAACCAAGGACACACTCAGTGGAGCAGTTCTCACGTCTCTCCTTCAAGACAGCACATTCCAACATGAAATGTATTTTTGAAAGGTGCTGAATTCCTGGATTATGGTGTCAAATCCCAGTCTCCCCAGTTCTATTATGCTGCATTTTTAGCATGTAACTGAAATAAGAGAACCGCAACATTAATGAGAAAACTATACTGATTCAGGGGGTGGAGGAAACCTGGGTAAATTTAATTTCTTTAATCATACGAGTTTAAGTTCTCATTCTTTTTCAAGGCCAGTAAACCTGTTTATCCATTTCTCTTGCTTTCTTCTACAGCTGAGTTAGGTAACAAACAGATAGAGCTACAAAGATTCTCCTGGTGGGATTAAGTACTGTAGATCTAGCTGTGTAAGTATGTGCTGAGAGCTGAGTGAAAGGAGGTGGCTGTTGTAATTATAGCTGATAAAAAACAAGCCAGAGGAAATCCACCATGACTGAATAATAGTATTTAGCTTCAAAAACAACCGAGGAACAAACCTTTCCTCTTTCTGTTCGAGAAGTGGCCACTCCCCAGGTGTGGACTGCATTATCAGGGAAAGAGGTAAAGCTCTCTGCTACTTTAAATACATGGCTCTGTGTATGTTTTTATTATCCAGCCACTTGTGGCGACTTGGGTATTAGTACATCTCTAGGAATGCCTACTGTTTATCGGGTTGTGCAATCCGTCACTGTCAGCTGAAGGAGGTCTCAGGAGCAGCGTTTCTAATTTGATTTGAAAATATACATGGAAACCTGAGACTGCTTTTAGCAAGAATGATGGGGTTGGCCCAATGAACACACTCTCTTTTGTCGTTCTCAAGAACGGTGTGTCAACAAGTAAGTTTAGGTCCCCTCCACAGCTGTAACAGCTTCTGTCGAGAAGCAGTAACTGAAAGTCTGTGTCACGTTCTTGGTTCTGCTTTACCAGTCAAAAGGCATTTCAATCAGATTTTAACAGACGACCTTTGATTCCCTGGAATGCAAGCAGGGAGGAAGTTTTCTATGGATCCCTTGAAAAGAAGTTTGCACCAAGTGATGATTTCCTTCACAGAAGCTTCCTCCCCTGAACATCATACAGGTGCACGATACCAAACAATGCTTATGAAAACACATATCTAGAGACCCAGTTCTCAAACAGCTCGGGTGCTGTCATTGCTTTCAGACCAGAAATTGGCTACAGGAAAGTGACCGTGCCGCACAACGTCTCTGGGCAGAGCCACATGTATTTCTGGCTGCAGCATCAGCCACTTCAATACATAATAAGTATTTATGGATTTTGACTTCTCATGGGAAAACACCAACCAACCAATCCCACACCTTTCTTTTCCTCTTTTATGGTTGAAAAGACATGGAAAAGATCTCTCATCACAACTCTACAAGAGTACAGCAACATCACTGGTAGTTTGCTGCATCCCAGTAAGAGAATGATAAAACACAATTTTGCTATTAATCTGTACTTTTTTTTCCCCTTTTCCCATTTTCTGGGTCCTACTTCTCCAAAAGATTCTGTTTTGCATTTGGCAGTTCAGGTATTAAATGCCGAGATACCCCTTTCATGTTTGATGTGGTTTGTTGTACTCTAGAAGAGCTTGCTAGTCACATCTTGAAATTTTGCTCTATAATAACAACTATCTGTCAAGCAATATTCAGTGTCAAGGGCCGGATTCTGTTCCTAGGGAAATCAAAGTTAATCTTGGTTTCCTCCGGGATGGATGAAGTCAGGAGACTTCTGTATTTTGGAGGTAGGTTGTGTGTTTGCTCTTTGTTCTAATTATATATCTAATATATCCATATATTTTATATATATAAATAAAAATAAAAAATATTAGCCCTCAAGAGCTTTTGGGTTGAAAAGATCTCTCACCAAAAAGGACTGGGAAAACCCCTTGACAATAAAGAACATAAAACACACATGACAATGCACATACTGTCATGTCGTTGATGAAAAAACCTCTCATTTCCATCAGGATGGGTGACAGGCCGTAGATGAGGCAGGAACTGTGCTGCTCTAATGCAACACAAGCCGATAGGAACGCGTGCACTGCCTCTCCTGCTGGCTCCCACCCAGAGGAACATGTACAGACACACACGTAACACGTGTATGTTATGACACCAAAAATTGTGTGGTTTTGTGTGTGTGTGTTGCGGGGGTGGTGCCTCTTTTAGATTCCCTCAGTAATTCTCTATTTTGAAACCACTACCGTGATACTTATTTCTTTCTGCTATTCATTATACACACTATTCTTGAGAAGACAAAGAATTTCAATGTATAAAGGCCACATCTACTACTGAAGCCCTGTTTAGAGTATGTCAAAGCCTAATTAGGATCTTGTATCTATTGCTTCCCAAATTCAGGAAACTGAAGCTCAATAGTTTTGAAAATTACACAGAAAATGGATTTCTCCCCTAAAGTAGCACACTAACCTTCCAAAACACTGCAGTAATGCTACATTTCTTGGGCTACTGCTGTAATACTGAAGTTCACAAGGGAGGTACTGTACTGTTGCTTACAGCTGTTTGCGTAGATTTACAGTGGTATAATCTGGCCTAAAAGAAGCATCTGAATAAATATAAAAATGCCAAGTGTGCTCAGCTGAAAAATACAAAACGCAGTGCCTTTTCCAGCATTCTTACTGTGTGTGTTTCCACTGCTTTTTATGTTAGCTTAGAAGTGTGGACATCTTTGCCTGACCGAATTCAGTGTTTGTAGCAATATCCCATCCTGTTTATCAAATAAAGACAAAAACCCCCAACACCAGTTCCCTAGTGGGTTCCAGTCTTTTATGCATGGAAGGCTAGACAGAGACCTCAGAACCTTCAGAAGAGGTCTTCTTCAGCTTCAGCAGATATTGAGGTCAACTGCTCAGCTGTTATTCATGTCCACACCTCTTAAAGTAAGTGAAACAGCTGTCATCACCAGCCTGGATTTCAGCTCTGTAGAGGGTAATTATCAAAACTTAAACATTCATCTGTTAGAACTTAAACACCACTCTGCTCTTATAGCAAACTAACACTACTTTTCTAATTCTTCTTCAAATGCCCCATCTCCAGAAAATTTAAACAGAAGCCTCTGATATTCTTATGCAGGTAATATACAGTTTGCAGTATATTGCTACCATATTCTGAGTTTTTGTTGAAGGTACTGTACAGGTTGCATATCAGGGCTCTCAGAAGTAGTGCTACTCACATTTCATCACACAAATAGTGTGAAGCATGGGAAGTAAATGGAAAACAACATTTCTGGAGCTGGATTGGTGTCAAGAATTACTTTTCAAAACCATTTGCTGTTCTTTTTTAAACTTGCCACATGAAAAAAAAAAAACAAACAACTTTGAGTCAATTACAAACACTCCTGTAGACTCATTAGCTCCTGTAGACTTAATTTTCCAGGGTGCCAATTGCTTTAAAGTAAAAGTGCTCAGCACTTCTTAGGAAGACACAGAAAGATTCAGTTGCTCAGAGAGCTCTCTCTAAGGCAGGTAGGGAGAAGTCCTACTGCCTAACCTCCCTGGGCTGATCTTGAAAACATCGTCTTTCATTCTTAGCAGTGTTATTGAAACATACCGCCCGAGCACCAAATGCTACCTAGATGTCAGGTCAATTCTACGGTAATTATCAATTTCAATCAGAATAAGTTACTAATATCACCTTAGATATACTGGTCATGGCAGTACTGAATATAAAAGATACTGAAAGGTAGATGCAAAAAGTTGAAGCTTTAAAAAAACCCAAACTTAAAAATAGAACTCTTATGAAAGAGTTTCTTAGTCAAACATAGGAAATATTTGATATTTAAAATAATATTAAAAACTGAGTCTGCCACTGAAACAGCTGAGAGAGCTGAATTTTCAGCTATCTCATAACCACATTAATTGCAAACTAGTAGAAAGTGCAGGTTTTCTCTGACTGAAAGGAACAAATCAGTTTTCATTATGAAGGCTTTCCAGGAGATAGCCTTTTCCTCCCCTGCCCCAAAAGAAAGAGAAATAGAAAGGAAGAACCATGTCAGCAAAACTGAACAGGTTACTCTTTATGTGGAGAGCGAACCCAAAAGGCATGCAGAAGACGGCACATCTGTGAGCAACAACTAAAAGAGAAAGATGACGTAGACATGTCACTGAGGAGACACTGAGAAGGCCACCGACAGCCACGAGCCATGGAAATGTTTGATGTGGAGATGGATGTTAAATGACTCTGAGTTTATGTGCTAAAAACAGCTTACTACTTAGTTCCAGCGAGCTGATAACAATATCTGACCAGGATGACCTACCAGCTCTTACTACATTGGCAATAATCTTTGGTACCAATCAGGTTAAAAACTGCTATTTATAAATGTTGGAGAAATTTTCAAGTATACAAAAAAATTATTTCATTTAATAAACAACAACTTGTTATACTGACCACTGAATATGATACTCCTATCTTATCAAAGGAGCAACACCCAAAAGAGAGTGTGGAAACCCCAAAAAGAACACCTGAAAGCCATTCCTTCACTTTGGAGTAGGACTGGGAAGTCAGACTCGGGAACAAAGACATATCAATAAAAGGCAAATTTAACTTCAAGTGCACCTGTAGGTTCCCTGTCAGCTGATGTTGAGAACTTCTGAAGGTATGCATTTTCTAAACTACATGCGTCTTTCCATGTACTGTTAGGTACTTGGATACCAATATGTATACTGGTTTGTACCCATAAAGATGCAGTGTAAATGTGAGAGATGTAGTAAATGTAAAACACTATTTATTTCAACTTTGCTCCTTGCTGAACAGCTAAACTAGCTAAACTGTTGATATTAGAGGTAGTTTAGACAGAAGATGGTTGGTCCATCGGCTCTATCATAAACTTAGGCTTTGAACTAAAAGAAAAAAACTGAAAAAATATTTTCTCAGTGTATGCCATGAAAGATCACTTGATTTCAAGTGAAATCACAGTGTTATGAGGAAGGGGCAAACGTCAATGAACATTTTCAAAAACATCAATAAAATTGTATTTTAAAGGCAGGTTGAATAGGCTCCAGAGCAAAGCCTTCCCACACCAGAATCCAGTCGGCATTGCTTTTTTTCTTCCTCATCCTTGCCAAGGTTGCATATGCAGTGCTCCAGAAAGAGAGCTTTTTCAAGCTCTGGGAAAAAAAAGATACTGGAGTTCCCAGACCTGTGAACTATACTATCTTTAAATGCATTTTTAATCTCAGTAATAAAAAAAAGTAAGTTGCACAGCCTCACTGAAAAGTAAAATTCATGGATGCCAATTGAACTGTTTAAAGTCTGCTGACACTGCTCAAAATTCAAAGCTGCTCTATTGGGTCTCGGAGCATGACGTAATACAAGGCAAGACCCACGGCTTAGGAAACTATTCACATTCAGTGCTAACCTCACCAGTGCATTGTTTTATCTAGCTCCCAGTGGATTTCCTCACAAAGATCCTTACCAAGAAGTGAACTTCTGAGGAAAACAAAAGCAAGGCCTTCATGAAGTACTTTGCAGTTGTAAGCAGAAGCCAATTCTTACAACATTTAATACACACTCATTGTTTTCAGTGGAAGTTGGATCGTGCCCTATTTTGCAAAACCAAATGCAATATAACTTTTTGCAATACACTTTTTCACAATTTACTTTCCCCGAGGAGAACTTCACATCTTCATCAGAAGAATGGTCTGGTCATAAGCAAATAAAAGCAGAGCAGTCAAATCCTGATCTCCTCATCCAGTTCTCTATTGCACAGCTATCCCACTGACTTCACTGGAAAGGATGCCTCAGTAAAAGCTTACGAGTCTGTATTGCATGTTCATTCGAAGAAACATGCCATGTTCCAAATCACTTCCACATCATCGATATTTTCAGCACCCCTTGCTGCTCTGCTGAGCTGTGTAGAGGAAAACCAATCATTTCTGGCAGGGAAAGGGAAAGAAGCAGCATAACAACACCAGAAGCGAAAGAAGAAGGTGGAAAGGACAGAACAAAAGATGACGAAAGCTCAGCAGGAGGAGTAGATCGATACAGTCGGACTTGTCTTTTGGCAGAAATGTGCCAAGAGCTTCTTCCACATTTCACAAAAGGAGTGCGAATCATTTCTCTATATCTAAACACCATGCTTCAAACCATTTTGCTCCAAGTTATTCTCCGAGGAGAGATAAGTGAATACCATCTACATACAAGACAGGCAGTGACTGAGCTCCTGGAAAAGAAATAGCTCTGTGGTATGGTCCATGTTCTGTGTTATTAGCAGTCATTAAATTAATTGCTCTATCTGTAAGCAACAGAGTAAACAAACTGATCGGTACCATCTGTACGGCAGCCAGGGCCAGACTGTTCCCATGGCATGACAGCACCCAGCTGAGAGAAGCATGACTATTTTTTAACATAACATCCCAAAGCAGTGATTATTTATGAGATTAATACACCTAGAGGCCTTTTAGACTGCTGCTTGATGTCAAAAGTGAAATGTGATTGCACTGGGAAGCCCACTGCCCGGAATAAGGCTCCGGAAATCACCTGTGCAGACGGGATGGTTTTGTGGAAAGAGCTGCGAAGGAGTAAACCTCTCTCCATTCCCGCTTTGAATGCTCCATCACAGAAAGACTTTGGTCAGGCTACATTCTGTTCTAACTTTTTCTTTCACTGTTTCCCCACCCAACTTCATACAAATTCTTGTAAAGGTTATGTACAGACTTGTACAAAACGGAGACTGACACTAGCTCTTGGAGGATTTCCCAGAGCAAGTTTAACAGAGATTATATAACATGTTAAATCTGTGTTGGTTGGTTGTTGTGTTTTGGCTTTTTTTTTTTTTTTAATATGATGTTATTATATTACTAGTTTATTCTTCCTAGCTTAACCCTCCAACCACCCTTTCAAATAGTTAATTATGTTTTGCAGAGATTAAAAACCTGAGGTTATTATATGCATTTTGTTTCCAGCCCTTACATAAGACAGGACAAATGTGTTACAACTGGAGGGTCTTAGCAAGTCATAACAACCATCATTTTCCTTTCAGACACACTACTATCAAAGTCATGAGGGGGCATCTTTCCTTTAATTGATGTAACAGCAGAACTTCAGAGCTAGCACAGAACTTCACTTCTATAATCTATTCTTTAATTTGAGATCTCAAAGTACTTTACAAAAGAGGGAGAAAGAAGGTCTCATGGGGGAGAAATGACTTCCAAAGGTGTCACAAGAGCAGCTGACTAGGACAACAGTTCAACTTTCTTGACTCCCAGTTTGAAAACTTTCCTACAGAACAGCAGTTTCTAGATGTGGGGAGAGTAGCCTGGGTAAAAAAACAAAACAACAACTTTTGTTTAAAACCAGCTGCAGTTTCAGAGAAAGAAAACATGTTCTACATGGCTATTTTATTTCACCCAGTAAAGAATAATTTTAACACCATGTGCGAATGGGAAACATAGTACAATTTTCAGGAGCTTAAGATATCCGTGGGAATATAATCTTAGATATATTTAATGCATATAGATGTATTTTAACTCATGCCACCCCCAAGACCTGAGGAAGGAAATAACCAGAAAGCTGGAAAACAGACAGCTCAAGACCAGTGTGGGGGAGGACAAACACAAGGCTTGCACAAAGCAGAGAGCACTTGGAGGTGCTGTGAAGGAGCAATGATCAAATCCTCACACCTCATGTTGTTCTACTGCTGTGACTGCTCCTCACTGCAGCAGAGTCCCTGCAGCTCTCAGATAACTGCAGCGCACTCTTCAGAAAACAGGTGTTTTTTTCTTTTTTATTGGCCTATGAAGCTTTTCTCCTGTCCCATGAGGACCAATTGGTATATCTATCTATCTGTCCAGAGACCACTGAATGGAACTTCTACAAAAATAACTGGAGTTACTCCAGTGTGTGGCAAGGTGCCTCAAAAGAGAAGTCAGCTTGAACATATTTTGCTCACACTTTCAAGCTCTACAAGCTCCTTATTCACTTCAAAGCAGAGTTCAAAACCCCGACAGCCCTGGTCTGCGCAGCTTTGTCTCAACATCTTCAACTTCTTCTGTGGTCCCCCCTGCCAAGGCAATGCAACAGGATAAATCCAGCTCAAAATTATAGGGCACTCATAATATTGAAGATCTTGACTATTCCCAAAAAATCAGGCTGAGTCCAATCCTAACAGAACTGACTTCAAGATATAAAGCACATCTTTGTGCAAAGCTGTCTCCAAGATGCTCTTCCAAATAAGCACTTTTGAAAACACCCCCAAAGCAGTCAACCATGCTTTATTCTGAAGGAACCTCCAGACAAAACACAATTGTTTTTGTTGAATGTTCTTGACATTCATACACTTTTATTTTAGATACCATGATAATAGGCACCTGCAGTAACACAGAATTTTCTTTTTTAATTTCATCTACAGTAATTTATTTTACAGCATTAGGGCTTTTTTATTTTGTACTTAGTGTAAAACTTGAGGACTTTAAAACAAAAAAATAAAGCCTAAGGTTACTAACAATCCTCTCCTCCAGCTGATGCTCAGCATGAGGCTGATTTTGTCATCACACTGTGCAGCCCTCTTCCTGGGTGAACTCAGAAAACATAACCTCAAATTAATTTGAAATAGTCACGATATCCATAACAGAGTGGATGCTACATTGCTGGCAGGGGAAAAAATGGAAGATTATAACAGCAAATGGTCTACAGCTTGTTTGTGCAGTGTAGCAGAGCTTACCAACAGTGATGGCCACAGAAATGGTCCAGGGCACTGCCTCGGTTTCTCTTGAGGTCACTTGGGCTTTGTGCAGCACAGAGACACCAGTCCAAGGATGCTGTTCTCAGAGCTCTGCCTCTGGAGTCAGAACTGTGCAACACAGCTGCTCTCACCCAGGCTAGGACAGGCCAGCACACAATTTTTTTAAAAGTGCTGTTCTGGGACCCTACTCTTCCTGTCATACCATTCTTTCTGCCTTGCATCACCTCTCCCCCACTGCTCCTCCTTGTGCAGCTTCCTCCACATAACTCACATCAGCTTCTTAGCATGTCCTTTGTCAAAAGCCACGCATCTTCTATCAGGTCCTCTCAGGAGATGACCAAGCAGGCTTACATGAAAACCACTAGCGAGGAACAAAATGGTCTGTTGAAGGTGCAAGATCCTTTTGATGGCTACAAACGCTTCTAGAAAAATAAAACCTCTCTGAGCTTGTTATTGTTGCTGTGGGTTTTCCTTCTTCTCCATCTCATTGTTTTTCTTGTAAAGTTTAGAAATAAACAATGAGCAGACTTAAAAGGAGGAAACTTTCCACACATGCTTTCTACTCATTTCCCTTCCTCCCCACTTCTTAGATTTTTACTCTCCCAACTTTCCCTCTTCTTATTGAGAAAAGGGGCAAAATTCCCCTCCTCTCTCGATACCACTACTTGATACTAAATTTCTGAAAAATTCAGAAGAGAATCTGTCTTAACTTTTTCTTCTAAAGTTTTTGCAACTGTGCTGAACCCTGCCAATGATATGATAGTGAATTATTTCCAGGAGGAAAAGTCTGTAAAAACCCTCTGCACCCATGGGGCTTGCTGCACTTCAAGAGGGTTTGCTCCAAAGACTTCAGAGAGGTCTCACTTCCATACGCAGCAAGCACCCTGTGCTGACCTTAGTGCTGCCCTGCTGTGATCGTTATCTTTTCCAGTCCTAACAAAGCCCATTTTGGAAGAGAGGGGGAAGATGTGAGAATTTCTTTTTCCTGAAAGAAAGCAACTGCATGGGTGTTCTTCCTGCTGCATGGGAAACACTTAGCGAGACCAATGCAGAAGCCAGGGCTGGCCTAGGAGAATTTAGTCTTTGATGTTAAAAAAAACCCAAACCCCAAACCTGAAGAAAGTATGAATTGTAATGTCTGCCGCTTTACATACACCTTAAGTGTCTGAAAGAGTCAAGCTCCAGAAACACATCTGCTAATCCAGTGCTGATGGGGTTAATGAGATCAAAGCCAGATTCCACTTTGTGCTTAGCAGTGAGACACTTCCTACCATAGGGCCAGGGTGACTGCAGCCCTCCTTCAGCTCACCAGCACACTGAAATCAGCATCAAAATAACACAAATCAGCCCTTACTCTGATTATAATCAGTATCCCACTTTCTGTCTCCTTCCAACTCCATCAACCCCCACCTTTCCACACTAAAATCAAGTGTTTAATGTCAGGGTAATCTTCCTAATTCACATGCTTTTCAAACATTTCTCTATTTCTCTCCTCTCCTGCTGTCCCCTCCCCATCGTTAATCAGTAAGGGCTTCACATGCCAATGCAGGCACTTACCTTCTCACCCAGCAGACAAAGCGATCCCCAAATTCAGATCCCCCACAGTCAAGCAGGTAATGAACAGCTCTCCTACCATCTTCTTTTAAGTCTCTCTGGCGAGTGCAGGAAGGGGCCTAACAAAGCTGTATGCAGCCAATTGTGTTATCAAGGCACTTGGCACTACCAGCTGATCCTTGATTACTATTCATCCCTCCGGAAAATAAAACACCCTTTTGTAGTAAAAGTGTAACCGGTTACTACGATGCATTACGTATTAACAAAAGCAGTTTTTTACCAAAATTACAGATGATGAAAGTCTGCAAGTGGAATCAGACCAAGGTAACCAGTTGTTTCTACATGTTTTAGATAGAAAGCAGACAGTTTAACCAAGATTTTCACAGTGCTAAGAAAGTGGTGGGTGAGTTATGTCACATGTTTGTACAGAAAATGGTACTGAGTTATGTAAAATAAATTTTAAGGACAACATTTTCTGTTGTAGCGACCTTTCTGGTGTAGCATTCTACATATGCAACTGCCAGCACTGTAGTAACCTCAGTTTTCACAGGGTCTCTTTAACATTTTTGTGCTTTCCTTGAAATCCACACAGAAATTTTCAATATGCTTTCATATTTTCTTTTTTTTTTTTCTTTTAACCTAAGAGTACTGCTTATTAAAGAGCACAGTTATCTGAAAGGCAGATTTTACACTAGGTAGAAAGGTGCTTTGATGGAATAATCTCTACTTAGGTGGTGAGGAAGCATTCCAGAATATTAAAGGATTTGTTTGTTTGTTTGCTAATCTACTTAAGCACCCATAGGCCTTAACACCCACCACTTGTGTGCTTTAGGGATCTTTCATGTCCATGGCCACTCTCAATGCAATAGCTCTGCATTAAAGCTGCAGATTTAGACTCGGGGCAGTCCAGCAAGCTGACTAGCAGGACACTCAGCTGCAAAGAGCTATACAGCTTTGGTCCACCCACCCACCAAATCCCGCTCTACATTGCTCATAAGCAGTGCCTGCCCATACGTAGCTGCAGTAGCAGGCGTGAGTCGCTCCACTACTTGCATCTTGCACTTCTGCATCAAGCCCAACCAACTCTTTGTTAAGACAGCAATCCAAGCACCATGAAAACACCTCACATGTAATGCAAGTGAGGCTGTATGGACACATTTCACATCCTCAGTTTGGGGAAAACTTGCTGACAGAGATTGGGGGTAGCTTTAAACAGCATTAAGCAGAGCAGGCGTGATGTAAGCAGCTACCCCTGTGTGAAATTTGAAGCTCTTGCCAGCTGTGGGGAGGAAAGACATGACCTCATTATTCCACAGCCCAGATAATCCGTTCCTGGATAATGTGAGAGCTGACAAGTGTTTCACCTTGAAGGTTATCAAAGCCCTTTCCACACTCTGCTGATGCAGAGCCATTCACTTTACCAAACAGGGATGTGAAAACTCTGTGTTCGTAAAGGAGATAAAAAAAAATCAG
This sequence comes from Strix uralensis, assembly GCF_047716275.1. Taxonomy (NCBI): domain Eukaryota; kingdom Metazoa; phylum Chordata; class Aves; order Strigiformes; family Strigidae; genus Strix; species Strix uralensis. The sequence continues at coordinate 71,766,067 of NC_133975.1, read as the reverse complement.
GGGGTGTGTGTGGTTAAGAGCACACTGCCATGTCACACAGATACAGGTATTGAGAGGAAGAGACCAACGGCATTTCCCAAGCTATTTATGCAAACAGGATATATTTGCACAAGTTGATAAAATATTTTTCCCAATATTTTGAGAGTTACTGCTCTCAATTCCTTCCATCTACCTCTAGCATTTTCTCTAGATAAGTGCCTAGGGGCCTCTCTTGACATCAGCTACCCCTTTAGCACCTCCAGAAAGGTAGTTGAGCTCTTGGCTGGGACAAATCCCTGTCTGGACCATTTTCTAGTGTCTCTGCAATAACTGCCAAGGGAACCAAGAGCAATTCTGCTCCCCTAATCTTTTTGTTAGATGAATCCAAGCTTTATTGCCATGGGTTTTACACAGGCACATGCAGTCAACACGCTAGCCTCAAATTTTGTTGGAAGGACCCATAATCTGTTTGAGCAATGGCTCCACACTAGTTCAAGGGGAAAGAATGTCATCTGGTTGCCATTGCCTTCTCTTGCAACACCTGCACTCTTGCTGGAGGCCTGCCATGCAAACACAGAGTGGGGCTCTCTCCCCCTCACTGGTCTGGTCCTTGGTGGACTAGTTAACAGAGAAAACACACATCTCCTTCTCCTATCAGGACTCTGGATGGATTTAAGTCTGCAGGGAAGAATGACACCATTTAAAGTATTTAATACAAACATATAAAGCCCTGGAGAAAACGCATGACTGAGTTTCCTACAGAAAAGATTAATAAATGAACAGGTAGCAGTTGCAGAAAGAGCAGACACAAACCCCAAGATTAGGAGTAGGTTTCAGCTTAAATATTTGTCTTTTAGACGTTAACTTGCCATTCAAAACATGTCCAACTACAATTGTGATTCTGCATGCCTCTTGCATCTACTCTCTAGAAAAAGCTCTTCATTAAATTGCACACATTAGATCACCTACAATATTTTCTTTCATGTCAAAGAAAAAAAAAAAGGCATCAGCAAAAGCAAAAGATTGAGGTTCATAGTAGATAAAAATTAATGCAATTCATTACAACCACAACAACATTAAATACAAATACAAAAGGGTCACAATGTAAAACCACTTTTCCAAATGCAACTCTGTTATGGGTGAGCTCCACATTGACCAGGACTTCAAGATGGAGTTTGGAGCAGCTACAAAAAACTCTACATAGGACATCTGGCTCCTGTGTCCAGTGGCCAATACGTCACTTTGGAGTAGCTGAAATGCACAGATTCTCATCCCTCTGTCACCCTATCTCTCCTCATGTGCTGGTTTTGTCAGTGGTGGCCAAGGAGTGGACCTCCCCATCACATATGTTATGAGCAGCTCAAGGCGCGGGTCAGTTTGTACTTGGCTCCCACTGCAAGCCCCTTCCCACAGCCCTGACTGCATCAGCATGGGAGTCATCCCATGGCACAGAAGCATGAAGGAAGCACGTTCAGTTTTGTCCCAGCTTTGTGGTCACGGGAAGCCAGGCAAGTTCTTTATGCCTGCTTTTTACTACTTCTTTCAGGGGCTTTGCCAAGGTTTTGACAGTGGGTGCCTGCCTTCCAGGCACATGTGTGACTTCATCTTCCAACTACAATTCCTTCTAAGTTCTCTCCTAGCTAGCACTAGATATTGAGCTACCACAACCACTGGCATTTGCTTTTCTAGTGTTGGTAATACTGTTTCACCCACCTAACCAATTGTTTTCTCTGGGAGAGCCAGAAACAACCAAAAGCCTTAAGGGTCAGTCTCCTCCACAGTCCTGACACTTGCCTGTCCATGAACTTGTGTCCCTCAGTTAGCTTCAGCTTACTAGGTAGTACATGGCAAAACACCAGGCCTTACAGTTTGGCTTTCTCTTCACCCCTCTCTGGACCTCATCAGCACAGAGTTTGACGCCTGCTTCACAGGGAAACATCATCCACAGGCAGCCTTCCCACAGCACTAATCGAGGGATGCTCAGTTATAGGAGCATTATGTTTGGCATGTGCCCAGTTTCTGAAGGAGAACCACCACACTTTGACATTTAAAATGAGTAAAGAAACTAAAAGGAAAGAGCCAGCACACACAAACCAGAAAAATCAACTTTAAGGACACAATACTTGAAAGGGCTGACAAGTCCAAGTTCAATGATTTTGAATAACCACCTTTGAAAGCTATCTTTATTCTGTCTCTGATGTTCGCCCTCGCACCTGAACTCAGTAAACCTTATGTTCTGTTCTCATTTAGAGACTGTAGGAAAATCATCCACAGTAAACTTCATTCTTTTTCCAGGATAAAGAATTGTATATTGTACTTGCAGTAAAATCTGTTTTATGCATTAGGGAGAACACAGGACTGAACGTTTTTTCAAGTTAAGTGAAGACATTTTTGCATTTTGATCATAAATATTCTCCTGGTCATTTTTGGCAAACCTGTCAAAAGACATTTTATGCCATTTTGCAAGACGTTGTTATTGGAGGAAAAAGTTAGACTTCGTATTTAAACAAAATGTGCCTGAAACATTGAAAAGCTGATTTAATGTTAACAATTCTGCAACTCAAACAGAATTTGGGCCAAAAACTGGCTCCAAAAGATAATGGCAGGCAGGAAAAAGACTGTATTTCTAAAGAACATAAAGAAATAAGTCTAGGAACCACTTCAGTAGTTAAAGAGAGGATGGGAGAGAGATGTTCTTCTCAGATACCTTCTCTTCTGTTCACAGAGCCTCTATCATTTTATTAAAATTGAATCTCACAGAAACATCCAAAAAACAATAAACATGATTAACCCAGCAGAAGAAAGAACGCCTCTATCTTTGATTTACTCTGAAGCACAGAGGTGTTCAGGCTTATATGGCCTCACACTGCAAGCAATTTGATTCGGTGCCAAGGCACAATGTGTTCAGTAAAACATGCTGTGAAAAGTTCAGCTCCGAATTAAAAACCACTCACTTAAATGACAGGCTAACAGAAGATACTTTTGAAGTGCTCTGTCCTACAGTGCCCTCATCAGTAAGTTCCAATGAGAGGCTGAGGGTGCAAAAGCACTCACCAGACTGGATTATGAAAGGACTACGTTGCTGATGTGCTTTGACCAAAACTGAATTTTTGGTTATTTTCCAGAATTCTCATAAGATGATCTCAATTTGCTAGTCCATGATAACAGCGATCTGTTATTAGGAACAAGAAGGGGAATCACCATACCTTTCTTTAAGTCTCAATTTATCTGTGGCTTGGGATGGAGTAAGATTTTGAGGGGCATCAGACTAGACAAGTTTTCCAAAGAGAGTATTTGGGAGCAACAAGTTTGCCATAACTTAACTTGCCATAACATTTTTTTTTTTTTAAGAGTATCTTTTTTAAAAATCAAGTTTCACAAACCCAATGATAAAAAGGGGAGCTTCCTACGTTTAAAATCCCTTCAGGCATGCAGGTATATATCAAGAGATTTGTTACCATTTGGATAAATGTGGTACCATGTGGATGAAAGGATAAATGTTTGCAGCAATGGGTTTTTTACCCAAGACACAAACAGCAGTCATGGGCAGCATTCTCTCCTAAAGTTCTAAAATTCAATGTGCAGAATTCCCTCTGATGGCAACAGGAGTTCATGTATGGAAAGAGCAGCCAGCTCCTAAATGCCTCTTTCCCAGTTTCTCAGTTCAGATTCACGCCTTGGTGCACGTTCCCAAGGGATCTGAGCACTTCCCAAGGAATGGCCATCTAGTTCTGCTACTCATCTGAAGCATCATGCAGCGTTATTTTTAGGGTACAAAATTACAAGCAGAATTCATTGTTGGCATTAAAAACCACGGTCTTTCTTTCGTCCCTTCAGGGACACGCACTGGAGGAAGTGCCACGGGATAACAGTATGGCATTTAATTTTTGGAAACATCAAAAATGTAATGGTTATGATGAATGGCTTGCACCCTGAGCTTTAAGTTGGAATATACAGAATTTAGAAAGGAAGGATAGTTTCAAATGCAGTCTTGATTCCAAAGGCAACTGTTCCAGTTTATAATTTTCTTAATTCCCTCTGTCTGTTGTACCATTAAAAAGTCAAACAATGAAAAAAAGAAAAAAAAACCTGCACCTACATCAGATGAACCAAGTAAATGATCTGCTTTCCCTCATTCTCTAATCCTTTTTAGTGATAGTAAAATTAAATGCTAATTATAGCAACAAGAGTTTAGAGTAAAAGTAACAGAAAAGTTGTAATTTAAAAATAGTAGATTTCTGTTTAAAAGCTACAAATTGTGTACAGAGTGGAATTGAGTAAAGAGAGAAAAACCATAATCAAGGCCAAGAGATTACTTTTAAAATTTCATCGATAATATAAGTATATATAGTAGAAATCTCTCTTAAACAGATATATACAAATTTCTCATAAAATGATATAAATTTCTAAATAATTATTACTCTCATGAATACTTATATAATAAATGCAAGAAAGAAAAGTCTTCAGAACCATCAATAAACAAATCCAAAAATAACCTTACATAAAGCCTGAAATTACATTTCTTGTTTACTCCAATAAGTGACAGCAGGATTTGGCTAAAATTTTGACCTGTAAATTCTTCTACTTACCCGCAAAACACCAGGAAAACAGAGAATCACCCACTGAAATTCAGGGGTTTGTCACCTTTTTTTTTTTTTTTAAATTTTGTTAAAGTTTGTATTGGTTTTGCTTTACCTTTCCCTCTATTTTTCATGTCTGGAATAGAAAAGCTCGGTCTTTCTATTGTGGAGAAAAAAGCTGAAAGTGAGTTTGCTTAACTGTGTTTCATACTGAGTGCAAGAGCAGAGAGTCCATAAGGACCTGTCATCATTTCAACAGATGATGTAACAAAGAAATAAGCTGAAAAGATTTTATCTGTCCCTGAACTATTTTGTGGTCATTTATAACAGTTTTTGCAAGCAGGTTTTCTTACACATTAATTAAGATCCATTAGGATTTTAAGTGGCCAGCTTTAAATTACCAATCAACGTTCCTATTTATTTTGATGGAAACAAACAAGCAACAACAAAAATCTTTTACTGACACCTGGCAGTGGTTTCAGGTTAGCCAAAGGATGTACAATTTTTAAGGTGCCTAATTCCCAGTATGTGTAAAAAGGAGTTGTTTAAGACCAAAGATAAATGTTTCACTGTAATCAATCAGGATACCTTAGCTTTATCTCAGAAAGCTCTATGTTCGGCAAGCCTGTTTGGCAGCTTTTCTGGAGATCATAAATCAAAAGATTCAGAATAATTTTCAGCATTTTTTTGTAGTGAGGCCACTCCCCAGGTTTGCGCCTCACTGGGATGAGTCCCTGGGATTAAACTGTGGTTGAGGCAGGAACAAATGAAGACCATGAAGACACTTGTTGCTACTCTCTTTAAGGCCCAGAATCGACCAGAAATCCAGAATTTTATAATTATTTTTTTGATACATGGATATACACTCAGATAAATTGACTTAAACCAGCAATTTTACTACCTCTAAAATGCAGATTATACCACTGAAATTGTAAAATATGAAGTTTTGGATGATATCTGCTACACTCAAAACTTCCACATGGGCATTTATTACAATGATTCTGCACTTCAGTTAACTTGGACACTCCACTCACAATACAAAATTCTTTGGCTTTTGACAGCTTTACAAAGGAAATTTGCTATTCACACCATGAATGGGGCTATGTATTAATTTGCCTTTCAAAGCGCGTGCAGTCCACTTTGCTGCTGATAATCTGCATAAAACTGGATTAACGAATCGGGAATCCTTGGGGTCACGACAGTCAGTGCATACCGGAAGTGCCGTCCCATGACAGATTTGGCATGTATGTCTTCCTGAAGAGCTAGAAGGGCTGCTTCTCTACAGACTGCTGTTATCTACAAAGAAAGAATAAAAAAAACCCCCACACATAGCATTATTATTATAAAATATATTACTTGAAAGGAAGAAAATGAACACAAGGATATCAACATACTCCAAATGCCAGATACTCACAAGGACAGAGTTTCTCCAACTTTTTTTTTTTAATAAATGAGCTTGTGGGTGATTAGGACATTCAAGAAACAGGATATAGCTCGAAATTCAAACCACAGTAACATTACATTTCATATTACATTATATTGCAAATTAACTTGATAATCATATTACCTTGTGTTAAACTCCTGATAAATTAAAAAACCCCAACAATCAGCGATACATTTTTCTGTCCCCAAAGCGCAAGAGCAGATATTCCCAGGCTCTGTGGGCACTTTTCTTTCTCAGCTTTATGCTGGGAAAGAAGTAAAAACAATTAATTCAGAAAGGAAGGCTAGAAGGAGAGGGGTGTGTGGAAGGGGAGGAGGGTTAAGGTCTCATACCCTGCAATGTGTTTTTAAGCTCTCTGGACTTCAGACAGCGGAAACAGACTGATGCCAGTGTCACTCTAAAGACACATTACTGTGGTGAAAAGAGCTTGTGGAATGAAAAGAGATATTGTGATTTCCAGTGCAACAGGGAAAACAGTGATTGATATTGACTGCTCCCTTATATCTGTAAATGAAAGAGCCAGCTGAAACACATTTGTCCAGCTATTCAGCATATTTTCTCTGTTTGTTCACTTACTGAAAAGAGTTCCCCCGCTTATGCTGTGCTAATGGTTGCCAAAGCCGTTTAGTAGCTTTTTAGAGGATTTAGCAGCATGTTTAGGAAGCTTTCACAGGAAAACATGCATGGATTTAGATGGCTTTGTCAAGTTACAACAATATTACTATTAGTTCTGTGCTGCTCTAATGAGCAGTGAAGCTAAACACTGCTGTTATGCATTTTAATGCTTTTCAGGACTTCAGAGACAGTTAAACCTGGAAGCATAGCTGAGATTTAGTGCACCAACTTCTTGGGTAAGTAATACATCAGAGGGATCTTGGTCCTTCTGTTCAGGTTTTTCTCTAAGTAGACAGTATGACTATTTCCCTATCTCTAACACAAATATAAAGCTACTTAAAGAAAAAAACCCAAACCAGATCAAACTCTGTCCCCCATCCCTGCTCAACACCAAACGCAGAAATCTTTCAAGAGAGAGCAGACTGTTGATGGAAAAACAGATCCCAAGAATCCTGGACTCCAAACCTGTGTTTAAACCTTTGAAGGAGGGGTCCGTTTCCCCTTGATAACTACTGCACTAATGGCAAATTTTCCACCAAATGAAGAGGAAGAGACCTTCTAAGCATTTTCACAGGCATTATTAAAAAAAACCAAAACGCAGTACAGCAGGTTTTGACCATCCTGTTCTGTTCACAGAGACCATTACCGATCTACAGCATCAAAATTATAAAGCAGGATATCACTACAGCACAAGATGATCACCTGTAAGGAGTTGATATGTTTTACTGAAGGAGAAGTGGAAGGAAAGACTATCAAGTTGGCAGATCCAAAAAAGAAGGAACACCACTGCCAGTCTTATTTCTTCCTGTTTCATTTGTACACTGATACACTTAGGAAGAATTTGCTCACAAGCTGGTACTTTTGATGATGTTTTTACCTATTCTCTACGCTCTGTCAGGAGTATTGGCAACAGTGATGATAATTAACCTCCAAAGGATTTATTTTGTTTTAATTTTGTTCTAAAGGCTAAACTGTAAGTTCTGTGATAACTGAAAATTACTAGACATGAGGAAGCACCAGAAAACTGATTTTTTTTTTTTTTTTTCTTCCCAGGAGTATTTCAGCTGCTTTTAAGGGTAAAGAATTTTAAGGCATGAATTACCATTCTCTCTTTTCCTGGCTGCGCTCAGAATTTTTGTGGACTAAATCTTTTATATGTTACTGAGTAATAAACAGCAGGCATTATGGCACAGTGTTTAAAATTTGGGCCCTCGCGTCTGGACACAGAAGTCACATGGCGTTGTTTCCATTCCTTGGCTAACCCAGAGTATCAGGTTTCTGAGGTAAGAGATTGGACGAGGCAAGTTTGATTATTTTTCTTCCTTCAAGTATGCAAACTTTAAAAAAAGTCCTCACAAGCATTTCCACTAGCTAGTAAAGCTAAATCACTCACAGAAAGCAAACACAAGTAGTAATACAGGCAACAGTGAAATGAGAGTGAATTCATCTGGTGAAATCAGCTGCGTTATTGGCCTACGGTCTACTGCTTTTTCATAGGTATTTATTGTCACAGTCATGTTAAGCAATTTTTCTTAATAGACCAAGCAATTGAAGGGTTTTTAAATGTCATTTCTGTCTAGATTAAAAACCAACACAGATTGGGTCAAGTGAAGCAAAGAGGGAAGGTAGCAGCAGGTGCTAACTGACAACAAAGGAAGAAAACCATCAGCTTTGCAGCAAGGTACGGATCCTTCCCAGGCTTAGGAGCACTCCAAAGCTGCATCTAGATCATCAGTTTTAAAACCTTGCGCCAGACCTATCCTCAATTAATTTGTCCAATTACTTTCTTAAATCACTTCTCCTTTTGGCCTCCACAACTTCACCCTGTAATGAGTGCCATGGTCTAATCATGCATTGCATAAAAAAGCACTTCTGTTTGTCTTAAACCTGGTAATTTCCGCAAGCGTCTCCTAGTTCCTGTGTTATGAGAACGGTGATTCATCTGTTGTTCCCCATTCACCTTCCCTGTATCATCAATGATTTTACAGAGTTTTATCTCACCCCCTCTCAGTCAAGTCTTCTCAAGCTGAAGAGTCCCCAGTGATTCAGTCCCTGCTCCTGCAGCACTTGTCCACCCGTCTGCCGTGTCATCTTTGTTAGTCCTGCTCTACCCTCTTGCTGTTGAGCTGCTGAGGCCAGCCAGGGCACGGAGGGAGCCGTACCACAGCACAGCAGTGTTTCTGGGTTTGCTTGCAGTTCCTTTCCTATTATTGTATTTGCCATCATATTAGCAGTGAGATGATTTTTCTCAGAAAATTATTCATGCTGCCTCCAGTATCTTTTCCTGAGTGACAATATCTAATTTAGGTTGTATACCTGTGAATTTGAAGCCTGGGTGATTTTCTTTTCCCTCCACTGCATTCATCAGCATGACTAGCCTCTGCCCACCTCTATAAATGAATGCTGTGAACCAACATTATGTATCTGCCAGTTTTAAGAGAATTCTTAATTATTTTAAAATACAAATCCACAGGATCACCATTTTTACCTTTACAGTATAAAAAAGGACCAAAAAAAAGTGCAGTCTTTTGGATCTCTGTGTGTGTGAGGAATAGGAATAACGTCCTAGTCCTGTTCCAAAGGCAAAACTGCAGCTTGATGTACTGAAGGACAAAATAGATACTCTTGACTGTATCTGAATATGGAGTGGCTTTCAGCATTGACTGTTAAAGCAGTAATGAAGACATTAAGTGACTGTCAGAGACAACAGTGATTAAAAAGCAACAGACCAGGCACCAGGTAATTAAACAACTACTGAGGTGTGGGGTGTTACTACAGAGATGAATAGCCGGTCAGGTGTGGCTGAATACTATTGAATCTACAAGTCCTAGAATATACCCTAGTTTGGTTATGAATATCATTATAAACGAAAGTTTAACAAACACGATTCTCATTTTCAGTGGAATGAGAGCAAATTACTGACCTGTGCAATAGTCTGCTGTCTGCAGTCCTCTCTTAGCATGGAAATAATTTTGAATTCATGTATTAAAACCAAATTATCATTTTTTTAAAGGACTGATTTATCACCTGAATGAGTGCTTTAAGACCAGAAAATAAACAACGAATTTAGAATCCTACTTCAAAGTCAAAAAGACAACTGTATCAAGTTATCCTGGAAGGAAAGGAGAACTAAAATTTGCTATCTGAACCACACACACAGACAGATCGGTAATAAGCAAAGCCACACACAAGCTCACAGCTATGTTGCAAACAATGATGAGTCCCCAAAAGAAATGAGTTTACACCTAGTTATTCCCTCCCTCCCCATTTCAGTCCCAGCAACAATAAAATGCCCAGCACCAGTTACTGTTCCCTGAATAAACAGCATTCAGCATAACCCATCTTTCTCCCAAAACCAATGGTTACACTGGCTGATTCAGCTTGGCCGATTCTCCCCCATTCTGGCATTAAGCACCAACTCTTTCCAGTGGACTGAAAGTCCTTTTCAGCTTCTTTGTATTTAAAGTGCTCTAAATAGCTTTAAAGAATCTTAAAAAAAAAAAAAAAGAGAGAGAGGAAAAAAGAAATGAGCTTCTGTGTTAAAGCCTTAGGTATTTTCAAGAAAGTGGTTTTGTTAGTGCAGAGTCTGTTGGGAACACCTGTGAATGTCGGGTTTAATTGGGCTGCAGCTGGTGTCGATTGTGTGCACAGTAACTGGCAGCCACTGGCTGGCTGTACATTGTGTTTCATTTTCCTTTTTCCTTCCTTTTTAACTTGCTCCTCCACCCCGCCAGTTAAAGTTGTAAGGGATTGTGTGTAAGAGGGATTAGGAGCCTGGAAACAGAATAGTACCCTGCGGTTTGTGAATAGGGCAAATTGTGGTGCTTCCTGGATGAAAACTACCTGCGAGACTGTGCGCCCATGCGGTGCACGCCTGCTAGGCAGCGTCAAAGGAAGACTGTGTATAGGTTTGGGGAGTTTGCTTTCCCGCTCTGTTAAGGAGAGATAAAAGGTTCATACACGGCATTTTAAAAAGACGTGAATAACTCCTGGGTCAGGACATCTGTTTCTCACTCAGGCAAATTCTTACCCGTGTCAGACACCTCCTCGTACCCCTGCATCAGAGCTGCTCTAACAGAGAAAAATAGCCTTATCCCCACAAAACTGTGGAACTGGGAAAGCTCTCAGGAGTCAGGGCTATCACCCGATTGAGGAAAGAGGCGGGCCTGGATGCCTCTCCAAAGTGAGAAGAGAAAACACATCAGGAGAAGATGCACTGTAGGCAGAGAGGTTAAAAGGGAGTAGCGGGGAAAGGTTGCTAACTGTATTCGAAAATCGACATAAATATCTCAATTCAATGCAACTCCAGCAGTGCACAACTTTCCACAAGGGATTTGTACAAGGCTCAGTGCAGTGCTGGGCAGAGATGGTAAATACCTCTAGGTTTCTGCCAGCCCCAGCAGGTCATGCTTGCTCAAAGTGTGGGACACCGCGGCCCCTCTTTCCCCCTTCTCCTTTGTGCAGGCACCACCCGCTGCCGGCTGCAGGCTCCCACCCGTCTCTTGTGACGTCTCCGGCACTAAGCTGGCCCTTTCATTAACTGATTCAATGCACCAGACCATCAGAAAACTAATCCAGGAGAAAAAAAAAAAAAAAGTGCCTTAGCTTGCCGCTGGGGTATTGAGATGGGCTCCCAGGGGGATTCGACAAGCACCAGTCGGCATGGGAAGGGTGGAGAGCACAGCAAAGGGGACACCTCTTCCTCCAGGAGCCCAGAGCTGCCAGATCGCCTCATGAAATTTTTTGCTCACTCACCCTGTTTTAGCATTCCCGCGCTGCTGCTGATGCCCATGGTGGGCTGTCTGAACCAGCTCAGGTACTGCAGCACGATCCTGGCTGGGCTAGGGAGATGTGCCCTAGATAACGCTTTTGTACAACATACTATTTTTAAAGATAAAAATACTATTTTAAGATGTCACAAATGCCATTTTTTCTTTAAAATGGGCTAAACCGAGAGGCCCTTAACTGGTGAGAGGTGGAGTTTTTGAAGTATTTCAAAAAGTTTAAATTTAGTACTTCTCTCGTATTTCAACTTTTGTTTCATCTATAAAACAGATACAACTGGAAAATACAAGATAACATGCCTTTTTTCTTTTCTCTGAGAAGCGATATTCTTACAGACCATTACAAATCTTACTCTGTTTAGGAGAAGAAGTTTCCAATACTATGAAGTAATTGACCGTTCTGAAATAAATTTTGATCTAATCTTTGAAAGACGAAGACTCACCCATGTATGTGTATCCCTTCATTCCAACTCAGTTCTACGATCTGTAGATTTAAATGGGATGAATTATATGTTTGGGCATTTTGCAAATGGAAAAGAATCTATTCTAACCAGAAAATCATAAAGTATATTAGCATAATGTTTTTCATACAGTATCCATTCATTCCTCAGATTCATGTACTGTACCTACCACTGGCGCTTTGGAGTGAATTTACTTAATATATGATTGTTGCTCTATAAAACTTTCCTAACTGAAGTGTGCAAGACACTCACAGGCCACACAAGTGCCTCAGTGAGACAGAGACTTCTTTAATCTCTAAGTAACCAGGTTTTAAAGTGTTACTCGTTTTCCTCAAGTTGAAGTGCATACATTTATATGGTTCTGTAGTCATGAACACTGCCTTGGAACAGATGAGTTCCTAATCGTACTGCTGCCATTGTCTGCAGTGATATCCTATAACTAAATGTTATTTTTTATAAAAGATGGACTTCCTTCTCCCTTGTTTATTAAAGAGACATTCAATATGAGTGGACATTGGATAGTCTACTTTAAAACAGGTCTGTAGTGATGAAGCAACACCTTTGCAATTCTTAAATAAAAAGGACAGGTATTACGTGTATCTCGTGTCTCTGATTCAACAGGCTGAGCAAACAATCTCTGCTATTCCTGATTTCTTTTACGAGAAGTCCTTAAGGAATTGTAATTGAACAAACCCAGCTCCTTTAATAATGCCTGTAAGCGACCTCAGTTCAGAACAGAATGGCCCAAACCTTCATTATGACATCTACAGTTTGCTTATTTGTGTTATTTAGCAGATTGATGTGCATGTGACCATGCATGTGGGTGTCCACAGCTTACCTGAGGTGCTGCACAGGGACATAAAGTGGTTGTGCCACCTGAATACACCTGCTCTGACCAGGATGATGGTTCCCACTCAGCTCTTTGCATTGTGGTCACAGCTGCCTCGGGGGGCCACAGCAGAGACCAAATCCTCCTTCTGCTCCCTCCTCCCAGTCTCAGCCAGGAGGGCCAGGCTTCAGATTCACCTCCTCTACCTGCTGTGGTCACCCGGTGCCACTGCCTGGCGTGTTGGCCAGGGGCTGAGCCAGACAAGTGACTGGTTGCTCTTCTGGGACAATGGCATCATGGCAACAATTAATGAGACAGTGGCGACCACGAAATGCTGCATTTAATTTCTCTTACAGTACCAAAAACTGAGCACAGTTTGTGCCTGGGCAGCAGACAGTATCACATCTATCAGTAGCTCTTACTATTCTATAAAGCTTAAACATGCCCAGAGAAGAGAAGGGAAAGATGAGGTACGTAGCCAAAATTAAGCATATGTATCATAGCTACAGCACATGATGACAGCTAAAGAGAATAAACCAGAGCCTTCAGTGGTACATGCTAAGTGTCATCACACATACCTCTGCTCATCCCGACATGTTCTAACAGAGCGAAGCTTTGACTCCATCTGCAAGCTTTCTTTTTTCTTCTTTCCACCCTCTTAAAAAATATTACTAGATGTGGTATCCTTCCAAGCAATATATAAAACATGTAAATTCCAATTTAACTTTTGTAACTACAAGCCCAAAATGCAGCTATTTTCCAAAACGCACTCTGTCGATATGGCTCCCATCACTTTGGCAGAGACATGGCATAGCTACACCTTTCACAAAGGAATTCCGTAACAAAACGAGTTTTTACATGCTGGGACTAAATATTTTTAAACAGCACTCTCTGCCAACTTCAAGTTTCAGCTATATTTGTGCAACTACAAAAAAAAAAAAAAAACATACATGTTTCTATACAAGATTAAGCTGCATTTCTGGTTAACCTCAGAATTATTTCATTTTATATAAACATTTAATGAGAAAGTTTAACTTCTTCCCTTCAATGAGGAAAAGGAAGCCAAGCCACTAGAAAAACACTCTTTCTATATGTACGTGTATGTGTGTGTGTGTGCGCACGCACTCATTTTAATTAAAAGTAATTAACAGAATACTGTGTTCTCACTCACAGTATGCTGTTACTACACAGGTCCTGAACACAGAGCCAATGCTATTTTGCTGAATGCCGCTAGCAAGACAGATTGAATTATGCAACTGAAAATTTAAAACTAGAAAACTTGGAGGACATCATTAGCCATCACGAGTTTCTCTCTAGAAAAGAAAAACAAAAGAAAAAACTGCAGAACAGATTTGGCAGCTTCTGCCTTATGAAACCTATCATGGTGTAGGTGTTAAGCAGTTGTTGCTTTTGCTTTCTTTCTTTTCAGATTTTGAGGCAGACAGATATGAGGTTGGACAAATTCAGCATATTCTGTATTTCTTGCACTGAAAAATAATTCATGCCTTTGCTTCTTGAACCAGTAATTCCTTCCTCAGGTTTAACCTGGGAGAGTAGCAGAGGCCTTAGACTCCTATCAAAACAAAGCAAATAAAAGCAATTCTGCAAAAGGAATTGGGAGAAGTGCCCTCCCTTCCCTAAAAATATTTATTTTTTTCGTCAATAGAGCACAGCCAGTCTTGAACTGTCTTTCAACTCCTTTCAGCTCCAGCAGCATTTCTATTACATTATATCACCCTTTAAAGATTGCTAGAGCTCTAAGCTTTTGAATCCACCCAACAAAAAGGAAAGCAAAAAATTCCTTTTTCATCCTGTCTTCGGAGCCATGGCAAATATTGTCTCTGATTTGGATCTTGCATAGCAGGTTAATAGCAACTGTATTTGTAGTTATCTACGTATGAGATATTATGATACAATATAGTAAAAGCAAACAAACTCAGTTAAAAATATTGGCCAGAAAGCCTAGCAAATCTTCTGGAGTCTTAGTGTTTCTATCAATTTGGTTAGAAAGCATACAAATCCTATGATAATAAGAGGGAAGTATACTTTCTGGGTCTCTGCATGGCAATTTACCCATGCATACACATCCTGAATTAAGGCAAGGAGTGAGAAAAGACATTTGTTGTGCAGGGCCTTTAGATTGCAAGATGAATAATGTCCTTAATGGAAGCTCTCTTGCTTTTTCATTTATTGGGTTGTCAGTTCCTGGAAGGTCCGAGATGTCTCCTGTGGAGTATCTATTTCCTCAGCAGAATACTAGAGGAATTTCAGACTCTTTCTAAGTTTACCTTTTGGAGCTTCCCATGGTACCCAGCTGCTCATGTTTCCCAAGAAAATCAGGGAGGAGGGTTACTGCATGCCTGTATTCCAGAGAGGCAGAATATGGCTGGGAGGACAATCAGACCTAGTAAGCAATGCTGTTAGCCACAGCTAGATGCCTCTGTGTACAGTTATTACTCCTTAAGGAAGAAGTAAAAAGGCTGGTAAAGAGCTTAAAGTAAGTTTTGATGAAAGTTTTTCTTGTGCAAGAAAAGAAATAATTATAGCAAGGAAAAAAAAAAGAATTATATAAATATATGAAACAAGAAAACTGGTATACCAACAGTTACCTTGAGTTAAGGATTTGTGTCAGAGGTGTATTTTAATGGAATAGAAAGTCAATAAAATAGCAATAAGACAGACATTACAGTGTGACATGTGCTTCCCAACAGTCTGTCTAAACCAGTGATGCACTGGTCACGACCTCTTTGTGATCTGGCCTCTTTGTGATCTGTCCTCCACCTGTTCAAGTGCTAATCAGCAGAAGCCTAATCCAGCAACACAGGAGAGTAGTTTTTGCTGGTTTAGCACCCTGAACTGGTTAACCCAGAATGCAGGCAGGAAGGTAGGCAAGGGAGGAAGGCTCTGAAGGCAGGAAGAGGATGAAACTGCAGCAGAAATAGGGTTTAAAGCACGCTAAAGCTTAGAGACATATTGAACCTACATACAAATGCTTTCACTTGTGCAACTTTCACTCACCCGCCAATTCAAAAGCCAATGCGAGATGTATCTAATTAAGAAAAGTATATGCCTGGCATATATAGAGAGGTATTCACTGGTGCAGGCAGCCTTGTGAGTGGTCCTTTCAGGTGGGCAGCATCCACAATCCCCATAAGAATCTTGGTGTCCTGATGACATCCCTCAATCTACTGGTTTTAAGATTTGCATGCTTTGAACAATACATCTCAGGTGTATCCCTGTTGTGTCTACTGAATATAGTCCACAGGTAAATGTGACCCACTGCTTCTGGTCTAAAATTACCCAGTCCAGTGAATCACCGAGTGCGTACTGTGAAGCATTCACAGCACTATCCCAAAGTTCCAGCTCCCTCACAAGTGGAGCAGCTTGTCACCAGTATAGTTGGCCCCCATCACTTTGGGAACGAGCCAAAGAATAGAATGATGCAGCATAAGGTAAAATGCTGAAATGTAAGAACCTGTAGTCAGACCTATCACTCTCCTTCGGTGAAAAGTTATGAGTGACCAGATTAACAAGGCATCTGCTTTTGCATTGTTAACATGAAAACTTCACATTTGAGTGCCCTCATGCAGCTGAGAAAATTGAATCCATGTCATGACTGAAAGTCACTTCAGTATTCTGGATAACCGGATCTCCTACTCCATGGATAACAGATTTAATTTAGCAAATTCCTCCAGTTCTCCTCTTTCATACTCGTAAAATCCTTCTCAGTTTGTGCCATGTTATTGCGAAAACCTCCCTGGTCTCTTGGGTTTTCTCCCCCTACTTCCTTGTCTAGACAAGACAATGTAATGCAAATTTCCAGCGCTGTTAAGATTCAGCAAATGCATTTCTCTTCACTTAACAAAGATGTTTTAAGTTCAAAATTTATCCTCAACATTTTTGCAAATATGCACAGGAGGAAGCAGAGGAGTCTCCCTTCCTCTTCCTCCAGGTTGTATGCAGCTTTCTTTTATATGTTAACAGCATTTGAACTTCTTAGAAGTTGCAGACTAGCCTGATACACAAAACAATTTAAGGCCAGAAATTTATGAAATTTATTCTGAATTGTGTTCAGCCATGAGGATCCCCTTAGAGCTCTGTGACATTTGCTGTACTTGCCCACACTGCTCTAGATTCAACGTTCCCCACTTCAAGCCCTTGCCTTTGGTGTTTGCATCAAAGCAGAGCAGCTCTGGGCCCTCTGCACAGGAGGCACAAATCCGCAAGCCCCCAGGAGGTCCCTCAGGCCACCCAAGCCCTGCAGAGGGGCACCTACCTTTTTCCAGCAGTGATACAGGTGAGAGTGATCACACCTGTTAGGTAGATGCTTAACATTTGAGGAAGGCTGTCTGTAGACACTGTTGCATATGGTATGACTGTTTTCACAGTCACCAAGATAATGCCAGGTGTCTCCCACCTTTCCCGGCACCAAGAAGATTTGCCAGGATAGCATCTAATACCACAGCAGAGGCTGAGATCAAGGGAGGAGGGAATGACGCCTGAAGGAGCTGCTATAGCTGTAGCACAGTAGAGGATGACACAAGAGCGAGCTGAGAAAGGTCGAGTATAACAGACCTAAGGACAGCAGCTAAAAAACCCCTCAAAAGCCATTAGGAAATGTTAGTGCAACAAGCAACAGGACTGGCCTGTGCAATGGAAGTGCTCCCGAGGTGCCATGTTACAAATTGAAGTTATCATAAGGTTTCCTGTAGGAGTGTGCCTCTTGCTGTGTGGCTGGTTTACCTGCCAGAGCATAAACTCTGCCAGAGAAAAGATTCTGCATTACCCCCCCACCCCGCCCCCCAGTTTCCACTACTAGAGAAAGGAATTGTATCAGCTCTCTTTGTCCAAACTGCTACAAAGAGAAAGGAGGAAAGAAAGAGGAAGGGAACAACTATTATGGAGAGCAATAGGAAAGACAGACAGGACCCTTGGGCTGGGGGAGGGATTTTGGCAGAAGGAAGGAGAAAATGAGAAAAAAACCCCACCACAGTACTGTGGGTTATACAGATCCTAGCCAGCCCTCAAATCTATAGCCTGAAGAACAAGAACAAAAAGCAGTCTTAGCCCATACTGCAAGCCTCTGCACAAGAAATATTCAAGCCTGGATCTTCAAAATATCTAGCAGTCTTCCTTGAGGGAAACTGGGTGAATACACAGGAAAAGATCATCTGCTCCTCTTACGTGCAGTGCTGTGGATGCACTCCTCTTGATAGAGCCTGCCGCACACAAATGCCTTTTCATGATTTTCCATAAATATTTTACTATGCCGAATTGTGCGGCCAAGGTTATATAATTACACAATAAAGCACAACTGCTCTCCTCAGTGCCATTCTAGCCAATCTAGCAGGCTCAGAAACCACCTAGCAGTCCACTTTGCATGGCACAGAAGTGTAGACGAGGATGCTAAGGATGACAGCATCCAACAGCATATGCCAAGTGGCTGTGAGTGAAAGAGGCAGAAAATAAAGGACACCTTAATTAGCGGGCAACACTGACACTGTCTAGCTTACAGTGCTCCATCTTCCTAGCGTAGATTTCTACAACTGGTATTGTCCCCAGCCCCTTGTCAAGAGATGAGTTCGTAAGATTTGCTCAGGAATTGCCTATATGCATGAGAAAATATGAGCTTTCCACTTCTCAGTGTATTATATTTACTCATTTTGTGTTAGATGCACAGACAGTAGGACTGGGACAGCAAGAGTTTTAGCTCCCTTCCAAACACAGTAAAAAATGATCAAAAGAACGAAGACAGCACATACAGGATGCTACCACAGAAACACTGAACCAAAACCCAAATACTATTTTCTCTCTGCTTTGTAAATTATTCAGTACTCTAAACATCAGTCGATGTTCTTAACATTTCCTACTTGATATCAAAATTAATATTTTTCAGGGTACCTGGGAGATTTTGTGATATCAATCATTTGCTTTGTATGGTACGAGCAAGTTTTAAATGCATGAAATGTCATGGGGAAGCTGGATTTTATTGCTTCCTTTCATTTGTGCAACACCACACAACTGTTACGTACTTCAGCAGCCCGAATTTGTGAAGGCACTTCTTTTAGCCAAAAGGGTACATATGAAAGTGCCTCATCTGTGTGTTCACAGGCTGCATCAGAAAGTGCAGGTTGTACAGTGCAGCTGTAATTCAAAAAGCCTTGCTCGTGCTGTAATGTGCACCTCCAACTTAACAAGTGTGGTAATGACTTACAAATCAAACTCAAAATCCGTAACTCTGAGAGGCTTGGTAATGGGCATAGAGTCACAGTGACACTCCAGCACTGAAGTGTTTTTTTCCCCCCTCATAACCACATTCAGAACAGCAGCTGTAGCACCACAGAGCCCTGAAACAACGTGGGACTCTCACTCTACGTCATCAAATGCTGTTTTGCTAAATTAAAGGCCAGAAGTAAGTCATATTGTATCCATAAGCACATGTATGCCACTATGCCACAGGCCTCTCCCCTTCTGATGTTTCCCTCAGCTGTGGATCATTCAAAATACTACGGAAGACATTTCAACTTTCCTACCTTTTTTTTTTTTTTTTTGGGAGGAGGATCTTCCACTCCTCAGTGGACACAATATTCAAACCACACTGCCAAATATTATATGATGTCCTTTCCAGAGTTAATTTTTAATTTCCTGACTCTACTGCAATGAGAAATTTTCAAATTGTCTTGGCAGTCACTTCATGGCATGTGCAGACCTAATTGCAGAAGTGAATGCAGAGTCAGCCCAAATGAAAACCTCTGGACTAACTGAAGAATTTCTGCAGAATTAGTTACTTGGTTGAATTAAGTTCCAGAGAGCACTATAGTCCAGGAAACGATTGCAAAAGTAACACAAAGGGTGCAAAACTTTCTTGCCCCAGCCTACTGTGCAGTAAGAGGAGGCAGGTGTCTTCAACATGTCACTCAAAAGCCTGATGATTTTCCATTTTCATTTTTTAATGCCACAATTCATAACCCACAGATGTTGTGCATGGCTATAAATCTTGGCACCCTCTCCACTATGAAAGAATTTCCCCTGGCATTCAATTTTCTTTACCTTAAGTCACCCTAATCATGCTGACATCTACTATTGATGATTATATTAGCCCTAAAAGATCCTTAAACAAATGAAAAGGACTGACTTCCACTCCTAAAGTTCTGCTTCCAATTTTCTAAAGGAAATTAAATAATGTATAAATCAAATGCTGGGTGCAAGCCCAGGCAGCTGAACATCGCTTTGTCCTTTCAAAGTGAAGAGGAAGTGTCTGCTACAGAAGGGACAAGCCAAGAGAAATAAAGCTTAACCTCAGCTCCATGTGAAAGTGATTTGGGATAATCGGGGGAATCTGCAAAGAGGTTAAAACGGGGACCACATACTAACAGGAGAACTTTAACATGATCAAAAATATATCAAGAGCTGACCTTCACCTGGGGGAGCTGCACAGCCCTGGCAGTCTGTTACACCAGAGCGGAGTATGAAGGGCAGGAGAAAGAAGAGATGAGCAGGAAGTCACAAATCTATTTATAGCTGGCATTTGTCGTGTCATGGTAATCTTATCAAGGTTTATAAATAAGTACTGCCTGACAACCTTACAGCAAGTCAGCTACACAGTAAATGTACACGCTACTTTCCAGTTCTCCTTTAGCTAATACATACTACTTAGATTATTAAGTCAGCCACCAAGAGACTTCTTAATTTATGTACTATTGATGGACTGCTGATCCTTCTCCTTAACACAGTATATATCTAAAGGGGAAAAAAACAGTAAAAATATGCCAGATATTTTCCTGGTATTATTTTCTAAGCAAGCAATTGCTTTAATCGCCACAAGGCATTTCTTAAAAACTATTGGGAACAGATGCATTTTGTAGTATGATTTCTCTATTAAAAGAAGATCCTGATCAAGTTTACATGGCTTCAACAAGAGTTTACTCTGACATTTTTGCACACAGAAGAGTGTGTTTGAAATCTCAGATCAGCACTAGACTTCATAATTAGGGTCAACATAACCCTATTTGCATAACCCAAACTTTGATGGAGAGAAGAAGATTTTGACATTCAGCTGTTAATGCTACAACTATGTACACTCTTGGCTATTTACAAAACATTCCTCTGCTCACTTTTAAAAGGTACAGAACATTTTAGATGCAATGCAAACGGCCCTTAAACTTAGACAGCAGAAGAGTCTAGTCTTTACACTTTCCTGAGAAACCAGCAAAATTATTTTCAGTGCTGTCATTTAGCTGTTGTTTGGTCTGTCACAACACTAATTGAGTAGCTGGCAAAGCAGGGATAGCCACATAACAGTTACATATACATGCAAGTTCAACAAACATCAGGCCTAGCTGTTGCAAACATGTCAGGAAATGCTTCACTGTTTAAAAAAACCCCACAACTAAATCCCCAAACAAAAATACTATCAATTTCTTTTCCTTTTAAAAAGTAAAATACTTTTATTTTGTAGAGTTACTTTAAGTATGTAACGAGTGCTGCTGCCATTTAAATCTCAGGATACAAATTCATCTGAACATTAAGGTTCTTCTTAATCAAGTGTGCAACTTGTCATATACCAACGAGTATCCGTATATTTCATGAGAGCTACAAAAGATTAGAACAGTCTTCAGGAACACTATTTTTAGTACAAAGAGACAATTCAATCAACTGTTGTGAGCTGGGAAATTCTCCTTCCCATCTCTCTGCTACCCCTCTCCCTACAGACCCCCTGTGAATGAAGCATTAGCCCATGCTAAGGCTGTGTTTAAAAAAGCAAACCAAGCAAAGGAACTAGGGGACTTTAGTGAGACCACAGGGCTTCACACAAACACTACTAGAATAAGCTCCTCTGTAAAGACCTCCAAGTTTCACATCACTTTGTCTCTGCAGGTTATCAATAACAAGAAGAAAAACACAAACCATAAAGAAAGATAGGAAGAAGTAGGGAGTTTTCACAGAATGTGGTTGTTTGCCATCCTTGAATTTAAACAAAACCAGACACACAATATGTTATTCACACATGAAAAGAAGAGAGCCAAAAAGGGAAGGAGAGACTCTTCTCTTTTCTTCTTTCCTTGTTTCAAGAAAGCATCCCTGAAAGCACACAGGCATCTGCTTCGGGTTCCCCTGACGTCAGTAAACACGACTGAAGTAAAGCACATGCTTAAATATGTTCCAATATCTGCTTTTAATAATTGGAAGCTAAATGGAAGCTATAAATCAATGAACAGAACATGTTCAAGCAAGAGGCAAGACCTTTTTGGACTTTAAGGTGATGATACTTACTGGTTCTGCAAAACTCTGGACTCGGTAATACCCATTATTAGAACTAGTTTCTAACGCAGGATTCAGTCAATTAATTTATGAATGCTAAATTACGTGCACTGGTAACAGAAAGGAGTTGTGCTTAATACCATTTGTCACATTTCTCGGGTGCTTTGTATCTTAAACATGGCAATAACATTAAATACTTAAAGTAGCTACAGCTATGTTATTATGTGCAAAGCACCTATCAGAAGTAGTGGTATCCTGGGTTCCCAAACTCCCATGTGGTATGTATTTAACATAAATATTTTCTATAAACTACCATGCTTCATTTTCAGTCACCTGAATCTTCTGTTTCCAAGGTATAAACCGTCTGCATTTCACATCTAAGCTTGTTAAATACCCGACGCAGAAAGCCAGGGGCTTCCAGTGAGAGATGCAATACAAGCAGACAGCAGGCAATAAAACAGTCACTAAGTATTTCTACCTACTTTTTAAATATTTATGCCTCCAGTAAAAGGAAAATAGGAAGAAACTTGAAGGTCTGGTACAAGGCTACTCACCCCTGCTGGGTAATTTTGCTGAGGCTGCTGGGCTGACACTGCGGTCAGCAGCTCAGGCAGCATGCGGCTGGTGCTCTCGGAGAGGTTGGGAGAGGGGTAGGAAATATGGGCTCTTCTGCTGGAGCACAGGAGACATTACACACTGGGGACCTTGGCGGGGTCTGGCAAAAGTCACTCCAAACAGGAGTCACCCATTTGACTGTCCCTTTTCTAAGGGACTGAATGTAGGATTACAGGTTTTGTCTCTGTCATAGATGTCATTTTTCACCACCTAGCAAGCTCTGCTGACACCTGGGATGGCTTGCCTTCTTGGGATCAGTGTTCATTCGCATTCTAAACCTCATGGAGCATTATTTGCTCCCTGGGACAGACTCCAGTTCATTAGATCCTGTATAGCAATGCCTGCGCATGTGTGTTGTCTTTATACAGGTACTCATTCTTATTTAAAAATGTATCATCTGCCTCCTGGAAGCGACAAAACCTGAAATAATCTACAGCGACTTTGAGGTTGTTAGCATCTGCCACAACCGTTTATTACTGAAGCACAGAATATTGCCACTAATGTCTTTTCTCCTCGTAACAAGGTGCATGCTGAGGAGCAAAAGCAGCCTGACCCAAAGCTGAACAACTGTTAATACATACTTGAAGTGTGCACAAAGGAACGCAGCAGAGCTGCGAGGCCAACGTATGCAGTCTGACACGCCCGTCTCCAGAAGCTCCAGGACACCCTCTTGCCCGGAACTGGCCTCTGTGTGTGGGTTCCTGCTGCCCCTGTTCTGCCCACAGGTACCTGGCATGGCAGGGACTGGTCCCAGGGACTACCATGGGAATTACTGTGTTGGGATCCAATTCCTCGGTAACAGGCAGGATTGGGTCCTAAATTAGCAACTCCCAGCTTTCATCAGGTTTATTTGTCCTCAGGCCAATTTATCTGCTGGCTTAACTCCCCTGGGGACTGAGCCAACAAAGACTTTGGCATAATAATTTCAGACTGATTTCTGTAGCATCATCTTTGTGTGGCTTTGGGAATGCTATTTGTATATCCACTATAGACCCTGCAGAAGCAAATACCAATTCTGAAGGAATTGGTAGGCAACTACTCTTTCAAGATAAAAAAAGAGAGTAAGCCTAGACCATAGGCAAAAATTCCAGATTGAAATATGTTTGACAAATATGGGAAGTTAACGCTCTCCTGTATATTGCTTTGTGAGTTATTAGCCCCTAAATATTCTCCATGGTTGAAAGTGTATTAATGAGCTGGAAGACAAAGCGATCTAATCAGAAGAGATCCGCAGTAATTTATCCTGCAGAAGATTTACATGCAGCAGCCATGTGTGCGTGTTTATGATCTCTACATCTGGTAATGAGTTTTTGACATGATGGAAAGCTGTGGTAGAATAATGCACTCTGTTCCTCACACTGACTAATTAATGCTCTACTTAATCTGGAAAAAGGCACTTTAAAAATAAACACTAATTTTCAGCAGACCATAAAGAATAGGTAACAACTGAATCCCATAGCATAGGCCTAAAAACTGGTGCAGCAACCTCACAAGCATTAAAAAAGGTGATTCTTAACTCCCAGAGTACCATGCAAAGTGTGTGTGCACACATATACCTCTCCGACACTGCAAACTGTATAATGTTTCAATTTTTTCTGAGAAGTGCAAGTATGCATTTTCTCCTTGCAGCAGTTTTCCTTTTGCACTGCTTCAAGAGCGACAGACCTTAGATATGTACAGAGACGATCAAAGCCCAAGCTACAATCTGTAGGAATGACAAAAACCAGCAGAGCTAAAATGCTCCCCATCATTCACACACTGGGTGTTAAACCGCGGTTTGCATTCACAAATTACCTACGGTAACACTACTGGCCACCCCCCTCGACCTCATACTGACAATTGATAAAATAAGCAGTAAATCACAATTTCCACAAGTGACATTGACAGGAAAAGCAGCCGGTGCAAAGATGGTTAGACATTAGATCCCCACCAAAAAAAAAAAAAGGCTGGGGAGATGGTGTTCGGCCCTTCCTCTGCCTGCAGGGCTGGTTGCTGGAGGGGGAGCGCAGGAGGGGCTCGGTGTCCTCAGACACTGAAGTCATTCCATTGCTTTTAGTCACTTCACCAAGACCTTGTCTCCACAGGATGTTATGCTGGAACAGCTACTGCATTTACATTCACACCCTATCTCATTCCAGGATAACTTCCTCACATTGACGTGCCCTTAGAAGTACAAGAAAGAGCGTTCGTCTGTGGCTGCATTTAGCCCTAGGCTGAAGTCTCACGAGGTAACAGAGAATAGAGATTTGGCTTTATCTTATAAACTGTGCTAATATATATCACCACCCTTTGGACTGAAACCAACTTCTTCTCTCTAATCTCCCCATCATTTCCCACAGAAAGCGCGTACTTTCTTTAGCCCACGAAAGAAGGCAAGTACGTTAGGAAAATCAGAGGGATTGTAGGGCACAGAAAGCCTGTGTGAGCTGCATGCAAGAGCAAATTTCCTGGCCTAAAATACTGGAGCTACAAAATGGCCCCTTTCAGTGACTGAGAAATTACCATGGTGGCTAAAAGAAAAAACTGCTTAGGCAACAAGTACTGAGGAGCAACACCGCAGAGCCTTGGGACTGATTCCCCAGCTGGAATTAAAGATAAGTCAGGTAAAACAGATGAACATGGAGCAAACAAATGAGTAGAGATTGAAGCTTTTCATGTATATTGAAGTGACAACGTCAAGATACAGTTTCTCCTGCCAAGCACAACTCCTACCCTCCCATGCATACAGCCAGCGTCCAAAGGCTGTAACTCAGGAGTTCTTGTGCGCTCTTTAGCTGCAATAGAAAATGCATTTTTGCAGTCCCCTCAGCTCAGACCCCTAACCATACCCCAACAGAGACCATCTGCAGTGTTCCTGTCTCCCTGGTTCAGATTTCCTGATGCAAGCAGCAAGGACCAAGCACAGAACCACGTCTGACAGGAACATTCTGGCAGATGGGCCCTGTGAGGGACAACCAGGTAAGACCAATAATGACAGGCATGGCAAGTTGTCAAAATGAAACCAGCAATTCCCTAAAACCACTTCTGTTTCAGGAAAAGAGTGTCCAGGCTGAAGTCTGCAGAGAAGCACCAGCCTCTGTGACAGAACTAAACATAAGTGAGCAAGTGGCATGCTATTTCTGGGGGTGACCAGTTTTCTCTGCACTTCCATCAATGCGTTTCTGATAAAGATTTTAATTATGTTTTTTGTTGGCGCCTGTACCTCAGTGGGTTCCTAGGCCTGCAGAACATCTTTGTTCCACTTAGACTAATTCTTTCTTTTCTTTGCTTCTGAGAGAAAACAAGTTACACCTTCAAACCACAGAGGGCTGCAGTTTTAGTGCTGCAGAATCCCCACTTAACCGCTTCTTCTCTTTCCTCAATTCTTCTCTATCTGATTTACTGTTTACTTAGAGGCCATATGGGAAACATGTCAGGAAAGCATGCATCCGGGTTCATGTTCAGAATAAATACTTTTTATGACTATTCCCATGACCTGCAGCAATAGACTAGATTAGTCACCCACAACTATGTATAATCATACAATCATTTAAATACATTTTCAAAACAGAATACGTTTTAAGATACAGATCAACTAAATATTCCTCTACAGGCTTTCTAACATCTATTTCCTACAACTTTACTGTTTCCACCTGAGATAGAAAACATTATCTTTCAAGCGTGGAGTCAATATAAGAACATAAAAACGCATGCATCCATGTGAAAGTGCAGCCTGCAGAGTATTAGTGCTACCTGGTCTGCTCAGTTTTCTTAACAAAAGAATGATGAAGTGCAGCAGGAAGAGAGCTGAAAAAGGATGCTGATGCTGAATTAAAAGTTCCATCTATCAACATGTGCAAAAAAAAAAAATATTTTTTTTTTATTCTCTGCCTGTTCCAGAAAACCAAACTCCCTCTAATTTTAGGTTAATCCAAAAGCAGAATTGTAAAAGCTTTCTGCTGAACAGAGAATAGAATGTTTCCCAAGCAGAATATATCATTCAATCCAAACCCAAATAAACAAAGGGTCAAATTTAACCTCATCCATTACACTTAGCAACAAAATTGAAAGGAAGTCTTGAAAAAGTAATTTTGAATTGAAATACTTAAAATCTTTTCAAGGTGAAACATTCTGAATTCTATTTCTAATGTAAAAAATTAAGTCAATGACACAAAACTAATGGAATTATTCAATTTCGTGTTTCTAAATAATTTACCAGAAGAAACACTAAAGCAAGAATTTATAAAAGTAAAATTAATAACTGCATTTTTTTCTATGTAAGTAATGAGACAGTTATGTCCTGTACTACTTAATCTTATTGAGTTTTTTGGTTTGTTTGGTTTTTTTTTTTTTTTTAATTTGTCATCAGCCTCTGGGTTGAAGAAAAATCTGATGTGTCCCTTTTGCTTTGGGAAATGGTTCTAACAGTCTTTTAAGCATTGTTGCACATGCAACTGCCAGGAGTGAAGAATGCTTCTCGCTGTCCCCTGCCTCCCCTCCCTACACCATCCACCCCGCAGAAGCCCGCAAGCTCATCTGCGGCAGGATATTTGCAGAACATCTCATCGGCCAAACGCACTGACTGCGTCATGTTATAAGATTTAACCAGAACACATGGAAATCTTCCTTTTGCTACAGTCATACACAAAAGATGGAAAAATACAAAGATTTCATCAGGTAACTTGGCTCTTTATGGAGGTCGGGTGTTATTTCTACAGGCAAATGTTGGAATACTGTTGCAACCCTCTAAAAAGGAAAGGGATGTTCTTTTTCTTTTTAAGAAATGTTTTCTCCATATGTTTCTGAGACGATGTGCAAAGTACTGTAAAGTCTTTCCATCTCACCACTAAGTTGCAGTTCAGCAAAACACTCAAGCAAACACTCATCTGTAAGCACCTGAGTAAGTCTCCTCCTCATCAGCATAAAGGATCCTGAAGGAGGAGGGACTTGCCCTCATTTTTGAAGCAAAGCACATGGTGAACAGCTTTTCTGAACCAAGGCCTTTCAGTATGCTCGTTGTCAGGCGAACTCAAGCCCATGGTATTGACCGCGCTGCACAGAAAGTCGAGCTGTTCCTGGAATAGTCAGTGATCAATCTCTGCCGGCCGGCTGCCTCCTCTGCCAGCTCCATTTCAACATGGAAAACGTGGTATCTGGAAAATTATTTAAAACTGCAAATCTCCTTTCAATGGGTTTTCTTGTTGTTCTGCTTGTTTTGGGGGCAGAAGGCTGGGGCGGCAAGAGTCATTACATGGTGAAAAGCAAAAAAACACATTTTCATGTGTGATCACTTATATTAATATGTATCATTTTACATACATAGCACACCTACATATGGAACCTATTATTATTGAGGAAATGTTTTTTTAATGACGAAGACTGAACAATACTTAAGAGAGAAAATGTTCAAACCAATGTTAATTTGCAACAGAAGTAACAAAACATTTTAATAAAAAACAGTAAAAAGACTGGCCTTCTATCCAGGACTAGCTGGATCCTATGTTTACACCTTGAGAATAGGATTCCACTTGCATGGCTTTTCCAAGCTTTGTAAACCTCCTAAGCTGAAATTTAAACTCTGACTCTGTCAAGTTTTAAGAGTAAGACCAGTACTTCAGCTCTACAGAGAAACAGAGATAGCTTATTATACTTCTGTTTTCCAGATCCATGGAAGCATTTTTATTCCCTCCATTTTTTTTTTTTTTTTTTTTTTTTTTACAGTGCCTGTGCCTGCCCTCCCTTCCTAGCTCCCAAACTCATCCAAAAATAAATTTAAAAAAAAAAAAAAAAAAAGGTGTGTGGGGGATTTAGGTAATACAATCACTTCTGTATAAATGTAGCTAATTATACTCTCAATTGCTGAGCACTGTTTCCTCTCCCTCTCCCTGCATGCTGGGGTTAATTAAGCTTTCCTTAAATGTTGCATATGAATTAAGAAGAAACAAACAACAAAAACCCCTTACTATTTTCAAATGAAAAAAATCTGGTGCTAAAAAGTCCTGGCAGGCTAAACATTAGTACAATAAAACTGCTGGATTTTAAATGGTAAAAATAAAGTGACTAAAAGCTCCATTTTAAAAATGAGAGACTTTCAAGAAAGACGGTTCACTGTAGGAAAGAAATACTTTCTTTCAGGAATCATCTCAAAACTGATGATGAATTATTAGTACCAAATATAAACCTCAAAATAGACTCTCTCTGTTATCATAATGCAAATATTAATGCATATTTGCTATTCCTGCCAAATGTTATCAGTGTTGTTCCGACTCGCGGGGAACGACCTGTTCTGTGCAGATTCTGACTGAGCTAGGACTGGACTGGGTTTATCATTTTAACACCAGTAACGTTGTTTTGTTCACCTTGAGAAACCACAGCATGAGCAATGATTGCAAGAGGATACTGCACAGGTCTCTGCACTGGCCCTTTAGGATAAGCCTTAGGAGCCCCAGGGCTGTGAGATCAGTAGAGCAGCTCCTGTAGTGCAGGGAACTGTCACTGGCCATGGCTCTTACCACCTACCTTAACCTACCCTTGTTATTTACTCTTGTCAAGCCAGCAGTTTGAAGCACTTTTTTTTTTTTTTTTAGTAGGTTGAACAACTACTACTTCTCCTGTACTAACCTTTAATTTTCTTTGAGTTTTTTTTCTTTCAATTTTGCAACTTTCTAAGCTTCCTTGCTGTGTTTCCCAAGTCCCTCTTTCAATGGTACAGTATCAGAATGGCAGTGAAACCAGCACCAGCCATTCTATAGTGGTTTGATGCAACATGCTGGTGACATCCCACAGGAGCCAGGTACCAAAACAAATGTGTGGTCTGTGAAAGACACAATCTGTAATAATGGCCCACAGGTATTTTGAATGTAGCTCCTGATTTTCAATCTGCACAATACAAAAACAGTCCTACTTAGTATACTGCAGAAAATAAGGCAAAAATATAATTTGATCTGTTACTTAGATGGCACATAGATACTGCCAAATACAACACTGAATCATAGAATGGTTTGGGTTGGAAAGGAGCTAAAAGATCATCTAATTCCAACCCCCCTGCCACAGGCAGGGACACCTTCCACTAGACCAGGTTGCTCAAAGCCCCGTCCAACCTGGCCTGGAACACTGCCAGGGAGGGGGCAGCCACAGCTTCTCTGGGAAACCTGTGCCAGTGTCTCACCACCCTCACAGGAAAGAATTTCTTCCTAGTATCTAATCTAAATCTACCCTCTTTCAGTTTAAAACTATTACTCCCTGCACTCCCTGATAAAGAGTCCCTCCCCATCTTTCCTGTAGCCCCCTTTAAGTACTGGAAGGCCGCTATAAGGTCTCCCCAGAGCCTTCTCTTCTCCAGGCTGAACAACCCCAACTCTCTCAGCCTGGAGGTGCTCCAGCCCCGATCATCCTCGGGGCCTCCTCTGGACCCGCTCGAGCAGGTCCATGTCCTTCTTCTGTTGGGGGCCCCAGAGCTGGACACAGCACTGCAGGTGGGGTCTCTTGAGAGCGGAGTAGAGGGGGAGAATCACCTCCCTCAACCTGCTGGCCACACTTCTTTTGATGCAGCCCAGGATGTGGTTGGCTTTCTGGGCTGCGAGCACACATTGCTGGCTCACAGTCAGTTTTCCATCCACTAATACCCCCAAGTCCTTCTCTGCAGGGCTGCTCTCAATCCACTCATGGCCCAGCCTGTACTGGTGCTTGGGATTGCCCAGACCCCATGTGCAGGACCTTGCACTTGGCCTTGTTGAACTTCATGAGGTTTGCACAGGCTCACCTCTCAGGCCTGTCCAGGTCCCTCTGGATGACATCCCTTCCCTCCAGTATGTCGTCGACCGCACCTCACAGGTTGGTGTTGTTGGCAAACTTGCTGAGGGGGCACTCAATCCCACTGTCCATGTCACTAATCAAGATGTTAAACAGCGCTGACCCCAACACCGATCCCTGAGGAACATCACTAATCACTGATTTCTACTTGGACATCAAGCTGTTGACCGCAACTCAGAGTGCAACCATCCAGCCAATTCCTTATCCACTGCGTGGTCCATCCATCAAATCCATGTCTCTCCTATTTAGAGACAAGGATGTCGTGCAGGACAGTGTCAGATGCTTTGCACAAGTCCAGGCAGATGATGTCAGTTGTTCTTCCCTTATCCACCAATGCTGTAACCCTGTCATAGAAAGCCACCAAATCTGTCAGGCATGATTTGCCCTTAGTGAAGCCATGTTGGCTGTCACCAATCACCTCCTTATTTTCCATGTGCCCTAGCATAGTTTCCAGGAGGATCTGCTCCATGATCTTGCCAGGCACAGAGGCGAGACTGACTGGCCTGTAGTTCTCCAGTCTTCCTTCTTTTCCTTTTTGGAAACAGGGGTTATGTTTCCCCTTTTCCAGTCAGCAGGAACTTCACCAGACTGCCACAATTTCTTAAATATGATGGATAGTGGCTTAGCCACTTCATGTGCCAGTTCCCTCAGGACCGTGGATGCATCTCATCAGGTCCCATGGACTTGTGCACCTTCAGATTCCTTAGATGGTCTCAAACCTGACCTTCTCCTATAGCGGGCAGTTCTTCATTCTCCCAGTCCCCACCTTTGCCTTCTTCCCCTTGGGTGATGTGGTTGAAGCACTTGCCAGGGGAGACTGGGGCAAAAAAGTCACTTTTTTGAGTTTGTTGCTTCAAAAAGATATGATAAGAATGGCAGATTTTTTTTTAAAAGTCAGGCCGTTCTTTAACATGCCTATGGTAGCACTGAGGCCACACTGAGTTGTACTCAATTTCAAAACACCAGTTAAAAGGAGAGGGATTCATTTGACCACTGCTCCTCACAGACACATATAGCCATGTCTTATAGTAGAAAACTGTAAAAAGCAGTACTGAAAGACCTAGAAACGTTTACAGTGGCTTAGCTTGGGACTAGCAGAAACTGAGAACATGCCTTCTCTTCGATCCCATTAAAATGCAAGGGGTTTTCTTGGTCATAGAAGAATCATTTTGCTATATCAAAATCTAATCACATAGAACAGCACTGGGTAGTTCATGCATCAGTCGGTTTGATGGAAATGAACTGTTAGGAAATGACAGGCACATAAGTTACAGCAATAGAATATGGTTGCAAGAATACATCATACTTTGAAAATTAAAAAATAAAAACTTTATATATTTTCTGTTATTTCTGCTATCTAATTAATAATATATATTAAACTAGAAGACATTTTAATCTTTAGGAATTAAAGAAATAATCCTTGGATTTAGCAAGCTCAAACATGTATTGGATTTTAAGCGCGTTAAATAATTCCATTTGTTACAGGGAATTTTTTATGCACATGAAAATCTTTGAAATGCTGTAGGGTAACAACCTAAACTTTGACTAAGATAGAAATGAGAAGGGATTAGTAGTCTGGCTTTGGTGAAGAGATAAAGGTGATGAAATTCACCTGAAGAGTTAAATTCAGATTTCAAACTCTCTGACTAATTTCTAATTAGCCATTAAGAAGCAATATCTTCCTTGGTGCAACACATACGTGAAAGTAATGAAAAACACATTCATGGCAGGTAACAGTTGTTTCAGATTTGTAAGCACACATTGCAGACTATTTTTTAGTTCCTTGGTAAAGAGTACATCGATTAGCACAATGGTATCTTTTTGCACTTTCATGACTAAGCAAACATGAGCCGTAATACAATTTCATAGATTGAACACTAAGTCTTTAAAGAGCTAACAAGACATCTTTTTCATTCATGTTAATGATTAATTCCTATTTCTCTAGGTTTCGTGTACAAATTAGGTCAGAACAGAAACCTTACAAGTTATTTACGAAATCCATTGCAGATGCAGAATTCATGGAAGTTGACTGCTGCAATACATATCTAGTCAACTGGAACTCAGATAATGAAAACAGTTTTGGTTTGAAACAGCTACAAAATGTAGTACATCTCCAGGATTATGTGGTTTTAAAATACCATGCCTGGCTGGATGTTCCATCTGCAGATTTCCCTGCTTCACCTTTAATAGCAAATTCACTGCATGAGCTAGGGGATGTTCACTTCAGAGGAAGAGCTAGTAGACTCGCTGTCAACACTGTGATGACACACCTGTATATAATTAAGTGCTAAAGATAACACAGACGTTTATAGTACAATGTGTATTGTATATATCATCACCCAAATATGAATTTCTGAAAACCCTAAATATTACAGAAATAATACATGGTAAATGCTCCTATATGGTTTCTATAAGGAAGAAAGACACAAATATATATACACACATTTGTAAAGAAAGGGTAACACAAGGAGGACAAAAAACCCAAATAAGCACTGTGTTACTATATGAGCAGGTCACATGAATGCAATGATAATACTACCTGAGTGATAATATTACCAGTTACTTTTTAAAAAGTCTCTAACAGAAGTTGAAATCTTTTTCCATCACATGAGAGACACTTTTGGGCTGTATTTATATATCATCCTGACTAAACTAGACAGGACACTATCCTAGAATAATGAAAGGAAAGGAAAATACTTCTGCTCTAGACTGCCAGTTATCAATATGAAATCGCCGTTTTTTTTGCCATTGTTTGAAGTAAGGGAAATAATTAAAGTACACAAAATCATTTTGATGCCACGGCCCCATTTCCTGCGCATGTTAGTAATGAAATGCCTCCCCCCCACCTCCATACATGCTGTTCATTAACTCTCCACAATAAACATCATACTTACATATCACACATTTGAGAGCACTCCTAAACCGGGAAGTTGGGCAACAGCACTGCTCTATGCAAAAACAGCCAAGTCCAGTCAGGAAACAGATTAATTTGAAAGCCTTAATTAATGACTGAACATTTATACAGCCAAGATTTATGAGTTACAAGGAAGTAAGTCCAAAACATAACACTCCCTCCTGCATGCTAGCTCTTTTTTTAATGGTAAACAATTAGCCTAGGGTAAGATACTGTCAAAATTCTCAAATTCACTTTCTTCCTCCAACTTCCAAGCATTGATAGAAGACAAATGAATTTCATGCTTTTTTTTAATTTTTCCTGCTCTTCCATATAGTTATTAATAAACAAGGGTTAATGAAGACAAAAATCTAGATATTTTTTTTTTTAAATAAACCAATAAGTTTCAAATTTTTTTTTTTTTTAGCTCACGAGTGCAAAAACAGTATACAAAAAAAGGAGAGGAAAGAACAGAATACTTTCTGGATGGATAAGTTTATAGAACTTTTTTTCTATCTATGCTTGAAGCAAATTCTAAGCAAGAAATGGAAGGTCTTTATAGAGATATATATACTTATTAATATATAGATATAATTACATGCAAAAAACTCTTAAAAAAAAAATCCCAGGTTTTTCTTCCTTGACTTTAATTCACTGAATTCACAACTACTTTTGCAAATTTAGTAACAATGAATGTTAGAAAAGAAGAGTAAGTTTCCAGCTTTCAACATTTTGACTATATTCCACTTCTGAAGAGAACTGACATCTTATTATGATGAGTGCTTGCTGTTTGAATATTAAAACAAGACTGCCAACTCTTCTTTGGAAGTCCTCAGGCCTTAAACTAGAAAAGTCAAAAACAAGAAAAGTTTTGTTCTCTCTTGTTTATACTAAATTACCGAACACATTTTCTTGCCTGCAAATTTTGTTTCGCTAACAAAGGAGTGCAGTTTGTTTCTCTCCCCCAGTTTATATAACACATAAATACACAAAAATGACCACAGAAATGGCAAGATCCCATAAAGCGGTAACATGTCTGATTACAAGAGTCTGTGATGAGCCCATGTCCCTACAGCCAAACTGTATGCCCTCCCTGGCAAGGGAACTCCCCAAAACACCTCTCTCCAGGTGCACAGCCACAACTGTGACTTGCAGAGGAAACCAGAAATGCAAGCAGCATGTGGCTGGGTTCTTTTTTTTGCTTGCTGGTGGCAGTGCTGAACACCCAAGACCCTATCATTGCCTGTCATGAGAAAACATCCCCAACAACTTATCATCCTGGCTTCTTCTCTTCTGTCCTTCGTTCTCAGCTGAACGACAAAAAACATGCCTTGTAAGGGAAAGTGGCTGCTGAAGAGAGATTGAGAGGAAAGAGTTTTCTTGTCATGGACTCACAAATACTAATGTATGAGCTGGGTACATTCCCCACCCCCTGCTTCATCAGGTTCTCATCAGATGGAAGTTCACTGGGAGCAGTTCTGGAAAAAGATGAAGTTGGTTTATCACAGTAAAAAGCACAATAAGACCAAAATATACAAGACAAAACAGAAGACAGATTACTGCTCTCCCCCTTCTTTCCCTCCAATGTTTCACTGTGTAGTGTTAACTATAATAGTAATAGTCTAGCTTTATCACAAATTTACTTCATTTGCCAGAATGAAGTATCAAACACCACAAAGCCAATCTCTGTAGATGTCAATTACTCTCAAATCATAAATACCACCTCCCCACACACACACTTCTCTAAATAAGAAAATAAACCATCAAACAAACAAAATCTAAAGCAGTTCTTTTAAACTGGGCAAAATGCTCTTGGTTCTCCTCCCCTGACAATGGGGATGTCAAGACCAATTAGCAATTGCAGTCATCTTGGGTTTTGCTCTGTTTTCCTCCACTGCAAGTGGTCAACCCAGATCCAGTGGCTCACTTCTATACACACAATGCCATGGACAAATTACAGGAGACTAAGACCTGAAAGGTTTTTTTTCTACCCAACTATCCTTGATGTTTTCATTACTCAAAGACAGGAAACAAACAAGCTTAAGCTGAGAACCAGGTGATAGTTTGAAAAAGTTTAATTAAAAAGCAAAATGGTCCATGGAATTGCTTCTAACACAGCTAATAATTTGCTGCAGAGTTATTATTGTGCTGTTTCCATCTGCCAATAACCATTTAATCCTTTTGCCAAAGGCAGTCTAAAGCTTTATGTATTTCCATATGTACTTAAGGGAAACTGTAAAAGATAACTTGGAAATAAGAACTTCCAATTTTTGATATACAAAAATCTGAGCTACAGCAGTGCATGCACCCATCAGCTTTTCAGTAGTGTTAAGAAATGTTACTTGACAGCTTCTACTCCAGACAATGGTTTGAATGCTAAGACCAAAGTTTTGTGCCAACACAAAATCTTTGTTAGGATTCAAATACAAAACAGAAAGCCAGCTACAGATAGCTTCCTTTAAAAGTGCCTTCTTAATGGGACTGCAGCTCTCCTTCTCAAGAGGAGCCAGTGTTTAAGCATGCTGCAAAAACAGAAGTTACATGGCAAGAATGAAAATTTTCCCTGTTTGACAGTGTAGGCTTGGCTGCAAATACTTGAAAACTCCACTGTTTCCTCATTCGGCATCAGTGACTATCTTAATTACTAACAACTTCTCAAACTGTTTCAGAATTACTGCTGAGCAGCTTAATCTCACCAAAAAGCCTCCAACAACATTGTTGCTAAAGTTTGTGAATAAGAAAGCAGAACAAAAGCAGATATTTCAACTATTCTTTCCAAAAAAAATCTCACTTAGAAAAGTAAAATTATACATAATCAAAACCTCTTTGAAAGGAATACAGAAGAGTGCACTTTCAGACTCAAATAACTTAATGCGATGACAAGAAGTGTGTAAGCTTGCAGCTCATACACATTTTTAGGGATGGCAAGTATTAAAGCATATCACAATCAAAATGTTGAGGAAAAAAAAATACAAAAAAACCCTCTCCAAATATTTGTCAGTAATGATCATCCCTCCCAAAATAAACTCAAAATTTACTTTATACAAATAAAATATTATTTCTATTATAGGAGGAAGCAATGGAAGGAGAACAGTTGATGCACGTTCATACAAATTTAGCTTTAATAGTGACCGCTCTAAAGTTTGAAATTCAGTACATTTATTGTTCAAGACATTCACAGTCTAATGGCACACTTACTGATTTTATTAGATATTATTTTTTTATTCATTGCTAGGTTCCAGATTTTCTCAACAGAAACAATTACTTTGCTGATGACTGCCAAAGACAAACATCCTATTTTATATGTACACAAAGATACCAATATATGTTCACATATTTTAATTTATACACACACACCTCTCCAATCTTTGCAGTTCAGTGAAGTGTAAACAGTTAGTGTTGTCATTAAAATATACTTTCTTCATTCACAGCAACAATACCCAGGTAGATTAATAAGCTTTTATACCTGGGCTCTCTATTCTTGCCATTCATTAACATTTCTTCTACTTCGACAGCAATTTAACTGGCACGGTACCAGAAATACAAGTAGGTCAGCACAAGGTGTTCCTCTGTATGGTTGCATCTGGTATAAACATCCTGAGTTAGCCTTCAGGTACTACATTTAAATAGTCCTAGTGCCAATTAAGATAATAATCAGAACTATTTTGGATATCATTGTCCGAGTACTACCCTTATTTTTGGAGGACTGATTCTGCAAGGACAGACAGGAAATTTTCCTGCGGAAGCGGGAAGCCCTCTGCAGCTCTCCTGGCCAAGCTAGTGCCCAAGATTATGCCTCAGTGCTACTTCCACGGGAAACCTCCTTGAAATCCTCTGCATATCCAAGAGGAAAATGTATTCACACGTAGAGAAAGGTAAATTGAACACTGAGGTTTGACAGTCAGACATTGTATACTATTGAAAGTAATCCTAACAGGCACTTAAGCTAGTCAGACACATGCTAATCTTAAGGGCATGAGAAACAGCAATGGATATGTAAGAATATTTACTTTTCCCCCTCCGTTTATGAAAAAAGTGGATAAAAATCAGCAGTCTCGCAGCAAATGAAACAAAAAACTTCCGGACATATCTTTTGCTAATGCACTAAGACATATTCAGTATTTACAGCAACTTGTATATACATTGAGGATCTGGCCCTGAGGTTGGTGTATAAGAGTCAAGGATCAGGAATTAATTCTCTGTGAAGTGCAATGACATTTTGGTGACTTTCTCTAACTTGCATGCCTTGTATTATACTTTAGGACCAGAGTTGAGTCAAACTCAATGCAGCAAGCTCACATTTAACCACGTACTCTGTGGCACATCATAACTTACAAGCTCAAGTGCCAGTACTACAGGTTTAAATCAGAAAAACAGGTCAGTGTGAGGAAAGAGTGCTTAATTTTTTTTTCTTTTCCTTTTTTTAACATAAAAGCAAATTTTACCACTCTGAACTGATATGAACATTTCTATTACATAAATGAAAATACTTCAAAAGGCAGAAGAATAAACCAATACTTTCAATTCCTTCCTGATAATTGCAAATGCAGTTTTTTCTCTGAACATTATGTACCCCCATTTGTGATCATTGGCATACTGAAAGCATGTGCTTTAAGACATTGAAGAATAATCCCTGCTGATTAAAAAAAAAAAAAAAAAAGAATGAATTAAATTAAAAGTTGCTAGAAATAACTCACAGGCAAAAAATAAAACTAAAAGAAAACAATAGCAGTAGCCTAAAGAGACATATTTTTCCCTTCAGGAATGAATTCCCATCTGCTTTTAAAGAGCAACATGTTTTTCCATTGCTGGGAATTACAGCCAAAACCAGGACAATAAAGCAGCAAAGCCACAGGCAAGAGCAGAGGGCAAGTGAAGCTGGCTGACAGAGTATCAGTCTAGGTCCCTCTTTTGTAAGCCCGTGTTTCGGTGACAGCTCAACAGTCCCCCGCTGAGCTGGCAACACACTCCCCTCTGCCACCCTCAACAAGCTCCTGGTAACTCTGCCACATGCGAGGTAGTGTGGAAAAGGGAATGCAAGGGCGGGGGACGGGGGCAAACGACATAGTCAGCACTACTGGCAAAATGGCCTCAGCTGGTTCGGTGAAGCTACACCTGTTTTATAACAGCTCATCAGAAGTGAGCAGCCCCATCGGCAGAGGATTGCCTACCCCTGACACAAGTGTTGCTCCTACTACACCTCCAAACAGGCATACTACGAGAAACAACCCTTCAAAGGCACGGGGAGGACAAAAGCAAACACAAGTGCTCCTTTACAGAACCTGGGTGGATGATGTCATTAAAATCGTTAATGAAGACACAGAAAGTAAGAAAAAAAACATATTGAAGTTAGCTGTAAGGTTCCTGCTCCCTAACTGTTTCAGCATTTAAGGAATCCAAATGTTCAGCTCTTTAAGCTGTACGCAGGAAGAAAATCACAGGTTTGAGAAGCAGGCTAAATTTCATACCTTAGTACCGTTTGGTGCTCGCATGGGGGCTCATTCAAATTCCCTCTGGCATTTTCTCCAAGTTCCTGTGAGGATCACTGTTCTTTGAGTTACTTAGGAAGCAGTTTTGACTGTATCCTCCTGAGCTGTTAATGGGTCTGACCTTTTCCTTAACGCTAATGTCCCTTCAGCCAGATGCATTAAATCTCCTCTGCTTGATTAAACTATTAGCAAATCATTATCTCACTGAAGGATAAAATGTTCTTTCCCAGATGAGCTAGCCACGCATAAATTTCAGTGCAAATACTCTCCTGTATACTAAACGTTACATTTTGCATAAACATGCTAATTGCCAACCATGCTTTATATACTCATAGGGTAGATGCATACAGTACTTTTCTGGGTCTCTGCTGAGACAAGACATGATGAAAATCAGCCCACTTAAGGTAACAAACCCTCCACCCCATCTCTGAAAAATGTGCAAGGGGAACCAGATCTTTCTAAAGTGACTAAAAAGGAGAGCAGGGAGAGGCAGCGTAATGCCACAAACTCTTGCGGTTCAGCACCGCCATGCCAATTAGTGATTATCCAGACACTCGCGCTCCCCTCGTTCCCAATCTGCCTGAGCACATTCTGCACGTACAAGGATCTTGCAAGACCAGCAGTAAGCAAAATCCCATGGGAAGTCCTGTGTAGTTAGTTATTTCCTTTCCGGTGATTCATCTCGTTTATCCCAAACATTGACATTTGGAAAACACTCTGAATGCCAGGTATTTCCTCACCTTCCAGCCACCTGTGCCAAACACATCCTCAGCACTGATAAATGTGTGTAGGAAGGTGGTGATCCCATATTACCTATATTGGATGAAGGCTGAGCCTCTTTTCCTCACCCACCCACACAAAAATGTTCACTTTTCAATGAGTGCTATAAATTAACAGATCCTATGTATCATTCCAAGAGAAACTTCAGAGGTTCATCTGAGGCCTTAATCTTGCTGTGTTTCAATCTGACACTGTTCCTCACTTTGAAAATTGCATTTCATTGTAATACCATATCCCGGTGTGGAGCTAAGCAGAACTCCAGAACGAAAAGCCATCCAGCAGAGTCAGGCCAGAGTCAGCCACAGATGTTTTAACTACCAAGGTGTATTTTCAAATCACACATTTCTGATGAGACATACGTATTTTTTTGTGGTATCTTAGAAGTTCAAAATCTGAGCGTCCAGTCCCAAGGCATGATGTATTGAGCACCTTCAACACCTGTTGAATTCAGTGGGAATTGAACATGCTCTGCAGCTAGCAAAACCAAGCGCAAAAGGAAGAAACATGTTTGTATTTAAAAATTAAAATGATGAGCTTTAGCCAGGACATGATTTGAAGGGTCTACTGGTTTTTTTATCCTTAAAGAAACTTCACTCTTCTTTTTTTTATTTTTTTGATGCCTTCGCTCCCAAAAGCCTGTGACTCTTTTAAGGCTACTATACAGGATTGGATCCGTTGCTCTTTAAAAATGTTAAGCAGAAAGCCTTTCCCTTAAGCTTGGAAGTTCTTTTCCTTCATGGAAAATTAAATGTAAAGAAGATAACACATTGTAATTTGTCAGATGTCTTTTTTTCCCCCGCTGTATCTAAGCCCTTTCTCATGTTTACTGTAAATGCTCTCTACTAAGGAGACAAATTTTTCCCCATCTCTTAAAAGACTGTTTACCCTCCTGTACACCTATGAGGGAATGCATCCTCACTTCTTTTGTAATTGGTACCTTCCTCTATAAGAAAAAGAGGAATTTGGGGAGGTTTTGATTTTTCGACATTTTTTTTAATTAAAGTTTATAGTTTAAATATATCAATATCTGGTGAACAAGAACATGCCTGTTTTGGAATACATATTTTAAGAGTCAAAGGCTTTAGTTGATTTGAGCTAGTGTGTTGCTGCAGAGACACTTTTTGGCATCAAATATGCTCTCATTTGAGCCAGAGCAAACCTCCATTGGCCTGCTTTTTTTCCCCTTCATTCTCTGTGTTGCCGTTAAGAGTTATTGCAAAGTGAGAAAGATATTTTTTACATTAACTACTCTACGCCGACTAAGAACCAGTGAAAGATTTACAGGTTCCCAGATTCCCACTTTACTATTGTGTCCTGTAAGCATGGAAACTGATAATACTATAGAAACAATGCCAGCCTTCGCTTTCACCATGACCTGCTTTCCACCAATGTAAAAGCAGTCAGTGCCATTAGCTTACTTTTATAAGCACACTTGTCTTCAGAATATTGTCATCATATCCAGAATGCTTAAGTTTTTATTACTTCTAACCAACTTCAAACTCAATAGAACTCAACACTTGATTTCAGTTTCTGCCTAAAACCTCCCTCTCTGCTACTGCCTTCTAAACCGTCACAAAACCATAATCTGACTGGGGCTCAGACAATAAAAGAAGGTTCCTCACTCTACCGGGTTTATTTTCCTTTTTATCACCTATTTTCTGGAACAAAATATTTCTACAGTGGTGAAACTCTAGCTTCATCCCTTGCTCTTCCCTTTTTGCAGAGCAAACTCCAGAGATTTGAAGACAGACACACCCCTTCCACTTAATTTGTAAAGGCAAATGATACAATCTTTTTTTTCGTCACACAGTTCTAACAAAGACATCAGTCTTTGCATTTATAAAGGTAGGTGTCCTTCTTCTAGGCCAAGACATGTTCCAGCTACAACCTTTCTTCTTTTCTGTTTGAAACAATGTATAATTTAAAAATCACAGGACAAGCAAGTTCCTATCAGATACTGTCCACATGGTTTTGTTCTTACTTGCACTAGAAAGTGCATTGAGACTATTGGTGTTTTCTATTACAACAGAGAACAGCCAATAATTATGAAAAACCTAATCTGAACCCCAAATTAAAAAAGTAGAGCACTTGAGATTGTGGAAGGCCCATCTCTCCTAAAGCAAGTTGGCTGTAGCAGCATCATGAAAGCAACCAAATGAGCCGCAAAGAACTCACACTGCTTGCACTTTAAAACACGGCTTTTAAATACTTCTGCGGTTGGATCTTTAATTAATCATACTTTATAGAAAGCACAGTGAGAAATCAAACAGAAAAAACTTCTCAGCATGAATTATAACAGTGAAAATGCTCTAAGAAAAATCTACGATCAAACTGGACAATCTCCAAGTGAAGACATCCCAATTATATAAAACCATTAAAAAAAAAATCACCTGTTTAAAAAAAAAATTGAGCTCCTGCAATTTTGCCCAAAATAAAATGCAGGAACACTAGAATAAACCTCACAAAAGTTTAGATGCAGCACAATGCTTGTTGTTTTAACCATTTTTATTACTTTCAAAGACTAGAGACTTCTCCTCCGTGCGTTCCAGTGCTCCTTGCTAATGCTACAGCATCTGGAGGTGTCAGCAAGGCCAGCGATGCAGCATAGCACAGCACAGCTTCCTGATGAACCATGCCAGGGATCAGCTGCCCGGGCATGGACTTCAGTATAAATTTCCTAGAAGAAAAAGCTGGGAGCAAAGACAAGAGCAATTCTGACTGCTCCTCCGCCACTCCAGTGAAACCTGCTGGCCTGCATGCGAGGGAAAATGAAGCACATGGTTACTGCAGAGCTGCCCTTGCAGCAACCAGACCTACGCTGCACATGGCTCAGTCACACTGGCTCAGCTAAAAAGAGGTTGAGGTGGTCCTGGGAAAAGGCAGATGCCTCCAGGGCAGAGATGCAGCCAAAGAAGTTGCCTTAGAGGGAGGAGGGAATGATCCTTGGTGCCAACATCAGCTCCGAGGCCAAACCTTGCTATTTGGAAACTTCTAAAAACAATTTCTTACTTTCTTGATTTACAGATACTGAAGTATCCCTGAAGAGGAGCCTCAAGCACTGCTGCAGAGCACTACTTCAGAAGGGCCTGGAAATGAAGATCTGTCCTGGTTTAGCCAGGATAGGGTTAAGTTTCCCCAGCAGTGGGGGAGTGGGGGGGCTCTAGCCGGGGTTATTCAGATACCATGCGACTGAAGTCACATCCTGGTGCCTACGCGTGTACTGTTGGATTTGCTCTGTTCTCACTGCTGTATTGGTAGATATTTTGCTCTGTTCATTGTTATTACTGTTATTCTTATTGTTATTGTTGTTGTTTGCTGTGTTGCTGTTGCTCTGTTGTATTAAACCTGTCCTTATCTCAGCCCCGGGACTTTGTATTTCACTCCCTTTGTGGGGGAGGGGCAGCAGCTGCGTGGTCTCAGACCCCAGCAGGGGCTAAACCATCACAAGATAGAACTCAAACCCAACATTTCTAGAAAGCTGAGGCTTTGTTTGACCTATACTATTAGCATAATAAAAGCTACTGTACAGAAATTGCTCCTCTAAAGCATTTTTTTTACATTAAACTTCACTTACACATGAGAGAAGGAAATTGTAATTCACCCTCATAAATTATCTTCCATCTTCTCTCACATGAAACAGTGGGAAGTAATCACCCTATTTTACTATCTTGATATATCTTTAAAGGTACTCATTAAGAGGAACGTACTTCCAGCAGGTGAATAAAGATAACTGGTCATAAGTGATGACAGGCAAAAAGATACAAATATCTGATCTGAAAAAAGGCCAAGTTGGAAGCCAGATGCATGCTGAACTATCCACTTTACTTGCTGTTTATTCAGCTCATGTCAGGATGATTCAACGCATCTTTACACGCAACACCCTATTCATACAGCAGCTTCTAGTCACAAAACCAAGCATTTTCCATTTCTTTTTCTAAACAAAGGGTAGAACAGTGGAATGGGAACTTGCCATTCAACAGCGGAAACTATTTGTAAAGCTGGGAAGCTGGAGACACTAGGAAGAAAAGGCTTTAATGAAACGGGCGACTGTGCGTGCCAACTGTCAAGACTTTTTATATATTCTTCCAGGGAACACTGACTGAGGTTTTTTTCTGTATTTACTCTTTACATCCCAGTTATTATAATTCTCTGAATGATGCAAAAGAACAAAACTCATGAGAAATGCCGTATTAGAAACAGGCGGGCTTTTTTTCCCATGCAACTACTCTGTAGCTGCACTCAATGACCCATTAACTTATTTTTGGTTCTGTACAAAGCCAGCACCAAGA
Source organism: Strix uralensis (assembly GCF_047716275.1). Lineage (NCBI taxonomy): Eukaryota > Metazoa > Chordata > Aves > Strigiformes > Strigidae > Strix > Strix uralensis. The sequence continues at coordinate 71,722,257 of NC_133975.1, read as the reverse complement.
CATTTGTGACTCATTATCAACTAGGCACAGGAATTCACCACTAGAGCCTCAGCTGATCCAGATCCAAAGGAAATCCCCATATGCTTGGGATTTCTGAAATACAAGCATTACAGTTGTTGCCTGGTAAGAAGACGATTTCCATACACAACAGAGGATATGTTTATATTTATGTTTTTGGAGGCTTGTAACTCTGCCAGAGGCAGATAGATTTTCCCAGGGCAGCAAAAGTCATATCACTGACATCCGGGTAAAAACATAGTACTGCTCCAAGTCACTACTCCAAAGCGTGGAGGCAGTAGAGCCTCAACAGTCTTCCAGACCAATTTAAGCCTGCAGTCCTTTTTATTATTGTTTTTTTTCATTATGAGATCCCACATTCTGCAGCAAAAAGATGTGCTACACAAGGCAGCTTTGCTCACTACGCAGCTTTCATTCATTCGTTCCCAGAGCACAGTTTGTCCTGTGCCACGGAGGAGGAAAGCTCTTGCGGGTTTGACTTTGGTGTCTGCTGTGACACAGCTTCCCAGAACGAGCCTGGAGGCTAGCCCAGACACTGCTGCTGTGTATGGCAAGGTCTGACCCCATCCCTTGGACTTGCAGCACTCACAGCATTGCCCTCACCAGCCAGAGGTTACTAGTAGGCAGCACAGGATTTTACAACATACCAGCGTTTAAGTGATAGCTAAATGAGCAAAAGTCTTGCCTGGGAGCATATCCAATGACCAGTCAGTTGAGAAGGGCCTTCAACATTATAGTTCCTCGTATCACAGTATTCCTCACATGCATATATCACAAATACTCCACAAGTCACCCTCTCTTTTGGGCCAAGAGAAAAGCTTAGCTTATTTCCCTGCCCTTGTAAACAGCACATAGAAAGATGGGGGAGTCCAGGCAAGCACATCACATTTTCCACTCTGCTATGGAAAAAGTAGAAGGTGACTACGTCATTAAAGATGGTGCGATAATTCATACACTAGGACTGGCTACAGTAAGATGGAAATTTTAATTCTGGTATTTCATACCTTTTAAGAGCTCAAATTGGCAACCTTAATAACATTCTTTGAATTTTTGAAGTAATATAATTACTTTCAATTAATCAAAATGAGGAAAGAATGAAATATCCTTTCACAAGACACTGACATGAATAATGTTCAGGGAGCAGAGTGGTGACCGCTAACGTACCAATGCTTATTATAACTGCCAGGCAGCAGCATCTGAGAAAGTTTCTCCTTCTACCCAGGACAGGAAATAATTGTCTGACATCCATTGTCAGAAGCTGACTAACTAATAGCAACGAGCTATAACAGTAAGTGCTGCTGTGAGATCTTGATTATATGGAATAGGAAAATATGAGCTTCAAAGTGACCAGTGACTCCCTTGCAATTCCCCTACACTGTCTCATAACTCTGTCTCTCCTCCCTCCATCTGAGGCTCAGTCACAACCCTAAATGCAAAAGATCCCTGGGGACATGCAGAGGCCCAGGTGAACTGTCTGGGCAGTCTGGGGGCACTTGCTCCCACCTCCTCCTGGCAGTACATCCTTAATGAAGCCACCCGTGATCGTACTAAGGCTCACCCAGGAAGAGGCCCTTCCCCTGGCAACAATCCTCTCATGCAGATCTTGAAGGAAGAAAGCCCCAGATTGTATTCTGTTTTCTGAGCAGAAACACAGAAATGTCTCAAACATTCCCTTTCATAATTCACACCACCACTTTGAGAAGACCCAAGGGACGATATCTGGACAATACTTGATTTTAATTTTAGAAACACAATTTTGTGCACCGACTCCGTGGCCATTACCAATCAGAAAGTTTTACCTCTGCTCCTGAGTACTTCTGTGTGTGCTGAATGAGCTCTGCTAAGCAGACTTCATCACTGACTGGCATGGACTGAAAATGAAGTTTGAAGATCTCCCCGCGAGTGGCTGCATCTGGCAATGGCACATAGATAATTCTGTCTATTCGTCCTGGTCTCAGCAAGGCCTGCAATGAAAGCATCACAGAAAAAGTTATAGCACATGGCCCATCACATCAAGAAAGTAAAAACCACAACTCAATTAAAAACAATGCCGTCAACCACCAATTTCAGCAAAAGCAAGAAGCTGCACAAGAACAATTGAGCTATGTGCAAGAGGGGTTATTCTCCTATGTTGCTGAAAAGACAGTAAGCCTACTCAGCCTGAGAAATACCAGTTTATGGAAAAAAGGAATCATAAAGGAACCATAGTCATTTTCCTAAAACAATAATTTTAGGCTTGTTGCAAGGTGTGCTGGAATGTTAGGACTTGGCAGAAGGACAGGTGGCAACGGACACATCCCAAGTTCAGATCTTCAATCAAGACAACAAGTGGAGAAAAGATTTTTGAAGTGAAGCTTACATTCTGGATTCATGTTGCTTTATCCCAAATTATTAGAGCTCCACATGCTTTCAGAAGAGCAGATTGCTCTGACAGTTTTGTATGCAAAATAAGGTAACTATAATAGACAGAGGCCAGTGATGCTTAGCTTCAAAAAGGGAGAGAAAAAAACATAGACTTGCAAAAGCACTGTAGTTAATACCTTTCAGCATCAGCTTTAAACTGTTGGAAAAACTGTTTTTTCTTTCTCTTGTGCCACAAGACAATTGAAAAGTCAAAAGATGAATACAGTTACAAGCCAAGGCCCCAACTTTGCAGTTTCATACACATATATTGGCCCTTGAGCTTCAGTTTCCCAGGGTTACTTATTATATATACACCGGGGAGGTGGGAGGGTGACAGAACAAACTCTGGGCAGCAGTGACAGACAATGTAAGAGGGGACAATGGCCACAAAGGGCAGCATGGAGAGTTCAGACTGGACTGGAGGAAAAAATCTCTAGAGGAGAAGAGCAGCCTTGGGGCAGGTCATCCAGGAGGCTGTGGAAACTCGTCCTTAGGGGTTTTGCGGCTCAGCCAGACGAAGCCAAGCCCTCCCCAGTCTGGTGCTGGTGAGAGTCCTGTGTTGTGTGGGAGGGGGACTGCAGGGCCTCTGGATGCCAAGCTCTCCAAACAGCATTTCTGTGACTCTGTGCTTTCTGGACGGGGTCAAAAGGTAAACATTATCTATATATAAAACAATTATATCTGTTACGTAGCAGAAGCCAAGCTCTTAAATTTATGAAAAGAGAGGAAGCTCATTTCCCTATATTTATAAAAATCTCCAAAATTTTTGAAAATCGTCTACAGTAAAAAAGAAAACCTCTCAGCCTTTCTTACTTGACATTTGAAAAAAAAAAAAACCAAAACCTGTGCATAGCAAATGCACATAAAGAGTACTTAAATTATTTTTTAAAAGCTGAACAATGTTTATAAGATTCAGCATGTAACCTAGATTGTTTTTATGTTATGGTTCTCCCTTGGGCAGAGTAGTTTGAGTTCCAGATGACTAGAGATATTGCATGGCTGTCCTGGGCTGTCAGCCAATAAGTCTTTTCCCAGCCTGATCATGTCAGTGAAAGTCGTGCTGAAAAAATAGTAGGAAAGAGCTTTCCTTCCTGCACAACATTGATCAAGTTAACACCCTTCCTAGTGTTTCTTTAAAAAGACTGTTGTGGTGCTTCAGAGTGGAAAAATGTATCCTGAATGTTAAGAGATGTCTTGTTATTTTTAAAACAGAACATGAAAAAGCTCAGCAGAAAGTACATGGCCCTGCAGTGTGTTACATTGAGCTATGTAAGGATATAGCAAGGTTGTATTGGGAAGACTAAATCTCTGTATCCAGCCCGGTACCCTGTCCCTGGCAGTAGCCAATGCTGGATCCCTACGAAAAAGAGCGAGAAGCAAGCCATCCACTGATATTTCCTCAGCAGACCATGCTACTTTCCACAGCACTCTTGATATATTCATGGAAGAACTCAACTCACTGATGATAACTCAGCCAGTGTGTAATTCAGCATCTAAATCACGTGTGTATGAGGATATTGCCATTTTTTGCCAACACACTTGAAAGAAAAATTTGCATGCTTCAAGACTAGGCTTGGAGAGAAAGGAATTATACTGCAATTGCGTTCTGCATGCTCTTAAGGAAATGCCCATAGCTAATTCTATTATTTAGAAGAAACAAGAAATGTTCACATGAGTACGGTGGTGTGCCTCTTTTAAATCAAGGCAGGTTTAATCAGGACGCCTAGATAATTAGAACGTTTTCTAGAGCCAGCTTAGCTTCACACTGATGAATGACCGCGGCTGTTGTGCAAGTGGGACAGGAAAAATGCTTGATGCCAATCAGCTGGGAGCAAGCGCTCGCCTGTGTTACATCGGCTTTCAGTTCTGAGATACAGTCTTCTAACACAACGGAGCACCCATGCTTGAAGAGCACAACTGCAGATGTAAGAGTGAATATAATTTTTTTTTACTCGATTACTAAAAATTGTATTTCCTCCAGTCTGTCCCAAATGCTTTGCATTTTATATATAGTCATAGTTGGAGGCCCAAGTTTTAAACACGCTATCATTACTTTTTTGCTACAATCAGGCCTAGGGACCTTATCCAAGACAGCCAGATGTGCTGGGAACTGTACAAAAAAAGCACAAGTCAGTCTCTGCAGCGCTTGCTGCTTAAATAGACATAGACAAAAAGGAGAGAAGAGAAAATATTCCATAACTTCACTTGAGAAAAGAGTCAAATTCCCTCCAGCCCCTGGAGAGAAAAGCAGACTGAACTGAGAACTGGTCTCCACCAGCCCTCCCGACAGTCCACCCAGACGGAAAATGTGGTGACCCTGGGAGACCCTGGCACAGCCCAACTGCTCCTCGCTCTGCCGTCACCACCCTTGTCCCTTCAGCAAGCCACCAGCCCCCTCCCCTCTACTCTCCTGAGGAACTAAAAGAAGAGGGAGAGAGTGAGGAAGGGGCCTGCCTTGACCCACCCTGCGTTACTGTAGGGCGATTCCCCGGTGAGAGCCTGTAGGTGGGCTGCAGAGCTGCTCTGCTGCCCGCTGGTCTGGGAGTAATCGGAGAGCAACGGCATGTCGAGGCCATTCTCATTTGCAGGACATCACATTGCCCTCTCAGGCTTTTGTTGTCTGCATACTTCTCATGGAGATACTTTTCCTTTTTGGCCAAAATAATTCAGGACTCAGAACTGAGCTGCACGTAGAGGTCGGCACTAAGGGAACAAGATATTCCTCTCGATGTTTTTGCACACTGAAGTTTCCTCTGGAGAAAAATGAGTTCTTTCTGGGTTGCTTAGAGAAGCCTGCTGTGGCATTTGGTGTGGACACCTGCAGCAGCAGTGTCAGCTTTAACAGCAAGGCCCAGGTCATGCTTACTTCTGCTGCAGGCACCAGTGCTGAGTTTGAGTTTTTTTGCTGGCACTGATTTTTTCCTCAGCATCGCTTTCTCTGCAGAACCAGAAGCTATTTCTCTTCTCAGTGGGGTGTTGCGTGATGCAGGCATCCCCACCGGAAGGGTTTTGGAGGTGGTTGTTCCAAGAGCGCCATGACTTTCACAGGCTGTTCCAGAAGATGGAGCTTCAGTCTTGCAATCTGCACTTTGGAAATAGCGAGGAGGAGAGTGATAAGGACATCCAGGTCACCTCCGGACCCAGCCCCACTGCCCGTGGGGCACACTGGGATCCGGCGCTGACCCATTGGCCAGGCAGGAGGTGAAGCCACCTGGGACTGATCCTTGCTGCTGAGCTGGAGAAAGAGGAATTTGTCAGAAGAAGGCAGTGGCTTGGCTGTGCAGAAGGAGAGGCAGGTGGGGGAGGGTGAAGAGTTGAAGCTGGGCTGCAGGTTCAGGCAGATATGAGCTGCCGGGTGTACAAAATTAACTGCTCGCGGCTGGGAGATGCAAAACTGATTTGAGGCTAGGAGCACACAGAAGGTGGGAAGTTGATGGGGCCAAAATTAATTGATGTGTGTGCAGAGCTACATAATTCACAGATGTTGAGATGTGAGGGTTGCATAATTTATGTAGGCCAGGAAGGGCACAAAATTAAGTAATTGGGTTTTGGTAGAAACCAGAATACTTCATACCATTAAGCAATTCTTTTGCAAGTTTATGTAATTTTTTTGTTGTTACCACAACAGTTACAAAAGGGGTCTAAGTGCACAGGCACTGAAAGGTTACTAGTGGCACACAGATACAATATTCTTCGGGGCAGCACTAGGAAAGTGGGATAATTGTCATGTAATACATAATATCACCAATGGCAAAAACACATTTTAATTAAGAAGAAACTGTTCCCATTTCAACAAGAAATGCTTAAATTCTTTGGTAATCAAAATAGAGTATTACTTCAAAATATATCATTGGAAAAGATAGCTAGTTCAAAAATGTGTATTTTGTGTGCAATTATGAAGATAATTATTTCAGGAAAGAAAACTTAAATAGGCAAAGCCAGGAAAGTATTTGCGGTTCCTGTTAAGAATGGACTATAATTAACCTTAGGGCTTTGCTAATTTTCCTCCTCCTCCTCTTCTTTTTTTTTTTTTTTTTTTTTTAAAGCATCCATCTTTAGTTAGTCCTTTTAGTTTATCCTTTTTCAAAGGAAACTTGGTCATTTCAAGAACTACGTTGTCAATCAACGCAGAATTATAACACTGACAGAAGCACACCCAGCTGATGAGTTTTCTGTGGGACAAAAAAAATAGCTTTCCTGCTGACATAGTTCTACAGCCATGCCTAATTCATCAAAATCATTCTTAATCAGATCTTATAACAAAACATCATACACAAAGGGAGCAAGAGGGTAGCCTGCCATCAGAAAAAATAAATATAATTTTAAAAAGAAGTGGCAAACAGACAACATTTTCATTAGCAAAATGTGACTTGCAAAGCAAAACATAAGCTGCACAGTAAACGGCATATTGAGGTGTGTAAGAGAAAGCAAGCAGGTTCAGCAGGTAACGAAGTTCATCTGGAGAATCAATGTTACTGCATGTTCTCTGCTGCAATCAATCTCCACAAGTAGGAACAGATTTTTATACTAAATTTAAGACATTTCCTTTCAAGTAAATACATTTATTTTAATGCAGAACCTAAAAAATGCAACTAAAAGTTTAATCCTGCCTTTGGAGTCCACTGGGATTAGACCACAGATGAAAATGAGAAGACTGGAAATAACAGAACAATCTGTTTCCTTTGTAACTACTAAATCCTTCCAACTTAAATGAACAATCGCTATTTATGAACCCTGGTTGTGGTCCCTACTTACACGGACTCCCAAATATGAGAGGTACTCTATATCTTGTAATCTAATATGGTAATGCAAATTTTTTTACTTTCATCATTACAGTATTCGAACATATCTAAAGCATTTTAGTCAGACATATTCTTCCTGTAGCCTGTGCAAGCAGTAACTGTTTGTGAGGTCCTTTCAGAGTTTTTGCCCACATGCCAGGACAGATGTGTTGCAAGTGTGGAAAGTATTCACGTAAAAAACAGGCTGAGGAATTGAATTTGTTAACAGCGATGAAAGGGCCTTCTTGTGCCATCACATTTACCTCTTGCAGGAGTGAAGTCAGCTCCTATAAAGGTGCTTCTCCTACGCTTTTGAGGCTCACCTCAGTGCCTGTGATTTTCATTCTTACTCTGTGCCAGAGCAGGTCATGCTCCCAGTGCAACAGACCAGAAGCGCCTGGCATTTTAGGATCTTTGAAAGTTTCAAGTACCGGAAGCTCATCCATCCTGTTTGCTAGACAGACTACTGGAGGCTTTTTGCAACCGTGGGATTAATTACCCAAATTAGAAGGTGCTGAGGGGCAAAGACACATAAGAATGTCACTATTAAGGACCTAAAAACCACAGTCAAGTGAGAGCTAAATTTTAATGTTCCCCCTCCATCTGGCATGAGCTGCTTCAGGAGGCAACCTCAAATTCCTCTGTTTCAAGTGACACACTTATTTGCTGTGTCACAAGGCTGGAGTCTTGTAATTACAGGCTCCTGAGTTAAGCGATACTGCTTTTTTCTTGCCAAGAGCCCCTTTCCCCACACTCTTCCTCCTCCCCACCTTCTTCCTTCTGTGCCAACATCTGTCACCACTGTCAGCACATGCCAACATCTCTAACCAGTTCCCCTCTTTGATGACTTGTTTGCTGGTCACCACCCTTGTACTTCACCCAAGATTTGTGCAGATTACTCTCTGTTGTTACACAACATCTACAATTCCTCCAAGGGTGGAGCAGTTTGCTTCTTTAACCTACAGTATATCCACTGCTTCAAAAACTGCATTCACAAACAGAATTTTATTAGATATTATTGGAAACTAGCTCCTACAAAATGTTGCAGTCTCCTATCTCCTATTATCAGTCCCTATGCAAAGACTTCACCTTCCACAAAGATTTCTAAAAATCAGGCCATACAACCATTCCATCATGTCAGTCTTGCTCAAGACCTGGAGCATTGTGCAAGTTGACAAGAAAAGACATGATAGGTTTGACAGCAGGTGTTCAGGAAGAATGCACACCATCAAGTGGCAGTGAGCACAGCGGGAACATTTTACTCAGGCATTAACCAAAAGTACTAATTAAAGGCAGAGAACAAACATGTGGTTTGATACGCTGACAAACAGTAAACCAACTTCAACACGGAGACAGTATATATCATCTGAGTCCAAACCAAGATGAAGCAATACGGAGAGTTAACCATCTGAAAAACGAGAACGCAATCTGTCCTTCACGGCTAAGCAGTCAAACGCTTGTGTAGGATTCATCTACTCGCTTTGCTTATCCTCCAGGTCTATTACCATTAGTTAAGCTTTTTCCTTCAGCCACTGATTTTTACCTGTTTCCATCTCATCAACAGAGGGAAAGTTCTCTGGGCAATTTAATATACCTTCTGGAATTGCTCTCTTTGCTGCCTACCAACAGGAACTAACACCTTCAGCTACCACTACAGATGAGTCTCTTAGTTATTACAGCAAAACAGTTTACCCTTCAGTTCCAGTATGCAGAAAAGTAACAAAATCATCTTTCCTTATAAAATGAAAACTGGGGAAAGAATTGCCTTGACTCAATAGAAACTGTTGGTGTGACTTGCTTGAACGACATACCCTGCTTCTGCATGTTTCACAGCAAATCTGTCATTTCCACTAACGGCGGTGATTTTAAACAGATATTAGCGTTACTTAAATAACTAAGTTATAAATAGGCAGTGCTAAGAGTGCTTCAAGAAAGCAAAAATTTCCAGAGTTGATGTGAAAGCACACTGAGCCTCCACACAGCCCAAGCATTCAGAGCTGCTTTTGACTTTGTTTTCTTTCCCTGACATCTGCTGTCAGGCATGGATGAAGTCCCACTGCAGGCTGAGACCCTCACCACCACCATCACCACGCTATCACCACGCAGTGCCCACCACACGGCCGGCTCGTATGCCCCAGCACCCGGCATCTGCACCACAGCCCTCATCTTGCTGCCAAACCCCGGGGTTTCAGGCTGCTCTGGGCTAGAGCTAGCTGTGCCTCTGCCTTTGGGGATACGGCACCAAGACCATAGTGCCAGCGATTATTCAGCTGCCTTATCTTGCCTATACAGCTCAGGGAGGAGGCTGCCGTGCCTTGCTGCCTCCTCCTAAGCTCACCTCCCACGGTCCCTCCTGCACCACAGACTGCACTCCTGCGCCAGACAGCAGCCGTGGTCATGCGTGGAGAAGGGGCAGCAGGGAAGAGGGAGGGGTGGTAGGGTTACTGCCTCTCCACCATCTAAAGAAACTGCTTGTGGATGCAGAAGGCAAAAACCTCTGCAACAAGCTAGGCTTCTATTTCCAAACCTGCACAAAGCTGGATGCACCAAAATATTCTCATCTTTTTAATCAAGAGTAACATCATTGTCCCAGCCACTGTATATCACGGTCCTGCCACTGACAAGAGTTTGATTAATATAGCTAATTGAAGGGGAATCGTGGAGAAAGAAGACTTGAGGAGACTTGTTTCACTGCAGCAATGAGACCGTGTAAACACAACTGTGAGGAACAATGTGCTCCTTGGCCCATGCAGACAATACCAGAGCACGTTTTTATGTGGTTTTGTTCAGATAGGATTAAAATATCTCAAGAAACCAAGTTTCAATCACTTACCTTGGCAGACACATCTGCAGGCAGACACTGCAGCTGCAGAACCAGTATCTCCATGCTTTTTTCCCCTGATATTTCAAACAGTTAAATTGGCCAGTTGGCACAAATCACTACAGTGCTCATTGGGAGCCAAGCTTTGCCCAGGCCTCCATCTATAAAAGTCTAAACCTGTCAGTAACACAGCACATTTTCAATGCAGTAAAAGCAGTGTAAATCCAAGCAACCCTACTGATATGATTCCAGATACTCCAGTTTGGCACCACAGAACTTCAGCTCCAAATCAATCCTCTTACGTGTATTCTAAGACATGGAGGCACCAACAGGGAATCAGGCTCTTCTCCTCCCTGCTTCGTGAATATGATCACAGAAAAAACTGAAGCAATTCAGCAGATTCTCCACAATCTGCCATACTTTCAGGACACTTAAACACATGTTTTCAAGCCACAAACTCTGTAAAAACCAGCACCCAGCCTTTCTTCCTCTGCTCCTTTGGCTGCAGCTGCGCCCTTCTCTCCTTGCACCCATGCTGAGCGGCAGAGTCTCGGCGCAGGGCTACAGCGCTGGCTTCCCTTGCAAGGGGGATTTCAGACACAAGATTTTGCTCTCTCCCCATGTCCAATCTGAGCAGTCTTACCACGGTGGTGTGCAGACAGAGGATGTCCCAATTTTTGGCTGTCTTCCTGCAATTTTAGTAAGGAGCAGGAGCAACCTAGTCCTTTGGCATTTGCTGGGTCTCACAGAGAGGTTTAGATGTGGAGAAGGCACCAGAACTCCCTCTCTTCTCCTCTAAATGCTATGTAGCTCTTCGTCCCCCATTTCTAATAAAATGATTTTTAGTAAAGTTAAAATTAACTGAAGAAAAAAAAATCTATCATCAGCTAATAAACAACATAACACACCCTCTTCAGTGTATGTTTACATAAGAGAGTCCTCCGTTCTCCTGTCTTAAGAGGTGCAAAACCTCAGGAATGTCAGTTCTTTTTTTCTTTTCCCTATTTTTTGGGGGGTGGGGGTTTAATAAAAGAACCCCTTTAGAAAAGATAACAATTACATGTAATGGAACCTGGAACCAGACTCTTTTGGCAATTAATCACCCAGGAGCCGTTGCAATCCTGCAGGCTGTTTCTGACAGATTTTGAGAGCTTTACAGGAATCACTGGGATAAGATGTGCCTGGGCTGGCTTCTGACAGGGACCGATCATGTACAAAGTGGATTGTTAGTTTTGGAGGAGTTGTTTTAGTTTGTGTATTCATACACACACATACACATATACACACACAGAGATGTGTGCACCCATATACACACTTCTATAGAAGTCTTTCTTTACATACATGGAACAACTGCAGAAATCATTTATTAGCCCAGAGGCAAAAAAGAAAAAGAAAGGGAAAAAAAAGAAAAAAGAAAAAAAGCCTTTTCTTCCTCTCAGCAAAGTAGAGCTATCCATCACTTAACAGAGATACTTCCTGTTTTCAAGCAGTTGGGAAGGCATGACTTCCAACCCAAATACTTGGCTTGGCAATCTATTCCTGTGTTGACAGATGCTTTTATAACCACTTCATTCCACCTGAAGTTTCAGTATAAAAGGAGGTGGTTTTTGTTGGTCTTTTTTTTTTTTTTTTTTTCTGTGGGAGGAGAAAGGGAAAGCAGAAAGGAGAGGAAAGAGAAGGAAAAGGAAGGAAAATACCACAATTATAACAGCTGGATGACAGAGGTTAGCATAGCTCTGACAGATGTTACCATGTAACCTCAAAATGACATGTTAGAGAAAAAAAAAACCACCAAACCTGTTCCTTGTATGAAAGAGAATTTTGAACTCCTGCCAAAATATTACAATTCTTCTCAGAAGTTTTCAAACGCTGTAACAATGATCTACCACATAATATAATATTTTCCATACATAAGCTATGCCTTTATGTTACCATTGCTCTGACTGATTAAATTACCAGCACAGGATGATATTCTTTTCAGAGAGACAACTTAGCCTCAAATGACAAAAATCCACAGCAGGTCAGCTCCATCAGGACATGCCTTGTAACAGCATTTGATCTCCTACGTTCTGTTTTCATAGGATTCATTAACAGGACATGCTCCAAACACTTCTCAAGACTGAATACTTCAGGGTGTGACAAACAGCAGTAAAAATGTGCTGCACACAAGAAGGTGTATTTGCAAAGCTGCATGATCCATTTTATATAACCTTTTGCCATATCAGTTTCTGTATTGCTTACACCTAGTTACTTCAGTGCCTACCCTACCACAGAAATCCTGATGACTACCTGGCTTGTGACCAAACATTACAGACCTGTCTAACAAACTATAGATAAACAAAGCGTAAAGGAAATGTTCATGGAGCAAATCAGGTATGTGAAACAAGCTGCTTCTAAAGAAAGAAAGGATCAGGAGAAAGGTAGGCAGCATCAAGGAAACAATTCAGAAACAGTTTCAAAAGGAAATCAATGACTTTCCGTCGTTACAGCCAACACTGCGGCAGAAAAAAAAATAGTTTCTGGTTTTCATTATTTGAAAGATCTTATTTTACTACCACAGCTCTGGAAGACCATTTGAAGCAATGAAGTAGATACTGGTCACAATAACTGTAAGCTAAAGGAGAAGTCATGCAATTCATAGAGAGAATAAAGTCACAATATAAGAAATATCACTCATTTGCACTTGAAATTGGAAACCAAATCTGTCTTGAGGCTTATATTCCAAAAAGACAGGGAGTGAAACAAACAAATCCTGGTTTAAACCCCTTTCTCTGGGAGATGTAGCCCTTCCGACCCTTCATAACTAACACATAGTGGGTACAATCCAGTTGCCAATACCATTTGAGACCAGCTAAGGTATCTTAGATATCTCCCTGCGGTTGGCAGGCATTACCAGTGAGGTTTTCTCCCTGTCAAATGGATAGCTGGTGGCCACGTAGGAGCAGAACAAACAGCACAGGACATCTCTGTTCAGGCCACCAAATTCCAACCATGCTTTTGATATAGGAAAAAGCAGAAGAGACACTATAGGTTTTTAACTCACTACCCAGCAGCCCAGATGTCTGAACACCAGTGAAGCCCTCTCCCCCTTTCAAAAAATGCACTCTTAATCAATTTTTAGATTAAGATTGATTAGATTTCTAAAAAAAGGAAACAGATAAGTATATACAGTAGGAAAGAAGCCTCTAACCAGCATCTGCAGAGGTGCACGTGCAGGGAAGCACCGCTTGATGTAGGACATCTAGCAGCAGACATGCAACAAGAGTCTTTAAACATGGCCACACAGCTAAGGAGCCTTTCTGAGGCCAGACAAGCACATCAGGGAAGACAACTTTTTGGGAACAGCCAGACGTGGTTACCAAGGATGCCACCAGCATAACAGCACAGGTGACATGGTACCAGAGATTGAGAAAGTAATACCGAAGGTAATACCGAAGAACTGCATGCTTGACTAGAAAATCATAAACAGCTACATGCCAGGATATGAATATAGTCAAGACATGGCTAATTAAGAACAGCGGGGCACTGACTGGGTCAGAAGCCAAAATACTCTGCTTGAAGAAAAGGCCCCAGCAGACATGCCTTCTCTTATTATTGCAAGCAGACAATCACTGACTTCCTCCACCCGGATGCAGGAAGACAACCTGGTGGTTTTCTCCCTCATACCAGCAGCAACCACTTTGTGTGTTGATCTTAGAAACTTGTGGGTGGTGCTGAGTTTACATAAATTACAGTGCTTACTGCAGCTGCCAGTTGCAAGTGACAGAGCTTGGACTCTGGGATTAAAATATGTACTTTCTGGTCATTAGACCTGGAGTGGTGCTGATAAAAGTCCTGAAATTATTCTACAGGTCTGTCAAGTGTTTATAGCCCCTAACAGACATGAAATGTTAGACGAAAACCTTTGGTGCCACCCAACTCACATTTTTTCCCTATGCTGCCAAGAGTTCCTTCAAACATATGCAAGACTCTGCTGATCACTGTCCATTTGGCTTTCTCCTTGACTGTCACCCACTTTGTGAAGTCATCCGTAATGTTTCTATCTCTAAGCACTTTTCATTGGAGAAATTATTTTGGTCAGCCCCTTTTACATGTTCTACAGTCAGCCTGAAGGCACTCCTGCCATGGCAGACAGTCTGGCATCAGATCTGGCTTCATTCTTACCACATATCCTAGATATTTCCATCTTCCTTTCTGGATAATTTAGGAGATTAAGTCTTGTTCAACTCCCTGCTGAATCTCAGTATTTGTTATAAATTCATTCCATTTAATACCTACTATTTCCCCAAGGCATTTACTTTCAAAAGCTTTTAGATGTCTGTCTGTACCTTTGGTGGATTTCCAGCTTTCACATCTAACTGTTAAGGTGGAAACAAAATTTCAGCGGAAGACTCACAGATTGGTTTTAAATTGTGGATTATCAACACCTAAACCTTCTTTATGCTGGTAAATGCAGCTGCTGTCCTGTTGGTGTATTACACTATTTCTTTCTGGACATCCAGTTCGATCACATCTTACTGCCATGCAATGTGAAGATGCCTGTTTTGCATATAGCTTGTTTTTGTATCACCTTATTGGAGTAGAAAATTACTCATATTCTCATTATGCCTATTTGTTTTTTAACTTACCTTTTTTTGTTTTTTTTCCTTTTGTGCATGAGTGTCTGTTGGTCTGTTGGATCTAGGTTACCTGGAAAACAACCTAGCTGTGGTTTCTGTTAAGTAACATAATGCATGTTCTACCTGAGTCAACTTTATCTCTCCCACTCTTTCCCACTTAAACAAACAATGGCTCCAAATAGCAGAGGTGAAAGATTGCACCTCTGCTGATATCACTGCCTGCATAAAAGAGTATTCATCCTCTCAGCGTGTATTTCAATCAAGTAAACTGCACCTTGATCTAAAGCCTTCATATGGCAATTACTTCTCTTAACGTACCCTATCATTTCAGATGTTACAGACTCAGTCCTGATGGACACAGCCAAATATTATCTTCAAATCTATGAGTATAACCTAGGTTATAAAACACTGGGGGAGGTGTTTCAAATGAGTATTTTGTTGACTTATGGTGGGAATTAAATCTGATCAGCACATGATCTTCTGTTCTACTGAACTTCAACTGATCCCTTTATTCTGCCTGAAACAGCACAGGAGAAGACTTTTCCACCAACAAAAAAAGCACAGCATCACATTAATTACTACAGTAGTTCAGACCATCTTTAATTTCTCATCTTCTTTTTTTTTTTTTTTTTGCCTTTTTTTCCCTTTCCAGTTACACTTTTTCTACTGTCTCCATAATTTAAAAATTCAGTTACTTTCACCAATGGCTTTTTTTGTTTTCCGGGGCTGTATTCATTTATAGTTTTCCCTGTTTTTTGCTTTTGTATCAAGTCCTTCCCATTATGCTGTGAGCTTTATGGTGGTATCTACTTATAGATCATTTATTTGCTAAAATTGATAGATTATTCCACTGCTCAGCTGTTTAGTATTACCATTGCTTATTTCCTTCCCTTTTTGTTACAAAGATTTAGTTTTTTCCTTAGTAGGCCTCCTGAAGTGTATAAACATATGCTGCTAAAGTGTTTTCCTACCACCTTTTCAACACTTGGTTATGCTTCTTTGATAAGGTCATCAATGAATCTCTTTTCGCTTTTTATACTGCATTTACTTGCGGTATAATTTATAGAAATTGTTTTTTTCCTGAGAAAGGGTATGTTTGAACAGTTAATTTGCACAATTTTCACAACTTTTACATATATAAATCGACTATGGTTTATTAACACTTGAATGTCTGGAAAGCTGCATTTATTGTGCCAGCTATGAAGCTGTCAGGCAGAAAGGCCCAAAACGAGCCACACTGAGCTCCTGAGGTAAATTTGTTCTTTAGTGAGGCTTTCTTGTTAAGTGTTGTGGGAGTTTTACTCTTCTTCAGTTTACAGGTGTCCAAACAGATGTGAGCTTTCTAACTGAACAAGCCTACTCTCCTTATGGAATGCAAATTTTGGAAACCTCCAGTAATTTCGAAACATAAATACTTAAGTTATTGCCATACTCAAATTGTACGTTTTCTCAGCTAATAAAGTGAGAAGCCATTTCAGTCTCATCCTGTTGCCAGTGTCGCAAAATCCCACTTGTCAGCACTGGGGAACTGTAACATATCAGCCAAGCAGAAAACATACTTGATTGCACCACCATTTAAAGAAGCATTGTGTTTTTTCTACCAAACTTCACAGGTGAGTTACTGCTCATCTGCAAAGTGAAACAGGAAATAATCTTCAGTGTTCATAGCTAAGGTCTTCCCAGAATTTAGCGGTATTTGATCCTGAAAGCTGATTAAGCGACTTGCTTGGGAGTCACTTTGAACTGCTAGATTTATCTTGGGCTCTAATCACTGTTTAGAAACAGATTTGAACTGTAGTCAATTTAACACAACCATTTGATTATTCCATCTGTCTTTATGTACTAATACTCTCAAGGTGTCATTTAAGACAGACAGTAGCACAGTGCAGGATACAGTTTAGGAATAATGTGCCCAGAGCTTGACGTGCCCAAGGGCAATGTGGCTTGTAAGGAGACACCTAACTCTATTTTCTATTGATCTGGATTTCCCGAAGCATTTTCAAATTGCAGGAACTCTATCGAGACATTTTAAATTTAGATTACTCTAACTTACTTCACAGGGACATCAGTACTCAAAGCCACCCTCTAATGAAGAGAAAATATGAACAGTTGCCCTTTGAACTCGGACAACTCTTGAGCTCTAAGGGTTAGGATTTATCAAAGGAACCTAAGAAAAAAAAAAATCCTACTTCACATTAGTAGGTACATTTCTAATACTAAGAACTTCAGAACTACTGAAATTTCCTCCCTCATATTCTTTAGCTTTCAAAATTATATTCACATTCATTCTTCAAGTTTCTGAATCCATAAAGCCACGCTTTGGCTGAAGGCCAGAATACGCAGGATCAAACAGAGAATTTCATTTTACTCAAACTGCTCTGATGGAAAAATCAGAGTTTCATATTCTTTCTGGGGATGCAAAGATATAATCTTTTGGTACCAATAGCATATGCATGCAGAAATTAGTCTGTGGGAAGTCTATGCCAGGAAATTCAGCTCCTCTCATGACAAGCACCAGAATCAAAACAATCACAAAAGCTGGGAGAACTGCCTGGGTGTTCCCCGAAGGCTTGCACATATCCCCAAAACCCAGATCAGGCATATACCAAATCCCAGTGAAGAACTGTCACTGGCTCAGACTGTGAAAAGGTACTCTGGGTAAACACTACATTACAGCAAATGCACTCTCAAAACAAGTTCCCTCCATGGACTTAAAGGGTAAACAGTGGACCTAATCAGCAGATGATGAATCAGAATATCAGCCACTACCACCTACCTAAGTGACCCCATAGACTTGATACATTAAGATGGATCGGGCTAACATGAAACTGCTGAAATCAAATGTCTTACAATAGACTCAAATGAAGGAAAGGGTTTCTTTTCTTCGGCTTATTTTTCAAAGGACTGGACCTTACTTCCTTCCAAATTTTGAAAAGCCTGGCACTGCTGGAACTTGAGTGAGTTATGACACCATTTTACTGTAGACTTCCAGACAGCAAAAATATACTTGGCTATGAAGCACCTTTCTACGCTGAATGGCAGAAACTCTGCTTCTTGAAACTTTACAACTAAACAACATACTGAGAAGATTTCTGGAGAGAAGGTTCCTATACATATATGCACAGCACATGATGACATTTCCCAGCAGGTACTCATTTAATCGTTATCTGCACTTCGACCATTTTTTCAATGCAGAAAACAGGAAACACTGCTTTTCAACAGCAATTACTAAAGAGATTTCTTGGTGCTGTAATTTCTGTCACAAAGGGTGCTGACAATGAATCAAAACCCATTTTTTAAACACAAAAATTAAGATAATTAAAACGTAAGCTGAAATAAATCGTTCCCTGGACAGAGTTGGGGATTATGACTGTCAGATTTTGATGCAACTACAACTTCTTATCTGCTCAAGGTAAGTTAAAATTCAGTTGTTGACACATGATTCAAATCTCCCTTTGTGGACACACTTGGCTTAGCATCTCTTTTTTAAAGGTTGATGTTTTAAAAACTATATTTGTATAACAAAGAACAGTTTCAAAACTCAGAAACCTTCCATTCGTAAACAGTAACTACAAAACCACCAGTATTCAAAAGGAAGTGAATAAAAAAATGCCACACTACAATAATCTACACAGATAGGTGTTGGGGTCTGCACTGGAGAACTCCCTCAGCAGCACAAACATTCTCCAGCATCAGCAGCACTCAAAATCTCTGCAGACTTTATACTTATTTCTGGTACACCTGCATATAGACCAACATGAGTGTTTCATAACTCACAGGGTTTCAGAATTCCTGAAAGATTTATGAGCCAATGTGAAAGCCATCAGCCCCTCTGAGAGCACAAACATCCACAGACAAAAACTTCAGGGCAGAGAGAAGGTGGAAATGAATCTCAGAGTTAACTCTGGTTTTTTATCCCACTCTGCACATAGGAAATGCTTCCAGAAAAATCCTCAAAGTCCTTGCACACAATGCAGAGCCTGCTCCTGTTGCACAGTACTTCATATTTTATTTCCTTACATTAATGTAGACCTAAGACAGACAAAAGCCTGTTTGGCTACAGCTGTGCATAACTGCAGGGATTCGCTGGGTGAGCAATCCTGATCCTGGCCCTCTGCCTGTGAATCATGTTAACCAAAGAGAAGAAAACATTTATCTGCAGAAGTTCAGGGAGCTCTGAAGTATCCTCTTGAACACCACGCTTCACCTGTTTATAAATTGCTCAGATTTCATCATGAAGCATCCATTTCCCTCCTCCTGCCCAAGAGGAGCTCTTCTCAGTTCTGTATCCATAAACCTGCTGAGCCAGCAAAATCTACCTTACTCAAAGTAAAACAGTAAGAAACACTTTTTCCACCATTTTTACAATAATCACCACAAAACTATACTGAATTTGTCAAAATGAAGGACTATTTCTCACTTGTTTTTGAATTATCACTTGATAAACCCGGAATAAAATAAGAATTCTTTTAAATTTCTATTTACTATATACTAAATGGATGTTGAATCATCATAATACAGCTGATGTTACTAATCATATTGCTGAAATGAAACTTGATACATTGCAAGTTATATTAGAAACAATTCCTTTAACTTCCTATTTGTATTTTCTTTTAAATTAAGACAGACTATTGTAATATTCCAAGAGGCTTTGTTGGGTTTTTTTCAATTACGTATTTCCTGCTGTTTTTTCTTCAGGTTTTCATTCTTGTGAACTTCAGTGAAGCAGCTGTAAGAGGTAACAATTACAGCAAAAATGTTTAATTACCCAACTAGCTTTTAAACAGTACCTGTGGGCACGTACAGTCCTCACATTAAGTTACTTAAAAGTAAACCCACAGGAATTATTGTTAAATAATGGTATGATTATCAAAGAAAATTATTCTCTGTGAGTCATTTTACATTAATTACAATATATTATTTGAAAGGTAACATAGATGCAGTTCATTCCACAGTGCTCCTAGGAGAGTTTAATGAGCGGTCCCATTAGGAACCATAAGCAGGAACTGGACTTACACGGCTCTCGCACAGACTCGCTGCCTCACCAAATCCACCCCACTACGCCAGAGTCTACATTGAACTTGGCAGGAATGGACTGAAGCAATAAAACTAATGAAAATCAGTTACAAGAGGCTACAAACAGCTGTGAAATATTTAGAGAAAACCATGGAATTGAAGACCTGACCAGATTTCCAAATCCCGTTTTCTAACACTCTTAAAATACCCACTCCACTTTTTAAAAATCTCTGTAAACGATGGTTTGATTTAACAGTACGCTCTAAAAATCTGAGAATTAATTCAGAAAAAAGCTATTCAAATACCATTTATAACTGATGGGAGAATATCACTTAGGCAACATTTATAAATGCATAAAGTAGAAAAGTAGCTGTTAATCTCCATGATTTTCGCTCTTCCAGTAGGAAACTGGATCATGCACATATTTTTTTGAAGACAAAAACCTCTCCTTCTACACCAGCCATCATTTTAATATGAGATTTAATAATACACATAGCTTATATATTACTCACATGTGCAATACCATGTTTGCACGCACTGAGCTCAACTGGAGTGCTGATTGCTCAGTTCTATGAATTAGACTACAGAGATTTTTTTTTTCAGAGCTTGATTTGGATTATTATTCATAGTACCCTTCCATCACCTTTCCAATTTCTTCACTGATGAGTCTACCAAAGGGAGAATCACTGTAACCATGTACACTTACACTTATTAAGACATAAGAGCCCCAGCCTGCTGTTGTAAACCAGTGTAGCTCCACTGTCTTCTTCTGGCACTTTGCTAATATTTACGGTAGCAGAGGCTAGTCCCAGAGATTAAACAGTAGCCAGTGGCTTTTTCATGATATGAATCAGAAAGTTTATATAACCTCAAAATCCTAAAACTTGGGTGGTTGAATCTTACTCATTATCCCGTCATTGAGTCCCTTTGGCCAGCAGGAAATTCCAGAATTCAGAAATTATCTCTAAGTCACTGTGATCAACACACAAGGATTACAGACAGCTCTATTCTGCCTCAGGGAATTAAAGCCCAGGTTAAAGAGCTTCCTTACCCAGGAATTGCTGCTAAAATGTGAACCAGCATGAACTGTTTCTACCACAGAAGAAAAGCACCTAGAGTTGGAGCCAGACCATGGAGGATGGAACAGGCGAAAAGTGGGAAAAACAGAAGAGCAAGAAGGGAACAGAAAAAGCCAAAAAGAAGAAAGTAAAGAGAAAGTATTTTCCATTAAGATATTTCAAAAGAGCCAAAGATGTCAATAGTGTTCATGCACACGAGCAGTTCTTAAAAGGATCTGCCATAATTAGCACTGCAGTTTGACAGTGAATGAAAATGAACACCAGCACCTAGACCTGCCCAGACTATGTAGTCCCTTCATTTCCTGGGGAAGACTTTAGGCTAAGAACTTCTGGGTCAGAAAAGCAAGTAAAAGACTCAGAAATGGTTATGCGGTGCCTCCCTGGAGTTTCTGCTTGGATAGCATAAAACTTTGGTGAAAACATATTCTGCAACAGTCCTGGCTGAGCCATGTCCCTTGGGATGCACACAGCTGTCCCTGCTGTGGGACCACAGCACAGCGTCGTGGGGCAGTCGCCAGCTGCGCAGCCCCTGCTCTGGGGACAACCAGCACAGGCCAAGAGCAGAGGGGTGAAGCACCTGAGCTACGGTACCAAGCAAGCACGGTAACAGCATTTTCAAACCAAAGTGCTTCTTCCAGGGAACTAGGTATCTCATGTAAAAAAACTCAACTGGTTAGTAAAGAAAACCCTAATTTCTGTTAAAAGAAACCAATTGGAAACATTGATTATTCATATAAAAACTGTTCTTACTTTTTTTACCACAGGAGCATTTTCAAAAAGTTATCTGATGTAAAAGCAAAATGAAACCTGCTTTTCTTCAGTCAGATGGCTCTGGATATCTCCACTACCCTTCGACAACTTTAGGTGAGATAAAGGAACTGCATCAGGTCTTTTCCATGTTAAGGGGAACTATTAACACAAAGCTAAGCTTTCTAGAAATAGTAATGGTTAAAAATGCTAGCTTTTTCTATCCAGGCTAGCCAAGGCCAGACAATTTTAGAAATTATTCTTGATAAGTTTTTTGGCATGGAAACTATTTGCTAATATTTTACTAGAAGAAAATATCGTTTCAAGTTATTCCACATTAACACGGTTTGTCTCTTAGCACAGAAGTTCATAAAAGAAAGCACAGCAGTTTGGTACATAAGACCTGATCTATATAACCATAAATGAAAATTAATCTGAAAGATGAACAGTGTAACAATGCCTATTCTTTAAATTCCTCTGATAAGCACACACTAGAACTCCTCCAGGGAATATGCCCAACCTTCCCTACTGTCTAAACATGTTACCCTGAAGTCTCTACTAACATAGCATACAATGATGGGTTATCCTTGTATAGTTCGACACAGCATTAGAAGCAGGACTTGGGAAGCTAGCCAAATACCTGAGGCTAAATCCCTAGAACATTAAAAGTCTATTTACTATTGCCCATAATGCTATTTTATATATAAAAATGCAAACGGAGATCCATATGGAATTAACTGTATTGTTCATTTCTGTGCTTTTTTCTTTTTCTTTTTTTGTACATGGAAGAACTAGGTCAACTTTTTCCAGAATTACCCAACTTGCTTTATACGATGAGAAAGGAAAAACGTTACTATTACCAACACTGTTTGGGGAAAAACAGTACAACATTTATGGGAATTTTTCTCATTTGACTTTTTAGAAAAGGAAACATAGTAGAAAAACCTCCACCATGTGCAATAATACGTATTTTTACGTGAAATATCAGTACAGACATCTACCACTGGAGCTAATAAAGCAGTAGCAGTCTATTAGGTGGGCCACTCTCCAGAGGAAAATGAAGAATATATATTGTGCCTTTGGGTTTCAAAGCTCTGTTTTGATTTCATAAGTATGCAGAGAAATCTAAATTCTATGTAACATTTAATGTACCAGTTACAAGATCCATCTGCTTGATTTTACCAGTATCGACTTCTACATGAGTCCTCTCCAATTTGTTTAGCCACTTGATATCCAGCTACACAGATGCCACTGCTCACCACTCTTCTACACCCCTGGGTGCCCCACTCTCAACTTTCAGTCCTCTGAGCGATATCGGTGAGAAAGCCAAAATGTCAGCAATGCCAGAATAGATCACAACCAATGACAACTGTTTAATTTAGCCTCCAAATTCTACCAAGCCTCTAGAATGCATGCAGAAATCAAGGTTTGCTAGAAGTAAAATTTGCCCAAATCTGGACAGGTCTTTCACAGAGATAACAAAGGTACACATATAACAGAAGTTTGAAGTCTCTCCTCCAGCATACAAGGGGGTGACAGAGCTCCTCAACCAAACCACAGTAAAAAAACCCAACCCAATATCAGTATGAGAAAACCCAAAAACTGGGGGAAGAGATCATTCCTCTGTTAGTTTTGTCCTGAGAAACAAAAAAGCGGTGGTTCTGCTGACATGAAGAAAGCTTGAAGCAGGCAATGGTCCCAATGGGCAAAGAATCATAATGTATAAAGCTGGCAGGTAAATTGGCAACATATCTGTTCGTTGAACCAGAGCATCTGGTGTAGGTCATTCCCAAGAGTCTTGGCCCACTTTTCAGCCCCGCTGCCGGGCAAACACTTACTGCCTCAAGAGTAGTCAAGAGCCTAGATAGTGCAAAGAGGAACACATCATTCCCCAATATGTACCTTCTTTATTACCAACCATTCATAAAAAACGTAGTCCCCAGAGATGTCATTGGGTCTTAAGATGCCATAATTTATAGTTTATAATCATAGTTTATGCATGTTAACAGTATTGTTGGGTAGATACCCACTTTTGTGCACTGCTACAAACTACATGAAAGTCCCTTGACAGTTTATGTCCAAAGTGTTTTGGGGGTGTTGGGCTTATTTTAAGGTTTATTTTATTTATTTTTTCAGCACACTGACATTTCAGCTGATAGCTCCGGAAGCATGTTCACATTTTACTATCTCTACTTAAAATATTTAAAAGGTTATAGTAAGCGGAGGAAAAGGTAGCAGATACAGATAAGTATAGTGAGTCATATACTCACCCCAAGGAAAAGTATTGCTTACCTTTGATGAGGTAAGTAAATAATTAGCTATACTTAAGGCACTTCTCTTTCAGTCTCTCAGAACACTGTTACACAGGCAAAAGCTTTTGAAGACTTTGAGAAGGGAAACACTCAAAATTCATAATCTCCCTATGAAGGCAAAATATCATGCTTGCGAAACTGAGCATCTATACACAAGATCTTGAAATATTAAACTGAATCAGGATGGTAATAGCTTTCCTTGATAGACTGCCTCATAAACAAAATCGGTAATTTTGCTAAACCCAAAGTATTTCTCAGGAATGTGCTCACTTTGATGAAAGTTTTCTACAAATCTTTAGGGGCTTTGTCTCTCTACTAGAGAGAGAAGCAATGGCATAAGCATGTGAGATCAAAGCCTAAAGAAACCTCCTCTTTAGAATAATCCAGTGATTTTTTTTTTTTCTTAATTAAGGAGAGGATAAGTCAGACTGTTGTGTCATGACTGTAAATATCTTAAGTGTCAGATAATGAACCACAGTGAAATGGGGTTCATCTGGCTAAATACAGATACCTGTCTTCAAGCTAATCACCCTGTGCACCATTGACAGTCAGGGGAGTTCTAGGCATAATAAATTTTAAAATTAAAATAGATACCTAAATAAGGTTATTTATGTCCATGAATCTCTAATTGACTATAAAAGTGCAATAGACTGTAAAGGGGATCAGTTTGATTAGCTTAGATGAATCCTTTTCTGCTCTTCACTGTTGGAATGTTTATTTTTACCCTCATCATCATCATTACAAGCCCAAGGTAAAACCAGAACCATTTAGCATTACATGCTTTTATACTAATAAAATTATCATCTATTTATGTATTCCTTAATGCTTATCCTACAAAATAATTTTAGCCTCTG
This sequence comes from Strix uralensis, assembly GCF_047716275.1. NCBI lineage: Eukaryota > Metazoa > Chordata > Aves > Strigiformes > Strigidae > Strix > Strix uralensis. The sequence continues at coordinate 71,697,607 of NC_133975.1, read as the reverse complement.
GATAATGAATTAGAATATATAAAAAATAGCATTGCTAAGAACAAACCCTATTTAAAAGATCTGACTAGTGGCAAGATGCTAATGGAACAACAGATATTAAATACATATTTCAAATTATTTTGAATTTTTCATATTATAATATAGATGATGGAAGTCCAGAAGTGCAATGAATATCATTTTGTTTTGTGTAGTCACAAGATAAATTTATACAATTCAGCTCTCATGGGTGCTTTTTCTCATTTCATTTAGTTTTTACCAGCCAATTCTCTAGAATGACCATTCTTCTTCATTTAAAGGCCATTCTCTATAGTGCCTTATTTAAGGAAATTTTACTGGACATAAATACTCCGTAATAGGTTACAGAAAGTCTAAAACTCTGTGAAAACAAAGGGTGTTCTGAGGATGGAAGAAAATTTGAGTCAAGAAAGAAATACTGGAAAGTTTCAGAATAAAAGCAAGTTATCAAGCACAGATATTAGCTGGTAGGGCTTCACCCTGTGCCACAAGCTCTTAACCTTTTGCCTTGGATGGCTTCTGGTTCTCTAGGAGCTACTGAAAGCACCTTTCAGCTCCTATCAACATTTGGTACTATAGACCCTAAAGCTGCTAAAGAATTTGTAGCAATACTTGTTCTGCTTGTTACCGACTGACTTTTTGTGTAAGACCCTGGCTTTCACACAGCCTCTCTAACCTCAAGTAGCATCTCACCAGTCTGCAATATTTTGGTGTAGGCAAAGAAAATTATTTTATCTACTTGAATCATTAAATGATTTAAAAAAACCCACCCCACCAAACTAATTAACATCAGAGCATGATTTAAGACCAAGCAAGAAACATCAAAAGACATTACAACATTGTTTGATGCTCCTCTCTTGGCAATAAGCCTTCCCCAATTTCACAAACAGAGGGAAAACAAATGTTTCCAGTTACACGTATGCTCACACACTCTTGGCTAAGTGAGGCCAGACCTTTCTCTGTTAACTACACTGGTATGCCTTAGTTGCCAATTGGCTTTTAATATTTCTCAGAAATATGAGGTTCCTCCTACAGCAGTGTCTAAATAATAAGGGACGGTTATGAGATGAAAACTTACTGATTTCCAAAGGAGAATAAATGGATATGAATACCGTGCAATACAGTATGAAGAATTTTATTCCTGTGTAGGCAATCACAGACATAAAATTCTCCTCAGGGAATTAAGGTAATCACACAAAACCTGTGGACTTCTAGGGGTAGTTGAAAGTGTGCTTTGTTCAGAGGAAAGTAAAATGAGAATTACCCCCATCATTCATATAAGCAAATTCTATCAATGAAATGAGAGCCAGCTCCTTAGTGCATCCCATCCTCTCTTCCCTCCCACTCCCAGCCCAGCCACCTCCAGAAGGCAGGCAGAGTGCTGTAGGAATGCAGGAGCAGGACCCTTTCTGTGCTGTTGACTCTGAGATAGTGAGAAAGACTGGGTATCATGTGAAGGAAAAGCAGCATGACCGTGTTGTCAAAATTCCAGCAAACAGGTAGAAATTTCAACAAAACACTTTACACTTCATAGCACAAAGTTGAAGTTTTACACACATCAAAACATTTTGAAATTATTTGTTAAAGAATCATCTTTTAAAATGGTTTCTGGCTATAAAGTTGCGCATAAATGAAGTGGAAAAATAAGCAATTAAGGCAATACAGATATTTACAAGGAAAGAGATATAAATACATCTCCATGGCAGAAGAAATGCATGCAGAAAAATTTCTGCAAGATTTTCTCCTTCTCTGAAACTAAAAAAAAAAAAAAAAAAAAAGGATGTCAGTGAGACATCTGGGATCTAATGAGATATAACTATTTTCTGAATATCCTCAGGTATCCAGGATTATCAAGAACATATAAAATAAAAAATTAATTAAAAGACATTTTCTACAGAATAACTGACAGCAGTGTTTATACTATTGCTTGATATTTCCTGAAATAGTTATTGCAATGGCCAGATTTCTGAAGAAGGTTTCCATCATTTGTTTATGGGTGCTCCTAGTCTCTACCATAACACAATGACAGGCAGCCTTTAACAAAATGGTGTACAGCCAAGTAAATGTATTCACTCCTTGACCAGCAACCTCATTTGGATGCTTTTAGCCCCTCTGGAAGCAGTAGCAACAGCATAAGGAATGAGTAAGATTGAGTAAGATAAAACACTTCTGGCCAATTACCATGATGTCCCCTCACATCACCTGACAAAACACAGCAGTTGTTTCTCCTGGTTTTGTACCTATGATGAACTTCTGTAATCACCTCTCTCTGCATACAAGGGAACATCTTAAGGTGCCTGGAAGCCACAAAAGTTTGGCAAACAATTTGGCTCTCTTTTAAATATTATGTAGATTATAGAGGACAGAGAACAAGTTCTACTTTGTGAATACAATTAACAACTGTTACACCTTTACCTTTGCACTTAGGTTTTTCATTTTAACAGTTTAATCTCTGAGTGTGTCCTCATTTTATTTGTCAGACACAGAAATCCACACTGTCTTCCCCAAAATGTTGGGATTCCCAGCAGTGGGCAAGATGCACACTTGCCATTCTGGTTTCCAGAATAAATTAGAAGCCTGGAAGACCAGACGGAGCTCGGGGATGCTACTGCCTGCTCATAACTAAGGAGATTGAACCGTCATCCAGTGAAATCTTTCCATAATTAAAAGACAGTGAATAACCATCCTTAAAATAAAGGACTTAAACACTTTGCTTACGCACTTTGGTCAACCAAGGCCTAAGGAAAGACTTAAGACTGCCATTTTGAGAATCTTTTTCTCTCTTTTTCAAGCCACAACAGCAAATCTAATAGTGCTCTAAGATCTCACCAGAGCATGTATTTGAGAATAAAGGACTCAGGAGGATGCGGGGGAGTTCTAACTAAAATCTCAAACCTTGGTTAAGTGTAGAAGGTACTATATATGAACACAGGAGGCTGCCATACAGGAAACATAACTTAAGCTGTCTGAAAGGAGTAGATGCAATAGCAAAATGGCTGAGCTGGACAAATAGCAAAATCTATCAACTACCTTCTCAATGTAGAGCTGCTGATAGCTGTGTGAACAAGCAGGAACCCTCCTAAGTGATAAATGGTTAGCAGATGTAGTAAGCATGGTACGCTCTTGCAGATTCTTTACCTCTGTAGTTATAATGTGGTCTTCCAAGGAAACTAATGCCTTTTGGTGTATCTAGAAGTCTAGAAGACTAAACAGGCCATTTATTAAGTCTGTTAGAATGATTCAGGTTGATTTCTCAGTGCCTAGAATACTGTTGTCTAACTTTATATAGGGTAATAGAAATTAAAGATCCGTGTGTGCAATTCAACATGCAGGTTTTGGCAGTTGGAAACCCTTTCTCTCCACCTGCCTGGCTTAAATCTCTGTCTCACAAAACAAATGAAAAACAAAATTCAGAGAAGGTGAAACTGCAACAGACTATGCAAAAAGCAAAAGGCTTTCAAATGCATCTGAACCAGAGATAGAACCACGTGTTTCAAGTTAAGTAATGGGTCCATTTCCCTCCTAATCAAAGTAACAGTTAATTATTGGTAACTTCAGCACATTAATCAGCTGCTCGAAAAAAATGTTCTCCAATCAAAATCAACTGCAATTGCTTCTAAATCGTTCTGTGCCCTTGCATATCATCTTGGAAAAATAAGCAAAAGTAAAAGCAGCTTGCTCATGGAAGCTCCATGGTCCTGAGAGTTAAAAGTATGAGAGAAGAAAGAATATTCTGCCATACACTAGCACTCTCATTTTCCTTTGCTGTGCAGCTTCCTTTGTGTAGACAAGATAGTCCTAACTGATGTTTGTACAGAACACTGGTAATCTTGCCTATGTGCATTATAACAGGTACAGGTAAAATTAATCCATGCCATGTGAGGACAGACAAGAGATTTAAGTAGGTTTTTCATTCCAAGCTGTCTAACTGCAAGAAAGAAGTCATTAGGAAAAATATATTTGGAGTCTCCAAATATTTCTTTGACATGATATAACCTCTTTCCCCAAAATAAAAATTTTACAAGAAAGCCGTCCTTCCATATGCACCTTCTATTTTTGTATACACCCTCCCCATTTTTTAAATAATACTTTGGCAAAACATATGAAAAATTCAAAAATAATTGGTTGAGTTTTGGCAAAGCTTAAAAAGTATAGGGAAAGTCTGGAAAATAGAAAGCTGGGCACATGATAATGGTAACTTTGTTCTTGTATATAGGGTGAGTTATTCATAGCCCGCTAATTCAGTGTTTGCTTGGATGCACAGTTCACAGGTTTTACACAAGAGTTTGTATTTCTCTAGAAAGGTCAAGTCTATAGGTTTTTCATTCCAAAATGAAAGGACACCAGCACAAAGCTGCAAGGTACATGGTAACTGAAATTTGCTTCAAGCAAGGTGTGACTTAGAACAATTACGTGTACCTGTTGCATGTCATCTCTCTGAAGAGGTGCCAACCCCAGCCAGACTAAATCTCTAACACACTGTCGGATGCTAGGGAAGTTTCTGCATTAAGCACGGACAGCACTACCCTCCAATTTGCTTCAACCACAGAGAACAGTCATGCATTAGCAGGGAGGTGGCTTGCATGACCTAAAGTTGTTTTTGTCTTTGCATTCCAATGGTGAAATTTAGAGATGTCCATCAGTAACCGTGTATGCACAGGCATTGCATCCACTTTTCCCACAAATGCATCAATTAGCTCTGTGACCCTTTGTTTACTAAATCAACTGGCCTTCCAATATCTTTTTAAAGACCCCATATGTGTTAGCGCCTCTACTTGTTTTCTACTTTTTAAAAATTCTGTTTACATACTAAAATAATGACTTGTTAGTCATTTAAATTCAACTGACTACTGGATGTCATATGCAGGAAATGTTCAACATAGTATTGTCAACGAAAATGAACTTTTCACCTGGAGGGAGGCAAAGGCAGGGAAAAAATATGACAACCAATGGATATAAAATAGGAGAAAATACTGTTTTCCCCAAAGTAGTCTACTAAAAAGCCAGAAGGGATCTTTTGAATCATGACCATAGTTTACTTAACTAGAATAAATCACAAAACATGAGTAGATAAGTCAGCTAGGGAAGGTATATGTAAATTTCATATCACATTTCAAAATTTTTCAAGGTGCTTTAAGAGTTGGAGTCTCAAATACCCGATTCTCTCTTACTTCTAGTGGCAAGACAGGCCCTCCACTCTGAAAAAGTCTGAGTAAAGTAAGACTTTTCTGGGACACCTTCAGCACCGTACAAGTTGCTAATAAAGTTTCATCAGCTGCAGGGCAAGAGGAAAGAGACAAAAAGAAGAGTCCTTTCGGGAAAAGCAATTTTCAGAAATTGTTTTGGGAATAACACATTCTTAAGTGCTTGCAATACAGGTATGTGCCACACATGATCTTGTGTTTAAAGTGCAGTTGAACTCCAAAGAGAAGCCGGACGGAGGCTGGAGAGATTTATGTGGCTACAGATGTGGCTTTCCTGTTAGGTGGTGCGCAGCTCTGATTTAAGATGTGCTGAGCAGGCCTTTATATAAAATAATAATAAATTAGTGATGCACATGTAGATTTATGTGTCAGGAGTCCAGAGCACAGAATGCATGCTTAATGAGTTTTATAAATCTGTATTAATAAATATAAATGAAATCACACGGTGGGATGTCCCTGTCTTGTGTCTCTCAATAGTATCTAAATTAGATACGGTCTGTTTTCAACATATATATAAATATGCTCACAGAAACACACTAGTTATCAGCCTGCAAAATCAGCTTGGGTTTTGAGAGCCAATTAAGTTCCCTGTGGGTTCATTTTTTGTCAGGAAAGTCAGTAGAGACGACTCAAAACATACACAGGAAGTATATCTGCTGCCTAAGATGAGATTTGTACAATTACTTTTCTGACCATAAATACACTTACTTCATTTCTTCTTGCTAACTTTACGTTTCCCATATATGATTCATGGTGTTATGCCAAGGTCACACAGGTCCTTGGTATTAAAAGGTTATATAAACACATCCCTGGAGTAACTAAAATGAATCAGATATGCAGCGGACAGAGTGCAGGCCTGAACTTGGAAAGGGAGGGAGTGTGAAAGCCAGACCCCTGACACTAAAAAAAATAAATTTCACTTTCAATTGTAAGTTCACACAAAACACAAAGAAATGTAGTATTACTGGGACAGAAAATCAGCAGGAAATGTTTCCTTTGGGGGAGGAGCAGGGAGACAAAAAGGCAAAACCCCCAATATTTGTGCTTCTAGAAACTACCTGAGGACCTCTTGGTACTCTGCTTTCTCATGCTACCCCCAAACCCAGCACCTACACAGATCATTGCCTTAAAGTCCAAGCACTGACAAGGACTTGAGGTTGGAGTCTAGTCTCAAACTGCCATTTTTGCAGTTGATTTTTTCTGTCAGACAAGCTACTCCGTAAGTGAAATAAAATTAGAAGATGTAAAAGGTGCAGTCAGGACTATGAAAGAATCAAACTGTTTCCTTTTCTGTGGTATTTCTGTTAACCCTACTGCACTTAGCTACAATCACCGACATTATGCAGAAAAATGCTGGTAGAGGGATGGGTGCAAAACAGTATCAGAAAATAATTTATAATTCTACATCTTCAAAGTACTGTAATATTAACAACAGTTTAGGTTCATAACATCGCTGTGAAACAAGGCACATCACAGTTTTACAAGTGTGGAAACTGGGGAGCACAGACATTTAGTGGTTTGTCAGAAGCACCCTAGGAAGCTGGTGTTCAAATTAGAATTAGCATCCAGTTTTTTGCTTCTAGTCTTATATGTGTGCAGCTTTTTAATCTTCGTAGGCCTCAAGCAATTCCTAAGTTCTTATAAACTTCTATATCACTGCTAAGAGCAATCAGAAGCAACTCTAGCTCTATGGCAAAGCACCAAAGTGGAAAAGCAAGCTGCAGTGGCTGGCTTAGTAACAAGCTGTTGGTGAGCAGCTTGGGTAACAGCACAACACTTCAGGCCAGCTTTGAGCTGTCGCAGAAAAAAGGCATACCTTTATCGCAGAAAACACATCTTTCCCTGAAACTACCTCAGGCTAGCTCTACACACCCCAGCTCCAGCTCCCATCCAATTCAGACAGGTGATTTGGACTTCAGCGCTAGACCGGACCAAAGAAATCCTGGCAGAGATGGAGATGCAAGTTCCACTGCAAGCCCAAGCGACTTGAGCAACATGTCTCTGCAAACTTGAGCTTCAGCTCAAGTGCAGGTCATGCTGCTGCTCATGGCTGCAGATCCTATGTTAAAAGTAAATGCTGGTCCCTCTCCTGAACCAGCTATAGAGAATCTTTATTGACAAGATACTAGCTGAAGAGAAGTAGGATGAAAAGGCTTTTACATGCTCTGTGATTTCTGCAAGGATAAACTGGGTAAAGAAAAAGCACAACAAGAACACTTGAAAGCTCAAGCACACCTGTTTGAAACTCAAAAAGCAGTGGAATATGTCACCCAGTACGTCCAAGCACGGTTCTTAAAAATCCCATTTCCATTAGAAAAGGAAACTCTCCATGAAACAGAATCAATTTGTGCAGTAAGTCTAGTTGATTATGGTCAAGAGATTTTAATAAATTTAAGAGATTTTTACATTGGCCCCTGGTAAGCCTCATTTTTCTCTCACTTAAACCAATATCCAAGTATCTGATGGTCCCAGTAATCCAAAATAGTTATTGAGAGACAATAAATAATATATCTGCATACGCACACAAATATTTATCATGGATATATATACACTACCCAGTACCATTTTATTTCTTTCACTGCCTATGAGTAGATGGTCTTCTACAATTTTAGTAGGCTGTGTGAGCGGGAGTAAAAACTATTGTTGTTCCCACCAACCAGGAATCAGCAAGCTAAGACAGTATATCATCCCCAGAGATAAATTTCCTGATTTTGTTGGTTTATGTAATGACAAGGTTCTGAGCACAACTCCTCGAAGTATATTCATCTGCATTTCTTCTTGCTGCAGTACAGTCTTGCTGTGAATTCTAAAAATCTTTCCCGATACTCGATTCTGCTTCGCTTTGAATGCCTGTTCTTTCTATTACTCATCAAATAAGATTCAAAGCATAAATGGAACAAGGTGGCAGAAACTAGCTTCCAGCTCTAAATTCCTGACAGTACAAACCAAAGTCTGTAATTTATAGTTTAAAAAAAGCAATGACTTCTTGTTATTGTTACCTTTATTTGAGAGGTTACAGCCAAAAACTGTCCAAATTCCAGACAGTGCAGGAACAGTCACACTTTCTCCTGCCAACTTACAGCATGTTAGGACAGGAATAACTTTTTGTAAGAGGACAACATGGTTCAGGCTTTTTCAGAGCAGCAATTTTTTAAACAGTGAATTAAGAAACACTATCTATATTCACTGACAAACTGATAATCAAACATCTGGCATGCAACCTGTATGTTCCCAACCAGACCAACCATTTCCTCTGCTCTTATTCTAGTGCTATGGATCATCTTTGCAGGAAATCTCAAGATCTGGATGATGTCCTCCACTGCAAGTGGATTTTTCCACAGTCCTAGCTAAGTCAGCTCTGTTTCTGCATCTTGAGTGAAAACAATTTCCAAAATCCTAAGTCCCTTTTACCAACTTTTCATTCAGTGCTCCTCTTTGCCTCCACTACCTTCCCACAACCTAGAAAATTTCTTCGCATAGAAAATATCAAAACATACCTTAATCTTTCCATTTTCCACCATCACTTGTATCTACAAGTCTTTCCTCTTGCATTTCTGTCCCAGATGCAGTTTCCCTCTTCTCATCCAGTCTCCTCCTTCTGCTTTCACTCCTCTGCTTGCCCCTCTGGACTCACCCAACTCATCTGCTCGGGTCTTTCAAATCCACATCCATCCTGTCCTCAGCCTTTTGGGTTCTCTGACTCTCTCATTCCACAAAACGAACACTTAGTTTCTACCACCCTAAAAATCACACTCTTAAGCCCCTCTTGCCCCAATTTCAAGCCTCTTTCACCTCTGTGTGGTGTCCCATTCTTCCAGTTCTCATCCCAGACTGTCTCTAATTGACATTTTCCATGACAGTCTCTTTCACACACATCGTCTCATACCATGTTCCTCACCAAACTATTTTTCCCCACCTTCCAGTGATGTCACCTGACATCAATATAGGTATGCACGTTTGTCTTCCCAAAACTTGGCTGCAGGCACTCTTTCCACCACTTTCCTATATTTTGATCTCCTGTAGGGGGCTTGCTGCTCACTGCCTTTGTTTCTTTTCTCGCCTCACAAGCTGTCTTTCAATATGCTTAGCCATAAACATAAATACAACTACCATTTTCATACTGAATACTCAAATTTTATCTGTTGCAGTTTTTTCACTCTCTTCTTCAAACTTCTGGAGCAACATCTCAAAAACTCCTTGCAGCGAGCCATTGTCAGCTCAGGAATGACATGGATACAGCCACTGATTTACCTCCATCACTTTTCCCACTCATTGTGAATCAGAAAATTACCCTGTCAATCAAGATCATAACCCCATCACCTCTGACTCAGGCTATTTCCTGAGTTCTTTGCACCTACATGAGATTTAAACTTTGCAGGTTCTTTCTGGAAAAGATTTCTAAAATAGATTCATTCATTATCGAAATACTGACTGGTGTCTCACCTCAGCCCATATCAATGTCCTCCATCACTGACTCATTAGGTGCTTCATGTACTTAAAAACACACACACACAGAGCAAAATCTAAAACACGTTACATTGCCTCTAACACTTGGACTTTGGAGTGTTTTTTGCCAATGATCTTTATCCTGCTCATCTTATCTGCACTTCTTCAGACTCTTCATAGCTATGAAATACACACACCCACATTAAACCCCACAATCCTTACAAAATTTGGTCCATTAACATGCTGAGGCCAGTGCATGATGTCTTTGTTGCTCTGCTGTTTTCACCTTTCTGCCTGTAGTCTTTTGTTGCCTCAGGACTTGCACTGAGATTATCAGTTCTTTCAGTCAGAAACCTTACTGGCGTTCTGCCTCTGAGAAATGGGCTCAAGTCCTCAAATAAAGACCAAAGGCATTACCACTTGGTAAATAATGAAAAATTAAAGTTTCTGCCCACCTATAATATTTCAAAATGAATTAATGTGTAGTTCTCTCCTGTATGCTAGCTATTCAAAGCCTAGCCAGAATCTGCATTTCTGAGATTTTTTGCAGGCCTTTAATACCTGTGTTATGCCTCTTTTTCCTACGGCAAAAATATAAAAACAAAGCAAATATGCCACTTAGTGTTTCACACTAATTAAAAACAAGCAACTTTAGTTCTCTAAGCATAAGTGTCAACATTTTCAAGAAGCAGAAGTATTTCTAAAAACATCAGAACGTTCATTTTATAGACGGAGTAATGGAAGGTAGAAAAAATCAATTAGTTTCTCCCAACAAAATCATACAAATTAAGAAACAGACCTTGAAATATAACCCCATCCGATGTCCTTTCATTTGGTGATAAATGCAGATAGGCATTATCCAACAAATTAAGCAAGGAATACTAAAAGTGCAATAGAAAAATAACCACTTCCATGATGAGCAAAGATGCAGAATGTTTTGTGGGCAAGGCATCTGAAGAGCAACAAAGTCTCTTCTCTTCACTCAGACTGAGCAATCAGATGAAGAAGAAATACCCTCTTGATCTGCTGATTCTGATTAGATTCTTTGACAATTAATATTGATAAAACAAACTAAATTTATTTTAAAACAGAGTTATTGAGAACAAAGTCCAGATTACTGATAATATTTTCAATTTAGTGAGAGTAAAATGTAAAACTTTTGTTTATAGGTGTTAGCTTACAATTGAGACTAAACATTACAATCCATGTTTGTGCTTTACCATCTACCAAGAAGCAACAGGATCTTGTAGAAATAACTGCACAGTCAAGTACACTTGCAGTAGGACCTAACAAAAGTATAATGATGTCTCATTTCACACCAAGGACCCCTAAAGCACGAGGTAGTGCACCACTGTGTCCAATACTAAATCACAGTCATCTCTAGGGTGGAACCTATGCACAGGTAATATAAATTAACACTTCCCAGTGAAACAAGTCACATTCCAAGACATCACTCCAGGTGAGCCTGTCTTGGGCCCACATCGCTGAACTTCACACTGACATCTTTCGTCACAGAGCTGCCTCTCAAAGCTGGCAAACAATCAGCCCACAGCTCATGAAAAAGGGATGGTGGGACAAAGAGAACTCAGGCCTTCACCACCGCCTGGGTAACAGCCAGTCAGTTCAGTTCACAGGAGAGGCACAACCTCCCTCTCGGCATGGTTCATGCAGCACTCATACCAGCAGCACATCTCCTGAGGGGAGCCAGAGGTTCATCCCTGCACCATCCTCCAGCACCAGGCTGCAGCCACAGTCCAGGCGAGGACCTCAGCTTCTGCTGGGGACCCGCAGGGCACCTTCCGCTGCTCTCCCTCTGATTTGTGCTGTGCTTTAAAGAAAAGTCTTGAAGTTTGTCCCTTCCTGACAAATGCACACATAGCATCGAGTGCGTAGCAAAACCGAACCGCACCCAGCCACAGGCACAGCTGTGCAAGAGCCGCCGGCTACCTCCTGACAATGTCATCAGGTGAAGCAGGCACTCAGCGCCCTGAATAAACAGAGCGGGATGAGGGAGTGAATTACTGACATTTCCGGGTCTGAAGAGAGACCTCCGGAGCCTCAGCTCCTTTCCAGGTCAGACTGGCTGCCGCCACGAACGCTGATGGGGAAAGGGAGAGCAATGATGCTCTCCTTACAGTAAGTGAGGGCCAGGGAGACAGACAGACAGAAAGGAAAACATATTTCTAATACCTTACAGACTTGTGGGTTAGAGAAACCTGTTAGCCCAGCCTTTCCTTTTTTTTTTTTTTTCTGTTGTTGTTATTTTATCGACAGGATTAAGATTCTTATCTCAGTAAGCTATTTTCTTAAAGTTGAAAATCAACATTAGTTATGGAACCTGGGGAGGAGAAATGGACTGAAAAGCTTGTGGTTGTTCGTACACCCACCGGGACGACAGCACACGCATGCTCTCTGGCTGGCAAGGCCGGCAATCTCCTAAGCAGGCAATTATCAGTTTTGATCAAGTCATTTAGAAAAAAACTAATGAATGAATAGAATATCCTATTTCACCCAAATCAAATTTCTCAAAATGAGGTTTTATAGGGCAGAAAGACTGAAATGGAGGAAAAATGAAACTGTTTAGGGTCCTCAGGAAAAAAACAAACCTACCATGTCATTTATTTTAATACCACTTTGAGATAAAGACCATGGTATGCAAAGGTTTTTAAGTGTTCCTGGGAACCTTTTGACTTCAAACTGCACAGCCCTGATTTCTCTACCTCTGAGCATTAGCATGAGGGTGGAGAGGAATAATCCCAGGAAAACAACTGCAGTTTTCAGATGCAGAGATACATCTCTCCAGTTCTGGAGCTGAACTTCCAATGTAACTTGCTCAGCAGACACAAAGTTTCTTCAAACTATGGAGGATTAAATGGAGATAATTTAATCTTTTCCAAGTCCTCTCTTCTCCCTATTTCATTTGTAGTGTGTCTCAGTCTGCTCCTTACCCTGGGGCTCAAGAAAGCAGCTGGCACAGACTGTGGCTAGGCAGGCCGTATGCCCTTCTCAGTTCACTGGGGCGCTCTCCTTGCTCCCAAGAAATTCTTTAGCAGGAATCTTTGGCAAGCTTAAGGTCCTTACAGAGTAGATGATGATCTCTCATCTTCAAGAGAGATGTAACTCAGTGTCGTCAAACACACAAAATATCACAAAACACTTTCAATATATTGGTCTACTGAAGTGTTCAGGTGTCATTAATAAACAGCCTGTCATTTTCAAATTAATTTTAAAAGTGGGTGGGGAGGGAAGGAGTACTGTAAAAATGCTGAACATGTGCTATTTTAAATTTTTTTCCATGTAACATAGAACAGTATTCCTTAGCTGTGCCCTTCACTATTACTGTTACGAAACCTGTGGTCTTTCATCAGCTATTTGGGAGCATCTATGCTTCAACAGTTATTTACAAAATTCAACTATTACAGCTAAATCTCTCTGCTCATTTGAACATGTGTCACCTGTTCTTTCATCAGCTATTTGGGACCATCTATGCTTCAACAGTTATTTACAAAATTCAACTATTACAACTAAATCTCTCTGCTCATTTGAATAGGTCTCACCTTCTAAAGTCTGCTACTAAGTCTAGAAGAAAGAAGTGTGAAAATGCAGGCTACTTCATCCTTTCAGGAGTTTTTTCCACTATGTGCATCAGCTTAGGAAATGCATGGTATTGAACAGAGAACAATCAAGCAAGCATGATGCAGTTGTCACAGGGCTTGTCACAGGCAACAAGTCTGTCCATGTGCTTAACTAACTACCTCCTTGAATTGTTGTTTCAACTGAGTACTTACCTTAAATTCAGATTCTGTTTACATTACCCTAACTGTGACAGCCAGAATATGATCTTCCTGGGACTACACAGGTATGGTTTCATTAAGGAGGGAAAACTATTTAGTCTTGTACCCAGGACACAAGGAGTAAGAGACGGGTAGAAACAGTCTTGCCTTGCTGCCATGCACCCTCCCTGTCAAAGCACCTGGGACACCAGCTTCCAGACCACTCAGCTTTCTTTTCGATTACAAAGTCTTCTGAGTGTCTGGGTAACAAGGATATGAATGTGTGTGTGGGGCTGGGAGGAGAGTTTTTAACTAATGGTCAGGATAGAAAGTCTTTGTCTTTGTATAATAATGACTTTTTTTTTTTTTTTTTAACATATTACAGGTGTGGAACAAATTCTTGTGTTTTGTTTTGTGCTGTTCTTAACATACCACCACTCTTCTATGGTTTTCTCCTCAGAGCTGTCTTGACTTGACAGAAAAAGTAACACTACTATTTTTCCAAACAACAAAAAAAAAATTTCAATCTCCCATACTCCTTCTCTGACCCAGTGAACCTCTTCTGTAACTTTACACCAGAGAACAGCCCTGCTCTGTGTTTCAATCTTATTAAATGCTTTTAAGATTTTAATCATTCATTCATTGGCTGCTAAGTGAATATTATATCCTTTTCCTGTAGGCAATCAGATACCATAATGCTTTAATGTTAAAACTTGTTACTGCTGCATACAAAAAAGTAACAAATAGTTTCTTATTTAGTGCTGGATTGGTACCCAGAACAACACCTAGCTAGCTGCAAATATCCTGAAGGCACCTTTATTAATAGAGCTGATCTAACAATATTTGAAAACAGAATTGCAAAAGACAATGCTTATAATGAAAAAAGAAGTATAGTTGTAAAACAATAACTAGCACTTGTGACTTTGCATTTTTATGGGCAAACACTAAAAATGTATCAGTGCAGCCCAATGACATTTGTAACAGTCTTAGTGAAAAGCTCCACTACCATTGTTTTTTTTGTTTTGCAGTTCTCTTGGGAAATATACCATTTGGTTGTGTATATTGTGGCAATTACTCTAATACACAAGAGAGAAAAAACAGTGTAGATGATATTCCTGATAAACATGCTGGTGCTCTGTACCTGCAAGGAGGAGCAAATTGGGAATTTAAGTAATTCTTGTATTCTTTCTTAGGCATCTATTTTTTGGCAACTGCTAGAGACTGGAAATTGGACTAGATGAATCCTTAGTCTGGCTCATCTTATGCTCCTGAGACTTTAGAATAATCTCATAAATTGGTGGAGCAGTTGTGCACAACACACAGCATGGTGGGTACTTTACCAGCTGCAGTGCCAGCTCAGGAAACTGCTGCTGCTGCCCCTCTTCTGACCAGACATTCCCACCACCACATCCCCCCCCAGCCTTCTCCTGCTATAAGCACTTGTGCACACTGCAACCAGTAAAATGGAAATTAAGTTTATTTTTGCTATGCTTTTTTAGCTGAATTCCTCACTACGTATTACCATGAAGGCATACAAATGAACATGCACATACAGAGCAGGGGCAGCAACAAATCACTGGCAAATGTGTAATCATAACCTCAAGTATTAACGCATGCTCAGTTTCTTTTAAATTAATACCTATTTTAAAATACACAATTGCCATCAGCATAAGATTGCATTTTAAGTCTTTGAAATACAAAACTTTTCATATCATGATTATTCAATAAAGCTTTCCTTTATGAAAAAATGTCAGAATTATTTCTCTTTACTCAGGGTTAAAATGTTTGCTCTGAATTAAGCAATAATTTCGTGCAGTAATCAAATAAGTAACAGAAAATTCTTCTTTTTCAAACCCCTGGTTTTGTTTTCCTTTCCTGGATTTTTTCAAACACCAAGGATCTGACCTCAAGCACAATAAAGTCAATGAAAATCTTTCCATTATCTTCATCAGATTTTGGCAGGCTGGCTTTCCCCCCTGCTCTCTCCATAATAGTTATAGGCAAAATAGACAGAATTAAAAACATGTTGACAGGTAATACTAATTCAAAGTCATATGAGAGGTAGAAGCATCTCTCACAGATTTGCTGTAAACTGAGCTCAACACTATTTGCAACTTATATGACTTCATGTCTCAGGTTTCTTTACAATCATAACAACAACTTTTTTTTTTTAAAGACAAGTTTTCCTCCAAATTATTATGTCCTTTAAATCATTTGGTATCTCCTAGTCTGTCATCAAATAATAAAGAACACAATACATGTATAAAAAGTCAGAAAGGAATCCTTTAATGCACTTTTACCAAGATGGTTCTGTCAGTTTTGCAGCTCAGATCATGCACTACAGGTTAATGAGACAGAGGCACATGACAATTTTTGAATTATGATCTTTTAAAAAATATTGTTTTAAAAACATTCTTGCTACAAAAACATCTGAGTTAAAAGGGAACATGGAGGGTGGTTGAGGGACAGGGAACAATTCTTGCCCTAACAGCAATTTCAGTAAAGATTTTTGCTTCAACACACCCCCAAGCATGTTAATTCCCGCACCATTCAATATTCCATAAAACGAAACAAAATAATGCATTAGCTGATTTTAAATTCTGAATAAGTATATTTGCGCATGAAGTATTTCTTGGCTGTATTGCATACCCAAAAATACCACTCTCAGTTTGCACTACCGAATTATAAAGAAGGTATTGCTATTTATCATTTTATGCTAAATAATAATGTCCTTCATACCAGATGTATCTTTATTCTGGCAGTGGAGTCCCTTTACCTTTCAATAAGCTATTAAACCATTACAAGGAGAAAGGCAACCATAACTTCTGGGGAAGCTTACAGCATCACTTACAAATAAAACCAAACACCATCAGGCTTCTTCCCTACACCTTTTATATTATGTGATTTTTATGTGTCTGTATGTATATATATACCTAGATACATAGTTTTGACACTGAAAGTTGTATATACATGGAAATTATGCTTTATGACCACTAAGATCACTCTAACAGGAAAATTTGGCAGGGAGGGAAAGGAAGAAAAGCTGGTGTGAACCTGTGTTTTTGCTTGACTGATATGTTACATGTCCATCCTGCAACATCAATCAGTTCAGCTGCAGTGGAATTGTTCCTCTGAGCTTCACACCAAGCACACACCGGTTTATAAGGAAGTGAATGAAGGTATCATTAACCCACCAATCCAACCTAATAAAGGACATTCTTTCAGTTGGGGAGAAGAGGTTAGATGGTAAAGGTACCGTTCAAATTCTCTTTTATGCTGGCTATTTAACACAAACAGGAAAGACACAAATTTGGATAGAAACATGATGCTTCAAAGTCCTTTATTTATTGTAGTGTAATCTAGCCACTACCTTGCAATCAGAAAGGACTTTTCATCATTACTACTGCTGGGAGCTAAAGTTAGTAATAGGCATTTTGGAGGTGATTGTCACCTTGACACTCTACCAGTAAGCTGCTATCAGAAAGCTGAAATACCTGCAAACTCAAACGTAAACAACTTATATATCACTGAGAGTCACTAGGCTTTTCTTTGTCATCACTTCAGGAAGTTGCATCAATGTATTATTTTGCACTGATGATCAGAGCATCTTGAACAAGTTCACAAGCAATACCATAAAAAAAGCTATTGGAACTACGTGCTGAAAAACCCGAAGTCCAACATAGAACTACATTTCACCTCTTCAGAAAAACAGAAAGAGGACACTTTTGCAAGGCCAGGCACTGTAAAAAATTCTCATTTGCTTTCTCTGAGAAAGTTTGAATAAACATTCTCAACATAGAATTTTCCTTTCTGAAATCACTGACTGTAATATCTTGAATTTAAACATCCATATATAAATATATTTTAGTTAATCAGGAATCATATAAAAGCAAAATGAAAATAAATTTGGCGAGATAACAAAACGGGAGTTCTCGCCAACAACTACACCTAGCCCGCAAGATATACCAGTGCAGACTTCCAGACAGATTTACTATTTATAACTGAAACTCAGCCTGAAACAATGCAAGGTAAAGATGCAAATTTAACTTGAAAAACACACAAATTTTTAATGAACCACACATTCAACTTTCTTCATCAAGCTGTTTTGCAGGACATGCTTTTGTGAAATATGTACGCTGAACAATTGCAACAAAAGGGGCTCTGAAGAATTTTGTGGCTTAATTTTTCTACCTGTAATTGTCATATTGCCAAAATAATGGGAAAGGTATGAGCAATTCTTTAAACAGTTGTGTTTTAATTCTTATGCCAAGTCTTTTGGTTATGAAGAATTTTTCTGACTGAGTTGAAAGTCTATCGCAAGTACACCGAAAGACCTAGGGCAAGAACAAAGGTGCAGGGCAAAAGCTAGTTTATTCAGGCTTGTCAAGTTAAATCTTGTAAAATATGTACACATTTAATTGTTTTCATCATTTATATATGTTTCAAGCATGGAGGGGGCCTCCTGAATCATTTAGGTAGAAGACAAGCACCAATTCTGGAAGTCCTGTTTGATCAATGAAGTCACTCATTTCTGGCACAATTTGAAGCTTTAAAATAATTTTTTTTTTTTTTTTGGTCACACTAAAGACAGACAATTTGCAACCATTTAATTTATTTCAAGCAAAAATATCTCAACAGCAGCCTGAACTTTGCAAGCAACCCTAACAGTGGGTTAGACACATTAAAAAGCATTAAACAAAGCAATAAAGTAATGGGGAATAAAATGAGGGGCAATGAGCATGTGGGAGACACTGTAATTGAAAAAGCATTACAAAATGAAGTACCACTTGCAATAACTGCAGTAAAACAGTTAATGAAAGCACAGCACAAGTCTGGTTTCTCTCTCTTGTTGTCACTTATTTTTCTGAATGACTGGATTTGCTGCCTCTTCTAAAAAAATAATGAAAGATTACAAAAGGGACACCTGGAAAAACACGGATGCGGTCTTTTTAGCTCCAGCCTACCTCCCTGACACCCCCACCCCCCCACCCCCCAACGCACACTCATCACTGCCCAGGCTCCTCCTCATCTTCTTTCTTTCCTCAAAAGCAGTTCCTCTCAGCCACAGGAATGCCAAGCCATTCTTTCAGGTAGCTCAGCCTCACCACTTCTCCTTTCACATGTCAGGATGTGCCATTCAACAGAGCTTTGTAGGTACATGTTGGGAGGGTTTTTTTCAGTATCGGTACCAGGAGTGCACACAAATGGTTTAAGAACAAAACAGGGAATTCTCTGTACCAGCCTACCAGATCCCCAGAGACGATTTTATCACTCTTACACCAAGATTTTACCCTTACGCCCACTTTTTATCACTGTTTTGACAAATATTAACTACAAGAGATCCCGGGGGCGGGGGGGGGGGGGCGGAAAGTTCCATATATTCATTCAGCAGCAATACTATTTTAAACTGAAGAACAACCACCTCAGAGGAATCTTTCTTATACAAGTTAGTTGAGTTTTGAGTCTACTGATTTTAACACTGTAAAAGGTAGGTGGAAAAAATACACAGCACATCCATTACATTGTGCTGATGAAAAGAAAACACAACAGCCCACATGGAGCTTTCTGGACTCTGAACCATTAATGGTGTTCATGAAAACTACATTTTTCTTCTAATGTCCTGAAGTGAGGCCTTGGGCAAGTCTCCTATCAGCTTCCCTGCACCTAGAAGGGAATAAAAGGACTTATCCTGCTCAGTAACCTGACTTTCATTCTACAGCTAAAGAAACACATGTGTACAGAGTTCAGTGAGAATAGTAGCTAAGGATAAATAAGGCAGTATTACTGCACACTTAGGATGCTACTGCGAAAACTGTAGTGTAAGAAGTTTGTTCCCAAGTATGTATTTCATGTAGTTTCTCACCATTGGAAGTAAATATTTAGGAAAATAGCAGGATTGATACATCACCCCTTGGTTATACAAAATTCTATCCTTGACATGTGACTAAGCCAAACTTCATGCAAGAGGTAGGATACATAATTGGAATAATTTATAACCTCAAAATTGACTAAACCATTAAAAAGGTGACTCTTGAAACAAATGCAAAATTTTTAAAAAAATCTCTGTTTACAGTACTGGAAAATATTGATTAAATTTTTCTATGGCATAAAAGATTGACCTTTTTTTACATAACCAAATGTTCTGCAACACCCACATTGGCCACAGAATGCATTTTAGGTATGACATCTCCCAGTCAGGGATGGAAAGGATGGCCTAACTGAGAATTATTCTGGGACAAGAGAAGCTTCTGTACAATCTTCTGCTCTAATTGAAAACATTGCAGATGTTTTGGGGAGGTCTGATTTGGTGATGTTTGTGAAATAGCAATTAGAAAAGTGTCAGACTTTGCAGGATATTCTGAGAGATCAAATGTACACCGGGAATCATAACAACTCACTGAAGGTACTCCTGGGACAGGTGTTTGAAACAATACATTTTGGGGTTTTTTAAGAATACTGAGGAAAATTGAAGGTCTCTGACCCTTTTCCCAAAAATGCAACTAACAAGAGTATCAGCACACAACACAATGCAATGGCAAAACAAGTACCAAAACAGTCAGAAAAAGTGCTCTTCTCATCATCTCCGCTGCCCACAAAGCAAATGCTAAGCAAGCTTTAAGCCTCTTCTGGAATAATCTGGAGTAGTGCTTCATGGTAGAGCCTTGGTCTCATGTGTTCCTCAAAAAGCATTCCATAACAATCCTGAAGAATGAGATGGGTGATTTCTTCCCACAACATTACCCAATAATAAATATCACATGGCAAGCATCAACAACAGTATCACTCCCTTGTTAATTGCTTACCTCTCAAAGAAAAAGACATGTCTGTTTTCTTTTTCTATATTAACAAAAGAATACTAAAAGGGGATCCTTGTATCATGTCCCTCTTCCAAAATTCAAAATAGTTGCCAAAAATATAATCTGTATATCGTTAGTGGAAAAAAATTTCCTGGGGGAAAGGCAGTGTGCATGTACTTTCTGCTGTCTACCACATGGAGTATTTAGGAAACAAACATTCTTTTCCCTATAATGGCAAAACAAGTTATGTGAGCAAGATGAAATGATTCACAACTTTGGGCTTTATTCCAAAACCCCTATATATTAAAACCCAACCATCAGTTGGATCATCATGTCTGTTTTCTAAAGAATATAATAGATGGAAATCTGCTTCTTAAACTGTTTTTCATATAACAGGAAACAGACAAAATAGCATTGCAACAGTAACATTCAGAGAGGCAAAAGAAAGTACTGGTCTTGAAATTAGAGCTCGATCTTGTTGAATGCTTTTTTCTTTAACAAAAATTGAAAGTATCTCACTCAGCAACAATGCAGAGCTCAGTTTGCATCTATATTATGCATTATGTATTTTGTAAGTTATTTATACATTAAAGAGAAAAACATTCCACTGCAACCTGATATACAAGCCTTTCATACAGTCACGTCACACAAGTCTAAACAAATACAGGCAGTATACACAGGCACCTATGTGTAGGAGCACACACACAAACAAGGCTTAAAGTTTTAGGATGTTTTAAAATATGTCTTTAGAAAAATTAGCTTCTGCCATTTATTATGGAGAACAATTTCTGAATGTTTTCCCCTTCTCTGTTATTTAAAATTAATTTAAGATAAGTCAGAATTTCATATACATTAATATGCAATATTAAAAATAAAAATTGTTTTCCTCTGAAATTTTGTTATAGTGGAATTGGGTGATCAAAATATGCATCTTACTGAAAAACACAGGTTCACTTGCCCCAAAACAAAAACTTCAGTGGGCAAAAATCAATGAACTTATCAGATACAATCTGGTAACTTTCTAGCCTCAATTCAAGCTACCAACACTATTACCCTCTTGAATAAACACAGCTTTTGGAAAGGTTAAACCTGTGAGGTCCTCATCGGAAAGTCCCTGAGTAAATTATAACATGTGATGATGACATTCCTGTGTCTTTTGGAACCAGGGAGGGGAAGTAAGGGTAGGTCATTATAAGCCACTTGCCTTTACAACCGGCTGTAAAAGACAATGAGGACAGGAAGCTTCCCACCGAGATCAAGGTGCACAATCCCCAGCTAAAAATAAACAAGCCCCGATTGTCACATCTGCTGGAAAATATCATTGGAGCCTGAATTCCCAGGTGCTGAAGCAACGGGAAGAGAATGCCTCGGTACAGCAGGCTCCCAAAGGATCACAGAATAATAATTACAGGGATTGGCAATGATCACTGTTCGTGTTAATGCTGTAGACAAAAATATCAGAGCACGCTAACTTGTTTTACTAGGGGAAAAGAAAGGAAATTAAAATAAAAATCAGATTAAAATAATTTAAATTTACTTTAAATTTATCCTTGCCATCCTTTAGCTCCCAGACACAAGTCCTGGAGTCAATCTGTAGCAAAACCTTCCTATTGAAAGTAATCGTAGCAGGAGAAAACCCATAAACTTCTACCTCTTCTCACCAGGTCTCTCAAATCTTCCCACAACTAAGTCTCGTAGAGTAAAGCAGATGCTGTAGCTCCAACTGAAGCGTTCCTGCCATGTATGACACACCCTACCTTAGTTACCAGCAAGTTTAGGACTGTGGGACACTATGGCAGGCTGCGCTTTTCCTCTCTCAACAGATGGTGATCCCTTTCCTCACTTAAGTTCACTTATCCTTAGCCAGTTAAGCCACCAAATTGGCCAGTGTTGATTTAATACCAGTACACATGCGCCCCCAGGCACAGCCTCCAACCTCTGCTGACAGAGTCAAGGACACAGCTGAAGTGGGAGAGGTGATATTTTGCAGGTGCTGCTGGAGCACACCCGCATCCAGCACTCACAACCCACTTGCCAAAATTAAACTCCCCTGTCACTGGTGCAGAGCATCACTTCCACGGTCTGAAGCTTACACAAACCAACATGAGCAGCCTGTGAGTAGCCTCCAGACCCACCACAGAACTCAACAATTATTTTAACTTAGCTTATGTGACTTTTTCACCTGTAGATCTCAACAGTTCTTATGATAAATTTAGTTTTTCATTTTATACTTATATTCCACAGACCAGTGGTCCATTAGACATCACCGCCTCCCGCATATGCTACCTACTGCCAGAGACTCCCAGGCTAATCCCAATTGTTTTGTGGATCAACAGCCATATATCTGTGCTAAGAGATATGTACTCTTTGCTGAGAAAATAGAGTTGCTATAGCTGCTGAGATCTCCCATCAAACAACCAGGACCTGCTGGCAGGCCTAGCACAGCCAGACAGCAGTGGAAGAAAAGATGGATAACCGCATTTCTTAAGAACCGGGAAGTTCTCCTTGCTGGCACAACCATGTTCTGGTTGAACAATGGAGGAGGACAGTTTTCTGCCTTAAATTATTTTTTTTTCACAGGGAGCAGAGCTATTTCAGAAGCTAGGAGAAAAAAAGGGAACTCTTAGGGAAACAGCAACCCTGCAGTTTTCCAGCTACAGTGAGGTTGGTCGACAAGGGAGCAAAAAGTCCAGGGGACACCAGTCAAACACCACGGGTGGTCAGCAAGTTCTTAACATGCTCCAGCTCCTCATGCAGAGAGAAGACACATGCCTCGTGGTTGGCTTTGTTTTGTTTGTTTGGGATTTTTTTTTGCTTTTCTTTAACTTTTTGAAAAAAGACAACTTTAAATGCAGCTTTGAAAAAGGGAAAAGGCAAAGTCTTCTGCAAAAGGTGAGCTGCAGCCCCTGCCCTGCCAATCCTTGCTCTGAACTGGAGGCCCATCCCTGAGGACTGGCATGCCATTAGCAGGCCGTCTTCGGCAATGTGCCTGTGAACAATGTGACTACAACTTGAGTTATATAATTCTTTCCTATTCTGATTTTTTGGCAGTGCTTTCTGCACAGAAAGGCTATAGTCTCGAGACTACAGTAGGAATAACAGAAATTCAGAATGCTCCAAAAACTAATTCTGATGCCATTAATGAATATATTTATTGGACCTGGGGCAGTTTCATTTAATTCATAGGTACCCTAGAAAAGTTTTTAAAACGGTGGATTGGAAACCATTTCTGGCTGTCAGTACTAGGAAAAACTATGCACAGGAACATACCCTGAAACCTGATATAAAGATTACCTAAACAAAAACAAGACCTGGGACTAAAACACAGAATGAAAAATATTCCAGTTGTGGGAGGGCAGGAGGAGCATCGTGTTTCAGGCCTTTATAGTGTTTTAATTACTTGCATTTCACGGTGTACTGCTTGAAGCCTTCTGCTCTAAAGAAGAGGAGCTTTTCACACTCCCAGTACTCCTCCCCTGTATGCTCCGTGGGTTCACTATTTCTTCAAACAGCTTTTAAAAACCACTCTCTTTTTCAGTGCCACCCAAGAACAGCTACAATTGGTGTGGAAGAACAACTTCAACTGACTGGTGGTAACCATACACTCGCTACATAATAATAGAATTGCATAATTATACAGATAAGCTCTTCTTTAAAATAGCGTACCCACATTCTAAGAATCAGCAGGAAGGAGTGAAAAATAGAACTAGCAAGGAAAAAAAAGTAATTAGCCTTCTTTTTTTTACTCTTCTTTCTAGCTGATAACTATTTTTGCAGGACTAATTTCTGCAAAAGTGTTAATGGCTAATATATGTCACTCTCCTACTGACTCTGCTGTACACTGTAACCTGAGAGCTATCACACACTCATTCTCTTGGACACATTTTCCACATTATTTGAATATATCCTCCCCTTAAAACTATTCTGGCATGACATTAAGGAAGTTGTGGCTCAGGTGGTAAATCCAGGACCATCTTGAAAGGCAAGCTGGTAAATTAAGCTATATTCAAATTAAACGGGAAACCACTGGTTGTTAAGATTTTATAAAAACTACCCCTAAGAACAAAACGCATTTAAAACTTTTGTTGACTACCTAATAGCAGGAGCTATACTCTGGTTCCAAAGCATTCATATTACAATATAAGCAGCCCTCACACATCCCCGCATAAGACACAGTTCAAGCTGTAGCAGCCCTAAGGCCCTATTCTGCCCCAGAAGCAGCTGGGCTCCTTCTCAGTAAGCAGTGCCCTTAGAAATGGAAGTCTTGCACTTAATGCAGTAGCACTCTGTGGGTATCACCCTTCAGGTATTCGGCTCAAGGAGCAAGCAGCATTTGCATTTATCATGCAGGTGGGCTGCAGCTTTATCATTCTCACTTCCTTTCCCATATTCCCTTTTGTATGTCCTCCCAACACAGACAACAAAAGCCATGAAGCAAAAAGCAAGGTTCAGTTTGCCCCCAGCCCCAGCATCAGATTTTCTAAACAAAGTTCAGTATAGCATTCAAACCATCTCAATACAATCCACTAAAAAAAAATATTTTAAGGTATCAATGCAAAATTAAGTTCATTAGGTGAATTCTTCCATGGCTTTTTCCCCTCAATAATTTAATTTTGCAGGATTCAAATCTGTTGCATATAAAATGTTCAGAGCATCACTTCATTGCTGTCAGTAGAGCACAGAAGTGCTCCTTTCAGCATGGTCTGGGGTGTCAGACTCCAGGTGAGGGAAACCAGAAGGGCAATTTCAGGGCCTCCCCTGGATCAAGATTATCACCCAGAAGGGAAAGTAAAGCCTACATAGTTACCCAAGGATGCTGCCAAAATACATTGTTTTAAAAAGCATGATTTCTTTTTTATACCTAACTTACCAAGACCCATAGTACCTTGACAGTCCATTATATGAACAAGCAAGTACAGAAAAACAGGTCAAATTCTTTTTCTACCACTTAAGATTTTTGCAGCAAAAATATCAGAAAAATAACTTGTGCATGAAAACTCCCATCCTGGAGGTTTTACAGAAAAACCATCAGAGTTTATTAAAACAGTAATTCATTCCAGTATTTTCATGCAAATCAGCTTGATTGACTTCACAGGTCAATTATCTTCTCAGCTGCTTCCCCCCCCCCTTTTTTTTTTAACAGATTAATATTACAAAGCATGGACCAGATGCAGGAAGAAACTTCCCTAAGCCAG
The DNA here is from genome assembly GCF_047716275.1 of Strix uralensis. Classification (NCBI taxonomy): domain Eukaryota; kingdom Metazoa; phylum Chordata; class Aves; order Strigiformes; family Strigidae; genus Strix; species Strix uralensis. Next base: position 71,672,177 of record NC_133975.1, on the reverse strand, counting down.
AATGATTTGGAGGACAGGCTCTTTAGCTGGATTGCTGCAGTGATGGAGATCAGACATACAGCTTTGGGGGAAACATCTAATTTCATGTTTTAAACACCTGCATAAAAAAATCTCACTCTCATCAGAGGAATCAGGGGACTGGGATTTATGAGTTAGACTGTCAAGAGTATAAGAAACAGAATACAGTATTTCCAGCTCCCTTGCCAAATACGTATTATGACTTCAGTTCATTTTACATAGATTCAAGCAAGCAAGAAAAAAAAAAAAGAAAAAGAAAAAGAGAGAAATAAAGAAAAAAAAAATTGGTCTTACAGTCTACAGAAACATCAGGGATTAAATGTCAATAGCAAATCTCTCAGTACTTCCTGCCACCACGCCAAATAAAGCCTGCTTCCAAGCCAAACATCTGCTTTGTCTGTCCCAAACAGGAACTCATGAGAAGGAAATGTAGCACCCTTTACCACTGTGGTCAAAAGACAACATTTTTAAAATTCCACTCTATTCAATGATTTACCTGTAAAATCTCTGAAAGAGTAAATATTAAAAAAAATGATTCTGCTATTTGTACTCTGTTCCTCAAGGGCTTGCATGACCAAGACATCATTCATCAATCACACAAATGTTGCATTGGCAAGAATATTCACCCACGCTAATGCTTTTTACAGAAGTTCCAGTTCCACATACATTAATTCTGAAAGAATAAACCAGACTGACATTTATTATGTGCACATGTATATAGAACCCTCTCTCTCTTTTGCTCTCTAAAATACGAGTTTATACAAAAATCAGGTGTTTCAATGACATTAGCACTACTTTGAGAGTAGTTTTCTGTGTCTAATGCTATCAAACCTCCACAATAGCTACAGAGGATTCCACAGCATTCCTATTTTCCTGCTCGTGTTTTCAACTAACAAATAATATTGTAAACTAGAGTATGCACTGAAAATTGATGTGGCAAATTAAAATATACAAACATTTTTCTAGGCCAGAATTTCTAGCAGACTGCATCAGAGCATTTGTAGCAGAGCATTTGGATGTCCCATGCAGTGGCAGCCTCTTGGGAACTGCATTCGAAATTCCCTGATGTCATTCTGATACATAATAAGACACCAATCTCTACGACGAGTTGGATCTTTTCAAATGAATACAAGATTTTAACAATTTCAGGTAACAGACCGTACTCCTGTCTTTCAGAAAGAAAATCCTAGTTGGTTGCCAAAACAGGTGCAGGCAAACTTTGAAACCTGGTATGCATTTTTACAGTGAAATACTAGTGAAATTGTTCCTCTGCAGTTTACAGAGCTAAAAAATTTTCAGATATATTTCCCTCAATTACATATTTCTTGTAACAAAATGCAAATTTTTATGATGATGTACCAAACAGTTCAAAACAAATGGTGTCAAACTGTAAAATATATCAACATATCTTCCACCTATGTTTGAGCTTCTGTTTTGTTCATCTGAATTCTACCAATTTACACCATCTGAAAATCTTGCTGAAACACTCCTAGTACCCATACAATAATTTGTGTATGCAGTTAAATAATCCTCACCCCACTTTGCTGAGATGCTCAGGCCAGCTTTCTCCTTTTACAGGCAGAAAATACATTGACTAGCCTAAACTACAGAGACAGGAAGCAGCAAAACACCAATTGGCACTTCTTGTTTCTTAATCTTGAGTCTTACAGATCACAGTGCACTTAAGAGCCATGGAGCTGAAGGACACAGAAACTATACTACTGTTCAAAAAGAATTAACATTTAGAGTAGTATTATTTGGCAATGAACTTCGAACAGAGTTCAAAACTGTGGTGAAAACACTGCCATGGCATGAAGATTAAAATAAGGGAGGGAAACAAGATGGAAGGGACAGAAAAAAATCAGAATAATCCACACATATGCACAAATACACACAAAAAAACCTCAACAATAAATAAGATATCGAGTTTTCAACAATGGAGATAAGGAACCAGAAGTTCAGATCAAATTCTTTATTAGTTATGAATATGTGTGTAGTTCAGTTTCTTTCAGTTTGGATAAATCAGCAATGAAAAAAATCCTAACTTTTTCAGGAATATACAACTGAGATTTCCTTTTTTTTTTCTCCTAGGAAATAGGATTGGCATTGTTATTCAGATCCTATAGAAGTAAATTGCAAAAATAGACTCTAATAGCGAAGGGATTTTCAATAAACAATAATATTTACTTAGTGTGCCTTATTTAGAGAGAATATTTTGTTAGGACTTGCTGGAGTTTTCAGTTGTTTTATCTTGCAAATCTCTTGTATCAGTTTCAAGCCAAAGTCATGTTTCCACATGAAATACTAATATTCTCATTTTACACTAGTGGGCATACTGCATTTCAACAAGCTGCAACTTGCTGTCAAATGTAGCTTGCATTGCTGGGGAAATGTTACATTTTTAGGTCAACATTTGAAAGAAAAGCAGCCATTAGGCATCTCTGTGCAATACAGGATCAGCAGATGGTCACCTTCCCTTTGCTTCCCTTAAAACATACAGCATACTTATTAATCCTTACACACATTGAGAATTCAAGTATTAGTAGGAGATATTCCTTCTTAATAAGGAACTACTCTGCATGAATCTATACACTGTTGATGGAAGTTCTTTGACGCTGCTCTTGATCTAAATAATAGAGAAACAGATAGGAAACAGAAACTGAGATTTGCAGAAGAACTGTTAAGTGATGACACACATTAAAAAAAAAAATTAAATCCTTCAGGCCTTCAGTCCTGTTTCCTCAAATTTGCTTCTACCATGGACATCGGAACATGGGGGACTTAGCTCCAAGTCAGACCACCTGGTAGGCTGCTGAAAAGCCAGGAAGGCCTGGGAACCTTTGTATCTCGTGAAATGAAAGACCTTTTCCCATCCAGCCACCCTTAATTGCTCAGTGTATTTCCTGGCGATTGCAAAGGAAATGAGTTGCTGCTCAATTCACTAGAGCCTTGTTCTATAACTGACTTTAAAAAAAAAAAAAAAATCAATGGTGAGGGGGAAAAAAGCATAAAAGAGTAGTTAAGCAAAATGGGTTACTGGATTTAAAGAAACTTGGATCTAATTCCTAGCTCACTTTTAGTTTCCCATATGGTTTTGAGCACATGCATTTAACCTGTGCTACCACAGCTGCTCACTGTTTCACCTGTTTCTTAGATGTATAAACACCATTAATGACTGTGACCTCCTCAGATATTTTGGTGGAGTGTACCATCTGTATCTTTAGGTACCACCCTACATCCACTCACATGCTTTCCACTAGTGGTTTGTATCTTTTCTGCTACTCAGATTTATTTTTTTCATAAAGGTATATTCCAGAATACAGTCATATGGCAGCTTCCTAACAGGTAAAACTGCAAGTGCTCTTCCATAACAAAGAACAACTGCAATCTCTTTTAAAACTTGCAGGAGAAGTACACAACACTAAACTGGCATGTGCTGGAATTAAATCAGGGTGTATTTGGTTTTAGAACCCCAATAAAGTTTCCAAGGCATGAGACAAAGCAAGTAGACCTTTAGAAAAGTCAAGCAGTTAGTAATTTACTTTCTACTGTGGGACCAATTTTTATCAACTTACCTTGCCATCAATCAGTTCTCATCTTCTATGGGAACTTTATTATTACAGCTCATTTTTAACCTGGTCTTTGCAATATTTCCCAAGAGTGGTCCCTTGTAACTTAAAAAACACACAAAAACTTTGACCAAATTGGAAATTAATGAGACACCATTTACCAGTTCTCTGCAAGTGAGAACAAAATTTGCAAATGTGAATACTTAGGAAATTTGGACATCTAAAATGGAATTAATTTCTGTGCATCTTTTAACATGGTATATACTGAAAGACTTCTTTTTAGATGTGCTGTTGCTAAACGCATGGAGAACTCCTTCACTACTATAAACCAAATAAAGAATTTTAAATTAGTTTAAGTATTTTTACTACACATAGAATACTTCTGATTTACTTTAGTCATCTAATACTGAATATAATCTAAAGATACCACTACCAGATTCAACCGCAGGTCCAGTTTTCCTATCTTATAAATTAGAAGTCACAACACAAAGGACTGGAGCATGAAGTTACCCACTCTCTCCAACTCCCCTGCTCCTTTACAGGCTCAAGGAATCAACAGGACAACCAGAAAAAAACACTGGACTAAAGCATTTGGAGCAGGAAAGGAGGAATGGTTATTTTACACTTCAACAACCTTCAGTCTTCAGTTTCTTATAGATAAGACCGCCATAGCTGAACAAGCACCCCTCCCTTAAGAACCACTAAAGCATGCAGATGTTGCTCCACTTGGCTACTTGCAATATTACCATAAGGGTAGTCCCACCTTACGCCACCTGTTTATCAGTATTAATTTTGTCACACCAAAATGAGGATAGCGATTTTCTTGGGGCAAGAAGCTTGCCTATACTTGTACTGATAAGAATCTAGCTTGGTTTTAGGCTTTAACAAAAGGAGGAAAATACAATGATGACACTAAAATACCTAAATTCCATTATTTTACAACAATTGAAGAGTATGTCATCTTTTTTTTTTTTTTTTTTTTCATATGGTAGCAGATAGACAATAGTAAGAAAAAGACATACTTTGGAAAGATTTAGTTAGTATTTCAGAATAATTAAGATTAATGGAAGGCTTCCAAACTGGCTCGCTAATGTATCATGCACAGCCTATTAAGCTTGACACAGTAAGCTTTTTCTCATGGCCTTGACTGCAATGACTATTTAATGTATCTGGTGTGTGCTGTCCCCTAGGACCACAAAACAGACTTTATAAACTGTTAGGACAAACACTGACATGCATCTAACTTTGTTTATCGCTGAAGCCAGGCCAAACAGTGCTAATTGGAGTTCTTCTGCTAAACAATGTTTACACACTAATTAGTCCACTTCCTAAACTAAATGTTCCAAGAAAAACGAAGTATATATGGCAAACTGCCACTAAGTTGCAGTCTCATCCAGTATGTTACTTCACAGACAAACATGGACAGGTAACAAATGGTAAATTCAGAAGGATGAACCAATATATGTGGCTAAACAATGTAAAGAAAGTCTCCACTATCTCAGAAAGGAAAGCAGATCTGTGGGTTTAATTCAGAGGGAACCAAAAATGGTGGAGAAAAATACACTGTTGTCGCAACAAGACAGAATGGCAAGGGTGAGAGAGTCTCCAAGAAAATAATATGCTGTATTTTGATTGCAAATGCACTATACTACTATTATTTATAGTTTGGACTACTAACCGAAAACCTAAAGAGGATTTGTCAGCCAAATGATTTAGAAAGCTAAATCATTCAGATCTTTGAAGACAACAAATTGAATCATTCAAGAGACAAACAAACTGGTCGTGCTTTACAAACCAACAGCAAGTCTGTTTTTCAGGGGGGTGGGGAAAAGAGACTAAAAAAGGACTGAAATGCCAGTAAGGGCAAATGCTTGTGTTCCTGCACACAGGTAGCTCCTGGGCAATGGGAGGACAGGAGCATGAGATGAAGAAGAGGAGCCACTGACAAGGAGATGAGGCTACAAGATCACAGTTAAGAAGGGAGGGGGAGAATGGTCTCAAGGGGAATATCCCCCTCTCCTTTCCAGGATGGCTTCCATTATGAGACAGTGGGCTCTGGAACATACATGTTTTTGTTCACCCTGCATATGATCAAGTATTTTTTATTATGTATAATACAGTAATTTAGAAGAGAGTCGAAACATTCAGATATGAAGGCTTTCAGTGTTTTTTTTTCTTTTAAGGTAAGTCACAGGTTACTTGCTCAAAAAACAAGGTAATATGTTTTCATGCATCAGTTTCAATTCAAGAAAGTTCTTCAGAGCACAGGCAGCCAGTGCAAGGCTGAGTACAAAAGGATCCAGATCTCTAGACGCTACTGCATTATCAGTATCACTGGTAATCAGAAATGCCTTTTGCTCTGTTTAATGAAAGGAGGAAAAACTCTTGACCTGGAATTTCAAGCTAACTTTGCAGTTTTTGTCTTCTGACCCCATAGTCTCTGACCTGGGTTTCATTTCACTCTGATGCTGAAAGACTTCCTTGCGCGGTTACAGCCAAGGGCCAGACATGCAGTCTGATCTGGTCCGGATCTTCAGAAACCTTATCTCCAGCCAGCAACTTCCTCTGCAACTACAAAGGAGACCTGGACCATGGCTGACTCCCTGCTGTACCTCCAAAGGGGACCAAAAGGAGCAAAATCCATGAGCATGCCTAACTGGTCCCAGATGCCTCAGGAGTCCCATGGCTTCTTCTTCATGTCCCGCAGGGTGGCCTCTTGCTCATACACCTGGGGCTAAAAGGGGCTCCCTCCTGCCATCTGTGCCTTCAGAGCCTGTGACCATGCCTATGAAACTCATACCAAAGTCTCAAGAGGGTCCTTTCTCCTTCCTACACATTACCTCAAAAGCTTTCACCCTCTATTGCAAGGTACTGTGGGAACTTCTGGTAAGAGCAGCTGCCTCTGAACTGTTCCTCTCCGAAGGAGGGAGATTCAGGGAAGCAGAAGGGGAAAAGGTGCATGTCCCCAGAGGAGCCGGGAGGGGTAAACGCCCGTGCAACAGGAGATAAAGAGCCTGCAGCAAGATAAAATTCCCTTCAGGATATGAAAAAGCACAAGGTGGCAAAGGATAAGCACAGTAGACAGGAGACAGAAATAAGGTATATTAAATGATACATGATCATTTCTAGGATGCATCGGGGACCTGTGCTGAGTTTCCCTATTTAAACTTCCATGTAGCTATACGCCTAACTTGGCTAAAGAGGTTCACTCAGCAGTAGGATATGGCTGCAAAATATTCCTCCTGCTGGGAATATTTTTACGCCACTATAGAAAAATTGGTGGTTTCTCCTCCCCACAGCTTGATCTTCTCTAAACCACAGGATCTTCATACGATCTTTACTAAATCACATATTCTCACTTCTGGAGCTGCCTTCTTTTTTAGTTCATTAGTTTGTCAGTTACCAAAAACCAAGGGCACAGTATTCCTTAGAGGTTATAATGATAAGAAAACAATCACTCCCAACAGTTCAGCACTGTCAAAAGAAAGCAAACAGCTCACAAGCTATTAAAACTGTTCCTTCAAAACCTTCAGCTGAAAAGACCAGTAATTTCACCTATTTATTAACAGGTTCTTATATCAACCCACATTTTCTCTTTAATTCAATTCTTAATCTCCAGTCTCATTAAAGGAATAAATTGCCTTTCCAGTGATGGGGAAACCCACGTAGAACCCAAAGCTACTTAGTTAATTCACAAACACATCATGTTGCTGGTAGAGGAAAACACAGTGTCTGCAGCTTTGTTTATGCTTGTGGATGCCAAAGGTACATGTAATCAACAACCTGCAGAGTATAATTAAGAATAAAGGACGATGCTCCACACATGGTATATATTACAAATGTAATCAGCTTCAGAAGACTTCTTTCTTAAAACATGAAAACCTTGAAAAAATTCATGCCCTCGGTGTAACTGAATTTATCACACAAGTTTTATGCATGGGAGCCCATGATTGACAATTATGATTTATTCTGCCATTTCTTTATAAAGCAAGAATATTGTTTTGTCTGTATGTAAGTTTGCAAAAATACTCTAAAATTCAAACTGTTACTGTTGAGGATCCAATATTCCTAGAGACACAATAGTTGTGCACAAAGCAGAATGTCAACTATAAAGCAGGGTGGGGACTATTTCAGGGTAGCATATTCTCAAAAAAAGTAAACAGTAAGTTCTACATTAGCATAATTTTGTAAAAAAAAAAAAAAAAAGAGTAAGATTTACCAACAAAATACAGCACCTTTTAAACATTCAGGGTGCAATTTTCAGAATCCCGCTGCCCACAGAAATACTTTTGGAAAAACAACATTGCTAGCAGAGAATAACAGCAATTAAAAAGAATAGTAAAGCTGTCAGCAGCTTCCTTCTTATTCAGACCACTGTGATTTCTGTCCTTAAGAACATGTCTTCACTGATGAGAGAAACAAAAAAAGAAAGTGGAGAATGACTGTACATGCTAAATAACCCCAAGCTCTGGAAGTGACGCAGCATGTATCTTGTCTTACTCCACCTTAGAGCAAACACTCCCTGCCACCAAATCTGTGATCGTTACAGGTGAACAACCTGCTGCAAATCTGGGGTGTGATACTTGTCAGAGGAAGATCCTGAGAGCCTTTCCACCAACCTTGGGAGGTCCTGCCCCTCTGCCATACTGGTGCTTTGGGAGCTCCAAGCAGCTTCTCACACTGCTTTGTGGCAAAGGTCACGTTTCAGTAGACAGCACCTCACCTCTCCTGATACGCATGAACCTCTTTGTGATACCCACAGGGACTATGGCAGGTATGGAAAAACGATCACAATTAAGTACCCCTCAACTTTGAACTTTGCCTCAGGCATGGTAATGAGTGTTTGGAACTTTTAGAAGACAATTAAGAGAATACAGACCGCTTTAACTCTCTCTCCTCTCAGACTTTTCTACAAAAACATTAATGGCTACGCTAATCCTGTTGGGACACTTATACTCCAGGATTAATGCTTCTTACCCTCTTCTGCTTGTATTTTGTACACAGCAAAAACAGAAAAAGGGGAATCTTCATCCTGGCATACAAGTGTCCTCATGAGGAGTTACACTGGGATAGCCATCACAGGATCAAAGAACTTCCTTGGAGGATAAAGCCTTTATCTCCCCTGCTCATTTGTTCTTTTTCTGTTAACTTGAAACAAAAAGGAAAGCTAACACACCAGCAGTTCTCCTGACAGCTAGTTTGGGAACCACTGGACAGCTCAGGGACTATTATATCTATCACAAAAATTTTCTTTCTCATAAGATAGCACAACTTTCTATGATGAAGTCACGTAGTTTCTGGGCCAAGTTCACCCACGGTTTTCAGTGTAGACCCAGTAAATCCAAAACATCTGGGTGCATAAAACAAAGACTAGAAATTAGCCTTCTGAGTCTGAGAAATACTGATATTTATCTCCTCATGCTTATGGATCCCAACAGTCAAGATAAATTTTTTAACAATTACAACTTATTTTACAAATTCAGATTGTGGGATAAACTTTTTTTTATTATTATTTAGTGGGAAAAAAAGCAATAACAACAAAAAAACCCAACCCCAACAAAAAAAACCACAACAAAAAAAACCCCAAACAAACCAATCAAAAATGTATCTGTTACTTGTAGTGGGAAGTAGCTACTGTTTCATTACACTAAAAAAGAGGTCTGATTCTACCATAAGCTGACAAGATATAGATTATTTCTCATCATTGCAACTCAAATGCTGTAGATGTCATATCCATCAGATTCCTCCCGCAACATCTGTCAAGAACTAAGACATTTACTAACACAGAACAGGATTTGCTTAGCTGGGCCTTAAGCTAATAGAAGTACTGAATTGTAAACAGGGAGTGCTTTAGGACAAAACGTGTCAAAAGAGCAGAATTTAAACAATGACATGTAAGGAAAAATGAAAACCCAATCGTTTGCAATTAGACTCAAAACATGTTTAGTCCCCATTGCCTCCTGCCAATAGCTACAATAAATGCAAGGCATAAAAGCATCTCTTTAGCAACCATAAAAAGTAACATTTAATAGAGGGGAAGCCTTATTTGGTGCAATGGGTACAAAGTAAGGGAGAAAAATGTTCCATGACCTAAATAACAGGTTATTTCCTCAACTGCCAATGGAACTTAGAAATGCCTAAACATTAGTTATTTCCATAGGAAGCATTCTCATGGTTTCAAGCTGCCTGTAATTTCAAAGCAGCCGAGAGCCTTATTTATGTAGATCTGGTAGCAGGTTTACATGAAAACTCTATGGTGTTGTTCCCTGACATTCACTGGTGTCGGCTGATGCTAAAGAACAGGTAATGTGCTCTGGCTTATCTCATACTTTCTTCAACCATTCAGCCCAAGTTTTAAATTTTTTATTTCTGCTAGCCTCAAGCAACAGTAGTGGACAGCTGGCATCCAATTTTCTTTTTTTAATTAAGTACAGCAAATGCTGTAGATTCAAGCAGAAATATAATGGCTCTAAATAAAAAATATTGTTATATTTAATACTCTGATTTGAAAGCACAAAAGTAAAAAAAAAAGCATTCACAAAGTGAAAATGCTCCTTCCATTCACATTATTGAGTAGATTAGATTAGAAAAATCAATGCTTACTTTAATATTATTATGTTGTGATCATATCCAGAATTGTTTCCTAAGGTACTCCTCTGTTGACAAAAATAATGATATTTAAAAGTACAAAGAAATGAAATACAGTTAAATAGCTGTATAAGTAATATTGTTGTAAAGAAAAATCACATTCTGAAAAGATGCACCCTCAGGTACATCTGCAAACAGGTCCAAATGTCCAAATGAACTGAAAAATATAATGTTGGCCTAACAAATTAATAGCCATCATCTCTACCATTAAACACATTCCTAATTTATTTCTACCAGGTTCTTAAATAGCTGAATACCTCAAGTATGAGAAATTATGCAAAAGCTACAGTATCAGTAAAAAGAAGTAATGCAGTAAATAAGAAATGGGATGCTTTACAAGGTATCATACAAAGTGATTTCCACTCTGTGATTTATTTTTGATGTGATGCTTTAGCTGTCATTTAAAAGTGATAAGGTAAAATTAGAAGTGTCATTTAATTAATCACCAAGTATATATATCCTATAGACCAGGAGGGAATCAATGTAACTAATAATGTTCTGTTCCTAATACATACTTTCTCTTATTGCCTTTTTCTCCAGCCAGTCCAAGACAGTGTGCTTGCTTTCTACACAAGGGTAGCTGTATTTTCCCCTCTTGACAAATACACTAGTTCCATTAACACTTGCAGAGCAAGTACAACAGTCTGTGTACCTTTATAATATGCATTGTCCATAAGCACTTGTGGAATTAAACAGTGAACTTTACCCTCGGGGCTGTTGCGGATTGGAAGGCAGAAACTGGATACAGAATGTTTTTGCAAACAGGTCAATCAGGAAAGTTAAGAGAGCAGACAAAAAAAAAAAAAAAGAGCTGAGAATAACCCTGTTGCCAACTTGCAGGAAGCCCGTAATATATTTTAATAGATGTCATTACTTAAATCTCTTGATACTTGCACGTTCTGTGCCAAAATGGGCAACTTCATTTCTATGGCAACCAAAGCAATGCTGCTGCCCACTTCTGCCATCACAAGTTCTTTTCCATTTCTCCCTTTGTTGTAACTTTAATTCACTGAGTATTGCGGGGAGGGGGAAGGAGAAGCAGGGTGGCATCACTGCTTTTGTTACCGAAGAAACCACTCAGCCACTTCAGAAAAGGATCTGAACAGTCAAAAGACAGTGATAATGTGAATTTAAAACACAATGACTTCGCTTTAATAGGCAGCAGGGAGAAGCAAGGAAGAAGTCACAAAGAGTAGAAATTAGAGGATAAGAAACAAAACTCACTGAAAGTATTTCAGAAAACAACAGAAAGATTTGATATGTAACACAGCAACTGTCAGTTCAAAACAAGAAATAGCAGGAAAGGGAAATCTGGGAAGGAAAGGCAGAGGTGGGGAAGGGACAACAGTCAGTAAAGAAAGAAATGGAACTGAAGAAAATCTGGGGAGTCGGTAAAAGGAATCAGAGGAAAACAGAACTGAGAAAAATACCTAAAGCCTTAAAATTTGAAATAAGGTACTTAAAAAAAACCCCCAACACAAGCAAACAAAAGAACCCAACATACATCAGTCTTCAACTTTCTGAATTGCATTTTGCAAAGACATGAGACCACTGATGTATTTTGGTCTGGTTTCACCAGGAAATTAGGTCTACGCCATCACACCACGTCCAAGGATAACTGAGCCAACATCATCCCTGCCGCTGGCTCACACGACCCATATGCATCAGAAGGAAAGTTTCTGCAAGTGCCATGACTGGTGGAGAGCAGAGAGGAGATAGTGACCCCCATCAGCATCACCGCAAGGGCAAGTGTGGAGCACCTTCCTACCTTTCACCAGGTCTCTGAGACCTCCCACGGCAAAGCCTTTTCCTATACTAAGAGCAAGAAGGTGATCAGAGTTTTCCCTCTAACTAGATACCCCCAAATCTGCTCCAAAGTCATCATTTCTCTACCATGATAATTACCTAGTGTCTAGACTCCAGTTAAGGCTTTTTCCCTGCTGATCGGACATAATGTTTCTTTCCTGCCAGTGGGTCCTGTGATGTTTAATACACCGTAAGTTCAGCTACAGCCTTCCTAAAATTCAGTGGAAGAAGTCAGTCAACCAGGAGGCAAACAAATGCATCAGAAGTTTCATTAGTTTTTGCAGCATTGTGGAACCGCTTGTTTTAACTCTGTGAGGAAAGGATGTTGATGTGAAAAGCTGATTCTGTTGCCATGAATTATTTTCAAGATACATTTTTTTCAATTTATCATTTATTTTCACTTTTTGAGAATAACTATTCTGACTCAGTACCTCTCTCATCACTAATCATTTTGTAAATCCTCAGATATTACTGGAAGAGGAGCAGAATCAGAGCAAAAAAATGAAAAGGAAAGGAAAATACAATGCAAATGGAAATTTCCTTACAAAGGTGTTCAATTTTGACAGAAGTGACAAAATAAGAGGTAGCTAACATGAACAGGAAGGGTGAGACACACTAAGATGGAGAAATACAGTGCCAGGGAAAAGACAAGAGAAGTACAAAAAGAGAGGGAGGAAAAGCAGGTGAAAATTTGAAAGCATGAAGTCAACAGAATGAAGAAAGGTCAAGCTGGGAGCAACAGAGAAATTCAGCCACTGAATAGGCCAGTGTTCACAAAAGGAGCAGGTCAGAAGGAAAAGCATCATTAGTGGTGGAAAAGGGCAAGTTGTGGTTCAGAGAAAAACAATTGAGAAAGATTTGGAGGGGGGAAAAAAACCCACACAGAGTTTGGTAAAGACTAACTCAGGTGAATGAACTGAAAGAGCATACAGGAGGTGGCATCCAGGGAACAGCAAGATGGCTCGAAAAGAAAATAAGGATTCCAGAGACACTGGAATCTAGTTGATTTTGACTTTGGAAATGGAGAACTTGTTTGGCATATTTGAGAAGAGTCTCAGATAAATTTAAGCATTAAAGTATGACTTGGCCTCCTTTTACAGGACATAATGATTTTGTCCAATTTTTCTTGAACTTACAAGAAGACAAAGTGTAAAAAAAGACAGCGAAAGAAATGAGTTCTGAAATAAAAAAAGCCAACACTTATGAACTTTGTATCATCACTGTAATTGCTGGCATCTCTAACATTTCTGAAAGAATTCTGCCACTCCACTGCTTTTTGCTTTGCAAGCAAACCTACTGATACAGATCATAAGCAGGAAAACAAATAGATTTTGATTATATGGGGAATAAGTGAGCACAATGACAATTATTCAATGTAATTACATTTATACATACATAAAAACGCAGTCTCAGAATTACAGCACACATTGAAATTCAGCAACTACTGTCTGAGAAATGAAAGAATATGTTCTTTCACCAGTACACTGAACATCTGATATGATGGTTCTGAAAGGACAATGTGATACAAACATCAGTCTTCACTACCCAGTGCTAGGATTGCTACAGCCATCCAAACTGCAGTTTGAAACTCACTCAGCAGGATACAGGAAAAGCACTATCTTTTATGAATCAGCTGACAAAGGAAAAAAAGAAGGTTCCTGGCAAACATACTGCTCATCTAGATCATGGGAACATGTGCCTGAAAGTTCTTCCATTCCTTTAAAGTATTTCTCTACATGCCTTGCCCTTCTCACAAACCCAGACCACAATGACCATAACAATATGATTACAACATAGGACACAACAGTAATTAATCTACTCCCATAAATTGCCCCAGTCTTCTGCATTTGGGATTCATAACAGTTTTTTGGCTTATCACTGGAAACTGGTATTTTCTGGAAGATAAAAAATAAAGTAACAAGTACTAGTCCACAGCAGTCCTTACATCATGAGCAACATTTTAAGAAGTGAAACTGCTCTTAAACACTACTGAATGTTTTGAGTGTGTCTCACACTCCCATTTCACAGAAATGTTATGAACTGCATAAAGAAACAGGCTTTGGAGGCAGAGGACAAGACAGAAACCACGTGTTATTCCCCAGAACAAGCTGTTTAGTAAGCTGCAAAAGATGTAATTGTAAAATTCTAACCTAATTAGTTCAGATATATCTTCTACATTACTCCAGAAGTATTTCCTGATATTAGTGAATTGAATACATATCTTTAAGAAAACCAAAAGGAAAAAAGAAAATAGTAAAATAACTAACCAACCAAATAAATAAATAAGAGTAAAAGGTGCAGTAGTTGAAGAGATTCTTATGAAAGAGCTGCAATAACAAGTTTACAGCTAAGGTCTAATTAATTCTTCTACTTTTTTTTTTTTCTTGTGAACTTCAACATGCCACCAAACCATGTTTGAATTACAACCTGCTGCCATTTAGGTGGACTTTCATCCTGGTAAGCTGTACAGCAGACACAAAGCCCTTATGAGGATTTCACTTCACTATGAATTAGTGTCTAACACTGAGAACGCCTTTCATCATCGGCTTGTATTGCCTTCAGGTGCCTATAAATTCCTCTCAGTCTTTATGTAGCACTTGTCTATCAGACCATGTCATCAATTTTACTGCAGGCAAGAGGCAGACACACCCCTTCCTGAGACACAGACAACACAACAATTACCACAGCCACTCTTGCATTATCATTTCATATCGCTCATTGCCAACTGCTAATCACCCACGACTCGCTATGGAAAACACATCGTACTTTCCAGGCTCTCTTTACATTGCTGGTGCAGAGAGCTGTAAGGCTACGATGGTCTCATCATCACCAAGTGTACCACTCGCTCTGACACCACCCACCGAACACATTAACATAGCAACCATGCCACTTCCACTCTCTCCTTCCACTAACATACAATGACAAACAAACTATATTTCAAGAGAGTTCTTCTTTTATTATAACTTCATTATTCATGTATAGCCTTTTTATTGACTATGTCAAGCCTGCATAAAAAAACCCCAGGCATTACACGCTATCTGAATAGAAATGAATAGCTAACAAATACTTATAAAATAACAATAGGGACTTTCAACTTTTTTAACCAAGTCTGTGCTGCACTTGCTTGTAAAATAAGTTATTTTGTTAAAGAAGAGATGACTGAAATTATGTCTTCTCTTTTGAATGTTAAAAAATTAATACATGAACACACCTATCCCTCCAGGGACAAGGCAACTCAAGAGATGGGATAGGGAGTGCTTAATGCTGAGGGTCACCAACTTACTCTTGCATATGGTCAAGAGAAAACTAAAGCTGTAAACGTCACCTCATAGGTGTTTGGTTAAATGTGCTTTTGCTAAGCTCATTAGCTAGTATCAAGGGTTGTTCACTCATACCACCTCTGCCATCAATCAGCTGTGAGATTCCTCACTTAGACACAGCGATCAAAGAAGAGGGATCAACTACAGCATTATCTGCCTAAAGATATTATTCTCCACCTAAATTCACATTGGAAGGCCTAATTCTGATTCCAGTTAAAATTTACATTTCCAATGATAAAACAATCACTCAGGTCCTAGACCTGAATCCTAAATTTAACGCTGTGCACACAGACATATTCCAGTTAAAGATGAGCATTTTTCAGTTTAACTTTTATTACTGGTGAAGGCAATTGAGGTAGGCCAAAGGCATAGATAAAATTAAACCAGTAGCCCTATGCCAGAATGAAAGCCTAAACAGAGGGGACTATAAAGACAAATCTTCCGATATATCTGAAACTTAAAATGTATCCTGTACAATGTAGGAAGCAGTCTCCTCAAATTAATTTTAAGTCTTATTAGCAGAGTTGAGTGAGGAAGGCAGAGACCTGAAGAAAAGGCTTAGTTTCTCAGGGTTGCTATTTTACATTTTTCAGAATTTAAATCAAATTTGTCTAAAGACTTTTTCCCCTAAAAAGGGACAATGAGAGCAAGGGCACAGTCCTGTGCAGAGCCCAGAAACACTTCTCACAGGCTGCAAGACTCACAGGTGCCAGCAGCAGGTCCAGGTCTTAACTACCTGATTAAAGTAAACAATGAAAAATCTATTGGAGTTACTGAGTCTCAGCAAAATTCCCCCTCTTCCTCTGACACATGGAGACTGACCTCGTCAATCCTAACCCACTGCAATTAATCCCAAGCAAAATGAATTCAGTTAAACCACCTTCATGACTCAAGTTATGATGCTTGCTTTGGCACAGGAGAAGAACCCACGCATACTTCAGTTACTTCATCTCAACAGCAACTCCTAGCTCAGGGGTAGGAAAGTCACGCGACCTGGTAACTCCATGGCTTGTGACTGCCAATCCATACTTTTACTGCATACAGTATCGTATTGCTGTAGCCATGAGATGCAGCTAATTTGTGCTGCCAAGCACCTTTTTTCTGTATTACGTAGAAGTATTTCAGGAACCTATTTCAATGCAGTCTACTTCTCTCTCACGTTTTAGCAGAGTCTGTGTCCCCTGCAGAGATGAAGGATCTTGCTGTTTTTCCACCTCCTGAAGAGTACACCCCAGCAGCTATTCTTCTCCAGGTCCCCACTGCATGAGGGAACAAATGCACACCATCAAATTATTCTTCTCCAACAATTCAGTCTTCGAACTGTTAAATCTCATCCAAATGTGTATTTTTCTCATCACTCCTTTTGTTCTGTTTTCATAGGAAGGAAGTAATGATAAACAAATTACTGTACAAAAGCACGTGAGCTCTGGCAGGCAGTTAGTTTCAAAGCTAGTGACAAAAACCAGCCTATTTGCTGCAAGCGTCCTACTTTTACAATCTCTCTGATCAGGATGCAGAGGACTAATTCAACAGTTCCCGATGGAAAAATACCTAGTGGGCGTGTTTGATTTCCAGAGACAATGGTTTGCCATGTGGAGCTTTTCTCAACCTCCATCCCTCTATTACCCCCCTTTTTTCCTTTTTTTTTTTTTTTTTTTACTTTTCCTTTTTTTTTTAAGATCTGAACAATTTGCTCTGAAATACCATAGTAATACTTCACTTCCACAAAACCTACTTAAAAAAAAACAAGAGAGAGAAGAGAAAGAAAAAAAGTTGGGGGAGGGGAAGAAGCTTTTCAGTAGGGCTGGGACCTTACTAAGTACTACTTAATAGGGGCAGGCTGCTTCCCACAGACAAGTCCACATTATGTGGACTACATATGGTAGTGAATGCCAAAAAATATCCTGTATTGTAATTTGTTAATCAATTCAAAGAGAATCAGGCCTAATGCAGGACTCTAAATTGGAGTATTTCAAAACCTTCTGGAGTAACAGGCTAAATACAGCAGACCCTGCAATAAATGCTACTGAGTACACAGCAATTCATATGCTACCTGAAGACTGAGTTCCGGGCACTAGCAAGTTAATTTGCTCTCTGCTCTTCAAACTATGACAAGGCTTTTCATACGTGAGCCACCAGGCACATAAAAAGAGCATGCAAAAACTCATCGCAAAGATCACATCTTGCAGTGTTTTCATCTCACAACAGCACTGACCACAATTACAGTTTCAGCACCATTCACAGACCTTTGACAAAGCAAAATTTCATGTTTTAAACAAAGCTATTCCAGTCACGGTTTACAATCTCATCAAAAGAGAACCCTCATTGTCCTCTGTAACGATATTGTTTGTTAGGAAGGAAGAACTATCCAATGCAGCTTATTTATCAATATATCCCTTTGGTGTCCAAAGGTGTGCGCCTGCTCTCTTTTGCAACTGAGCTTGAGATAGTAGCCTGAGATTTAAGATGTATTACAGGTCTGAGCCCAAATCAGAAGGCCTCTCTCATTCATGTTTCTGAAAGCCACTCAGTTCATGCTACTTAGTTGTTTTTATCTTTTTCTTTCTCCCCTTCCCCCCACCCCACACCTTGACATTCTTTCAATTAAGGTATGTTTCTAGCCATAGAAACATATCCTTGTCTTGGCTCTCCAGGACACAAGCTCCAAAAGGTGTTCCTGAGCCCTTTCAGAGTGACAAGTGTTCTGCACCAAGTAAGCCTCACCCCTCCAGAGAGATAGATCGCTACCACAGAGACTACAGGTTCAAGGATGGGGATGGGCAGGCAGAAACAGGTGAAAAGGTGAGTGAATACAATTGAAAAGAAAGAATTCTAGCTGTACAAAGGCCATCGCATTCCCACCAACTGGGCAATCTTCATAGCATGTCAGAGTTATAAACGCTGAAAATATAGGGGAATTTTCTAAACTTTCATGCTAAAAGGCAGAATGTTTGGAGGGGAATTGGGCATAACTTTGAAGCTGTCTTCCTTCCCATAATCATCACAGATCACCATTGAGAGTCTAAGACTTAGAAAGGAGTGGGTATATTCTTTCTTTCTTCCTTTTTGATGAGTAATGAAAACTGATTTGAATTTGGAGGTTCACGTTAATCTACCGACTCTTAGAACAGAAGTGCTCCTTTAAAAAAATAAATTATTGCCTGCAGATTTTCCACCCAAAGCACATTACCTTAATGCTTCTTACTAAATTGACACAAGTGAGCAACTAATATCAACATCTGAGAACTGACCACTAGGCTTTATACTTCATGTTTATGATTTACCAAAACTGAGAAGTTAAAAACCTTCATAATCTAAGCATAAAGACTAAAAACTTAGTACTTTAAAATTTAGATCATGCTCCCAAATCAAAGACGATACGGCACATTCAGAGGAATGGTAGTTATGCAGGCATTTCTACAGCATTACTTGGGGGATTTAGACAATTTTATGTGGATGGAAACTTGTTTCGGCTGTATGGTATTTGTCAGAACAAGCATAGGAACAGATCAGCATATGGGCCTGAAAAAGGACCCTTATTCAACTACGTATGTAGAGATTCTAAAGAGGAAAGAACCTCCCTTTTAATATCAACAGTTTTATATGTGTGGTACAATTGTGATACTATAATCTCACATTTCAAAGTATAGAACAATCTACGCAATCTCGGCAACGATTTCCTTCCCGCGTGTAACGTTACGTGAGCAGTCAGGTGTGTATTGGAAAAGCATGGACGATTGGAACTCAGTAACCACAACAGAGAATGTGAGCAACTCCGCTGGAAAAAGATACGATTGGAAAGAATTACCATTGACAAGGAAACTACTATCTTCTTGATTTCTTTTCTTTTTTTTTTTTTTTTAATAGATAACATACAATAATCAACTTGAAATTTCCATAAAGCAAGCAACTCTCAAAAAACTGAATTCTGAACATCCTACATTTAAAATAAAGATACGCATCCCCATAAGCGAGTATTTTGCATATTTCCTTTGAAATCTCTCACAAAATACTGGCTACTCCTTATTTTATCCAGTACTTTTTAAGTTGAAAATCTGTAAAGACATTTCACTGTACTGTCAGCATCTGCTGCGCCTGTGACCAGTAAGCAAAGAATAGAGCTATTAACTCATAATTCAGACATAACGCTAAGTTTTAGGCCAATTCTGCAAGAGAGGGAAAGCTGACAACAACTTGGGGCTTATCACCTCTTATGACACAGGAGCTTTAACTTGCAATTGCATCAATCAGATAGCTTTTCAGTTCAGCACACAATTCACTTAGATTTCTCTCCTCCAAATCCAGGGAATCAATCTAGAATTATTCTACAGAATGGCACAAACCAGTGTTATGATACAAACTCAAAAATGACCAGAATGAAGAGTTTTCTTTCCATGATCTCCAGACACTGTCCAAAAAAACAAGAAGCAGAGCTCAGCCCTTCACAATGTAAAAAATAAACACTGGTTAGCTTGAGCTTCAGAAGTTTAGGTCTGAGAACCCAGTGGTTAATCTTTTTATTAAAAAACTAGGACTGCCACAAGTGGGAAGACTGGAAGGACCAGAAAGAATGCTGAATTAGCCCCACCATTTTAAGCTCTGATCAACAGGAGCCTGCTACTATGAATAATGCAACTGGAATAAATGATGACCTTCTGAAATTAAAAGACGATATCAGTAATACCTCATTAAAAATGTAGAAGACAGATGGACAGAATGGTTGAAACAGTACTAGGCACAATGCTAGGGATTCCTTGGGTTATATTCTGAGATGATCTTTGTGTTCTAAATTACATATATATATATTTTTGAGATTATCGTAATTGCAGCTAGCAAAAATTTAATTTATGTTTATAATGAACTGTGACACAGAGGAAAAAAACATGGCACATGGCAAAAAGATATTATCTGTCAGTGGAGATATCAGCATTAGGTGTAATGTGGAATAAGCTACCTGCCATTTTGAACTTTATCTTTCCTCGGTTTTGAAACCTATTTTGGCAGCAGAGGTGGAGATACTCCAACTTATCACACCACTCATGATCACTGGATTCACGGGAGCACAAGACTAGTAGGCCCTCAACATTGCTGCTTCTTTGATCTTAAAGAAAGCCACACATTTTCTGAAAAATGATTTCACTTGATATTGGTCTCTCTCTTCACATCAGCTAAACCAGACCTGCGACTTCATTCCCAGAAGAAAAAGCAATTTTCTTCATGCCACAGTCTATTTTCAGATTGACTTTTACACCCACTTTGCTGAGAAATCAAAAGTTCAGAGCTCTCACAATCCCCTTTGTCTTTGCCAAACATGAACATATATACACACTATTAAGAGGTGTGTATATACTTTTGCAGCTTTTCTTTATTTCAACAACAGTCTGGATGGAGAAAAAACAAAGCCCTCTCCTCTTTCCCCACTCCTCCCCCCCCCCCCCCCCCCCCATGATCTGCTTTTAATCACACTAACATTTAAAACAGACATTAGAAAGGAGTGGCTACCCCTTTATAATTACGGAGCTTGATAATTACCTGGTGACTTGTAACAGACCCATTCTCAATGCATCTTCCTTCCTCTCTCCCTTGATAATGTAATCTAATCTCTTGGCTATGCTTTCATCTGGCATCCAATGCTGCACGTTGTTTATCAAACAACAATCTTTTCTTAGGTAATGACAGAACAAAGGCAAGGAAGAGCAACTATGGTAATACTACAGCACTTACCACTTCAAAAGTAATTGCATCAGTACAATTTACATCGCCTGAGTGCTTTTTTTCTTCTTTTAAATCTAGTATTATCCTCTCTATGTGAGACCATGACCTACCTTCACCCTTTTACTGGACTCTATGTTTTTACACATTACAGAAGCTATTGTGCAAAATGTCAATACTGGAAGTCAAAACTAAAACCATGGATCCCAAACACAGAAAGCTGAGATATTCCATATATGTCTTCATATTTGAAAGCACAGGCATCTTCTTTGACAAGAAAATCATGTGCTTTATGTCACTGGACTATCACAGAATCTTAGCAATAATGTATAATGACTATTTTTCTTAAACACACATTTCACTCTCTCAATGAACACCTTTAGAAATTCTGATACGACTAAACACAAGTTAAATTCCTCAAACTTCTTATACCTCAAAATGGAAGAGAGGCCAGTTTGCAGAAGTTTTTGCTTTGGATTTTCTGGGGCCAATGATTTTGTTTCTTCAAGATGCTTGTACTCTATATTCCCTACGTGCCTTAGCTTTCAGTAGTTCCTCACATCCACAAATCAGAACAGGATGATCTCTGCAACATCCTACCTGTGCTATGTTCAAGACACAATTCTGATGTAATGAAGAACCAGGGCCCCAGACCCCTAATATTTTGACAGTTTACAACTACAAGGACTATAAATGGTAGCACAGTAGTAAAAATAAACCTGCTGTCAACAATTAGCAGCTTGGTATCAAATCAGATGGAATAGCTGGGTTCATCCGTATGGTATCTGCAGATCCAAGATGGTGCTAATCATTGAATCCCAAGCTTGGTCACTCTTATCAGGTGTCTTCGCAAAAAATGTAAAACAATTAAAAAATAGATCTGGGTGAAGGAAGAGATAGAAGAGGTATACAATATATAGTACCACATTAATCTGAGCTTTAAGATCTTTGTTCCAGAAGAAACTGAATACATGCAATACCATAAAAAAAAGCCCTTGAGTACCACTCTGAGAGTCACATCAGCATAAGCCCTTCACAAAGGTGAAGTGTAATACATCCTGGCTGTGCTTGTAATTATGACTGATTACTAAAGCATTAGTTCATGGCGCATGACACTGACCCAAACTAATATTGTTATTACAGTGATGATAATACACTTCTCCTGCTCACTTTTCATGTGATTTGAACAGGTTCAGGGAAAATTCCATCTTCCCTAACCATAAATTGAAGCACACAGCTCTGACAATGCTCTCCAAAGATACAGCATAACCACTTACTTAAACAGGAATGAACCTGAAGGACTGAGATTAATAAGTCAAAAACCACTGAAAAATGTGGTTGTGTGGGTGTGAGGATGCTGCCAAGTTGTGATGCAGTTTCAGTCTCTGATTGAAAACACTGTCCTGGGACAGGCAAATCAGATCAACTTGTTTGGGTAAGGCAAGGTAGGGGAAAAGGGATAACAGCACTGCAAGTCAAGTGTGGGATTGGTATATTCTGCCATAATTCATCAGGTAAGACATTCATTCCCTGAAGCACCAAGTTACCTAACACCACTAAGTTAACCAATGTTATTTAAAAAAAAAGGGGGGGGAAAAAGCTCACAGTTTTTTTCCTGAGAACTCTTTGCTTACTTAATGAAGTCAAGAGAAAACAAATAAAAAAGTTGCGTAAAAAGTAATTATTATTCTTCATCACAATATGATTTCAGAAACAACGGTCTTTGCAGACATTCACATAGTTATAAGGAAGCTCATGAGGACAAGCCAGAAAGAGTTATGTCAAAGCTTTGCTGACAGAACAGAAAACTGTTCTGATTTTCCAGAAAGAGGAAAGGCCTCAGGACCTAGTTATCCGACTAAATTAATACTTAAAATAACTAACTCACAGAATATATTTCTCATTGACAGTAACTTTTGCAAAAACCCAAAGCACTTCAGATAGGAATGCATAATAAAACATTTTTTAAAAGCCACTTCTGTGATAAAACAGCAGTTATGAGGCCATTTCTCGAGCACATAAAGACCTACTATAAAACTACAAGCCGATTTCTTTAATGCCAGCGCTTAACCGGAGAGCTTTTACGGACTCAAAGACATTACGCCTCTGGCGATCTTGCAAGAAAAGTAGGGCACTTCGTTTCCCCTCCGCTGCTCCCCCCATGAGCAAAGGAAGTTGTTATGACACAGAACAGGTGTGGAGCTTTGACTCAACAGCCACGCACGACTTCCCATTATATACCTATCACTTATGGGACCACTTATACTGTCTTCTGCCATGAGGTTAGGCTGAAGGTGAAAGAAGCCGTGCCACAACCTATCAATCTGGCAGCGTGCACACAAAACCTGTCTCTTTGCATTTGTTACATGAAGAGACCCACTATATGTGCTGTCCCTCCCCACGCGTTCCTGCTCTGGCCTCTTCTGCTTTAGGGAAGGAAAAATTAAAAAAAGAAAAAGAAGAAAAGAAAAAGAAGAAAAGAAAAAGAAGAAAAGAAAAAGAAGAAAAGAAAAAGAAGAAAAGAAAAAGAAGAAAAGAAAAAGAAGAAAAGAAAAAGAAGAAAAGAAAAATAAAAAGAAAAATTAAAAAATAAAAAGAAAAAGGGCACTCTGAGAAGCATTTAAATAAGCAGAAGTTTATTTAACTTTATTTAAAGCAAAAGTTTCATCAACATGCTAACCATTTAATTTCCTCCCAATCACTTGCATAACATCAGTGAATAAATTAAGACGGATTTAGGTTGTTTCTAATGGTATTTATTTTCAAGTGCTTACACTACCCTATCACGATGGCAACAATAGTGCTGTAATTGGGCCTTAACAGCTTTGGCAGCTGAATCTTTCAGTAAAATCCTCTCAGAGCAATTCCACTTATATCCCCCAGGCAAAACACTGGGTCATGAGAAGATACCCAGGATAATTCACAAGTTAATTCAGGTACCAGTCATACATTTCAATTAATGCAACCCTCAGACTAAATACAGACCCATTTCTCCACACATGTGAAGAGAAACACTAGTGTTGTTGCCACAGTACTGTTCCCTGATACCTGGTCTGGCTCATTCAGATCTAGTTTATCTCTGTGCAGCCCAGTGTCAGGTCAGACAAACACAGACTGTCCTGCTTTTAAGTCATCTGGTTCTCCAGCTGAAAAGTGATTCTCAAACTAGAGCAGATAAAATAGTTTCTACAAGTAGCACTGCCAACCTATTTGTCTCCCAAAAATGCTGTAAGTATTTAGGAAGTATTTAGGAACCCATTGTTCAGTGCGCACTGGTTACTACCAATAAAAAGCTAAATTTTGGAGCAGTTGCAAGTGTTAAAATACTTTGCACCTGTTTTTGCATTTGGAACCCTGGTGTCTTAGCAGCCCCAGCTTTAGTTCAGTCCTAGGAAGAGCTGATGAGGGTGGGGAAGGCAGGATGCACTCTGCAAGGGCTCTGCAGCTGCAGAGGCAAAAGGGATAGAGGAGGAGAGGAACCCAGAGCACATCTTCGGCTCCCTTCCGTAATGCTGAAATTAAAAAAATCTCTTAGTAATGAAACAATTTCCACAAATGTCACCTATCCAGCAAATGACCACTACTCCTCGCAACCTACACCACTGACAATAATTTTTGGTAGCACAAAGGTTAACAAACCTGCAATACTTATTGAATAGCTCTTGTAAAAATGACAAACTGTGAGTGAATCACAGCTTTATTAGCTACCCATTACCCCAGTCTATAAGCAAACTGCCATAATTAACCTTCCCATTGCTGTTTCCCACCTTTCTTACCTTTTGTAATAAAATCTTAGTACAGTTACTACTTCTATTTTACTATAAAAGAGTTATATTAAGATTTTACTACAAGAGAACATTTATCAGTTAAAGTGTGTGTTTTAAAAGATTAAAGTTGGGGTTATTTTCTCAGTTTTCTAAGAAAGTACTGTAACAGCTGAATAAGGAAAGGTTATTTTAACCTCCAAAGGCTATTGTTCCTTTTTTTCTCCCCAAAATTGTCTGGAGCCAGACAACACAAGGCTGCTGTGCCCTGGGCTAGAATGAAAGGGGGGGGATGATAGGAGGGGGGTGCCTGTTTACAATTACTCCATTCCTGTTTTTAATGAATCTTTCTGAATGACCACTAAGTGCTAGTTTTGTTCTTTGGAACAAGGGAGCTATTACTGGAAGACTAAAAAAGGAAGGAAAAGGGAAAGCAAACGGAAAGCTGCCAAGCTCAAAGGGGTTTCAAACATTTCAGCTGTATGTCCCGGAGGTAATTTGCTTTGCAGGCACAAGACTGTCTCTACACATTTGCAGTCCCTTTTCTTCCTCTTCCTTGACATGCTAAAATGAAACAGCTGAGATAAGGAGGAACAAGAAAACGTCAGAAGTAAAAATTTGTGGATACCTACTAAAATATGAAGAATTACATTATTCAAATTTGGGTAGCTAGAACATAATCACTATCTACATTTGGCTACTACTGCCACTTGCAAGCAAGCCTCCCAGAACCACATAAGCAGCCGACTTCAAGAGGAAGGGATGGGTCACATTTCTCTTACACCATCATCTGCCTTGCCTGCACACCGATAATGACCCTCCTCAAGAATCTCGACTGCCATTCCAGATCGCTACCACTAAGACAAAACAGAGCAAAACCGCCTTCCCCTCCTCCTTGCAGGGGCCAGAACTTCAGAAATTGTACTGTTAAATACTGGGCCAAGGATATAAACTAAAGGACCAACAACTTGCAAACCACCACAGGCAACCCTGAGAGCCTTCAGTGACCATCCTGAGTATTTTTCACTGAGGAACTTGGCTTTCTGTTTTTTTTTCCTAGGCTGGTAATGTTGCAAAGTATCAGACCTTCTTAGTCCAGCAACCTGATAAGCAGAAAAGTTATTTTAGATTTAGCTCTTACTGTATCTTAATTAAATATTATCCTTTCTTACAAGCACAGGGAGGAGTATATTTCATGATTAACCAAAAAGTATCATAACAACAACTAATATGTTTTCCTTCAACAACGTTGTTTCAAAAAATTATATGGTACAGACATACAAAAGTGGCACTACATGGTTTGTTTTGTGTGGTGTGGTTTAAATACTCTATTGACACACGTTTAAGGAAATCTCCTTACAGCCACAGAGTTTGAGTAATGTAGCCATGTCAAATTTATACCAGCGAAACCATCATGTACCTCAGCAAATTACCAAGTTTTTCCTTGTCATCAATCCACTTTATCGAACATGTTGCTTAGAAGAAAATAGTTTTCCTCCAGTTCTCAGAAAAAATGTGCAATGCTGTGTGAGTTGCTGTATAGCAATCCATTTATAAAGTTGACTGGGGCTGGACAGTTTCAATTAGTTAACTGTTCATCATTTATGACATTTGTTTATTTACAAAAATACCGGTCCTCTACTGTGTATGAAACTATGAAAGTTGCACAAGGATGTTAAAACATCATGGCTGTGATCTCACATGTCTGTAGTACTGCTCCTTATTGCACTATTTCCAGTATCTTCAAAAGCCATCAAATAGATCTGGGCTTGTATAAATATAAGTTGTACATGCCTATACTGTATAGAGGGTATTTGCATCTAGACCAAACATGTTAATAATCACCCGCTGCACACAGGGCAAAGAGGGCAATAGCTTTGCACTGCTTTTCTGCTTGCCTATTCATACTGTATAGAAGAAGTTTTTATTTTTGCCCCTGTTAATTGCCAGCATGGTATTGCAGAAGAGGCAGCTCCAAAGCAGGAAATGCAGGATAACATCATCCAATAAATCCGCAATATTTCAGAGCACAGGGAAAAAGAAAAGAGGGAGGAGAAGGAAACAAAACAGGAGAAAGTAGTTTAGGTTTTGGGTTTTTTGACATTTAGAGAAGCAACAAATCAACAAAAAAATTGTTTCTGTTTACCTTCACAATAAGTGTTGGACACAGAAAAAAAGTAATTAGGGAAGAGATTTTTAAAAACGTAATTACAATATTATTTCTACTTCTGTGAGAAGTAGCAATGCAAAAGAAAATTTTCCTTTAAAAACAATTAATTGGCATGGACACATGGGATTCCTACCCTATAAAAGTGAAATAATATCTATTATTTAGCATATTGATTAATCCCATGTGTTATTGCTACAGCTCACCACAAAGGATTTGACAATACTTCTGCAGCCAACATGATAAAAGCAATAATAAAAATAAGATAGTAATAAAAAAGCTTGCAACAACATATTCTCTCATAAAGTATCATATAAAGCAAGAAACTTCTCTAAACAAACAAACAAAAAGAGCAGCCATTATTACACAGAAACAGTACCTGTCTATTTTAACATCTCATTTCACACATATCTTTGACAGAGGGGTTGTCATCAGCTAAGAAACATTACTTGTGTACTTTCCATCCTTCAAACTGAGCATGTACTTACAGACTTGGAACCACCATGACTCATTTGACGACAAGAAGCTGCACTACCTTGACACTCTATATGTGGTAACCATGTTTTGTCTCTCAGCTTCCCTGCAATGGTGGCTGGAACGCACATTTTCCCCACAAGCCAACTTATGACTCAAATCAAGATGGATAAGTTACCACGTTTACCGCAGCAAATAAAGATGGATGTGCCATGCAAAGGAGGAGTTACTACAATGCAGATGACCATCATTGCTGCTGTTTGTGTACCAAAACCTTCAGTCTCCACCTGGTGAGGATTCTCCAAGCCCCAGGAAGCACAGAGTGACTAATATCATCAATTATAAGGACTTACATTCATTTTAAAACATAGACATGACAAAACAGATTTATATAATATTTCATTTTAAAAGCAGGATAGTTTTATTACCTGAATAAATAGAAAATCCATTGTCTAATCCAGCCAAGATGCTCATCTCAATGACACTGTATGGCAGTGATCACTATGAGATATTTTTTCTCTGATAGTTTTTTAAATTCAGTTCTTTCATTAGCCACTTATTTAGCACTGTTAGACACCAGTTAGCCACTTATCTACTCAACATAATTATCTTCTTCAAGTTACAAGGAATACAAATATGTATTTTCATGCCATCTTCTTTCCCATTCATTGTCGCATTTGCTTTTGCCTTCTTTTTACTAACATTCAGCCAAGATTAAAATTATAACAATAAAAGACATGTTCCCTTATCTGAAAGCTGTACTCCCCAAACGATTGAGATTGCTGATCTCTGAACCTCCTCCACAGCACCGTATCAGCACTGGCCACATTGTTCCATCTGAGTGCATAACATCAAACTATTTTTATATCATTCCTATACTACTCAGAGTGTATCTTAACGCTTTGTTTGTTTTTTGATTGTTGCTGCACTCAGAGCAGATATTTTCACTGGCACTGAGCCATCCATAAATAATCCCTCAGACAAATACTTTGCGCTCGTGAAATCTCAGGCAGGACCCTACAACATACGTACAAAGAAGAACAAAATAAGGTTGTAGCTGCCTGTGCAGGTCTGGTAAACTCCCAAAATCTGGCTTTACAAACTAAAGTGTCTTTTATCAGATTCTCTCTATGTATTATTTTTGCAGCTTAAAAGAGGAGGTATCTGTGAGGAAAACCAGAGAGTCTATCACATGGCACACTACTGAGAAAACGGCAACTCGGGGCCCTCACCTCTTATGGTGGGCAGGGACAGATTTTTTTCTGTACAGTGCCCGACACAATATGGTCCTGGTCTATCACAAGGGCTCCTAGCAGCCTTGCTGCATATACTAACATAAATAGCCAATCCACAGACCAGACACTTTCCATCAGGATGAAGAGAACAATTTGTGGTAGCAGGAGGATGTTATTCTGTACGTGGACCAGCCACTCAAAAGCCCTACCACAGATACGTAGCCTGTGGATTTGCTTACTATTTGCAAGGCAGCAGAGAAATTATTTCTTTTAAGACTTGGCTTCTTTTTCTGGCCCCTAAGGAGGAATGTGGTCCAGTGGTTACCAGCATCATAACCAAACAGACTTCTCTGAAAGCCTGGGTGACTAAATGGATGCTATTTAAGAGCTCTGGTACAGTTACAATTAGACCTCTGCTTCTCCACAAGTATCTAATATGACCACAAGCAACGTCTCAATCATGTCATTTGCAAACAGGGTGAGCGCTCCTTGCTTGCTTTCTGTCTGCAATACTGTGCCACAAGGACCATAAAATGCAGAGAATTAACAGTCACTCAAGAGACTAATACGTGTGCTTTTTTTGGATACTTTTGCCCTTTTCTTTACCAGAAAGGACAGTGGGGGTGCTTCTGAATTCTCACCTCTTCCCTCTCTCCAAGCCCAAAGTCTAGCTTTGTGCTTTGCAGACAAAAGACATCACGGAAGACGAGACTGCAGTTAACACACAGAAAGCAGTATGCTGTCCAGACTACTCAAAAAACAGAGAAGATGTTTGCAGAACTTTGTGATAAGCTGATTAAATTTGCTGAGCAAACATATTTTCCATGGCCAAATCTAGGTGAATCCTCCCAGGGAAAGCAATTCTCCTGTTTGGATCATCACCAATGCTCCAAAGATGAAGAGCCTGGAGTTTTTCAGAGACTTGATTTAATCTTGACAAATTATTCCCTTTGTTTGTTGGTTGGGTTTTTTTTAATTCTCAGAATCAGCTACAACATTGTTATGAAAACTTAAAGAAACAGGTCAGCCCAAAACAAAGAGCAAACCCAGAATATTTCCGTTAGAGTGGTTAATGTTGCACATTATTGCCTTAGTGGTACCTATAGATTTTGATACCACAGCAAAGAATGAGAAAGAATTGAGGCTTTTTTTTTTTTTTTTTTTTTTGTCTTAGCTTGGCTCACGGCAGCCAGGGAAACAGTACAGCTATATCAGCAGAAAATCTCCTCCTGTCAGAGTACGTTGCCACTCCACCAGAGCCTTCTGCCAGCTTAGCTAGAGAAATACAGCTCTTGGGGACATTCAGCTACACCAGCATGGTCACACAACTGTACAAACCTTGTGAGCAGACCAGACATGACCTCGATTTCAGACAGGCAAACTGAAATTAGTGCACAGAGGAGATTTATTGCTAAGTTGCTTAAATTTCTGTTAATTCACGTTTGCATGTAATTTGTGTTACCTTGCACAGAAGTGTAATGATTTAATTTGTTTTCAGTTCAGGGCCCGCACATACAACTTTGCTACTGCTAGTCTTTTGCCAGCTGAGATTTCTCTAAGAAGCATATCTTGTAAGGAGATTAAAGACAAAGCAGGAAACAAGGGTATCTTAAAAGGAAATTCCCCACATATTTTTTTCCTCTCAGACTATAAAACAGAATGAAGATGATTTCAGGATGAAACACATGATATCTTTGGGGTGTCATTTACAGACCAGATGAAAACTGAAGTGAAACTGAGAGCACAGAGACAGGAGACTGTTTTTCACAGTATTTTCATCAGAGATTTTAACTGGCAAATACGTAAAGCTACAGCTAGGAGCTTAAATTTGAAGGAGAAAACTATCCTCCTGGCTATTGCTTTACTTTTTCTATGCATTTTCAAACACAAGAAACCACTTTGTGTGTCCTGGAGAGCATTGCATGCCTACATCATACGGTAAAAACTAATTAAAAGAAAACAGAACTAGTGATATGGCCCAGTCTAAACAGTGTCATGTTTACAACAGCAATATTCCTGTTCTAGTAACCCTTATGCAAGTTATTTTCTGTCTTTTATATCCCACAGTCCTTTTTCTTTGCTTTCTCCTGCCACCAACACTTGGATATACCCTGTCTCTCTGCCTTGTCTGCGTAATGCAACATTTCCACAGACGTAAGTGCAATACTTCAAAACATAGCCATAATGGCAACACCATCTTCCAACTGAAAGAAAACAATTTCTATTTTCTTCCAATTGCTCTTTCCCCTCGACTTGCCTTCTCAGTTCCTTGTATCTTTTGCCATTGCCACATGACAGGGACTTACTTTTAGAGCATCTGTTTAGATGGGTATCTGTTTAGATAAGACTCTCACTGCTGCCAGATGATTGCATGGAGAATACCAGGCAGCCACTGCATGCTGGCAAAAACCCTGCCTGTGCTCCCTCAGCAAGAGGCTGAAGAAGAGTAGGAAGGGAAGGGTATGGAGAGTATCAGTTGCTATCAGGGCAAGCAGCATTTGCAATAATCACAGGCAATTTAAAATGAGATAAGGTGTAACCTTTCCATGCTACACAAGCATTGGTCAGAAGCTAGTGCTACAAAGACAAAAGTCCTTTTCAAGCTTAGTGCAATTGGCCATTATGAGCATGATTTTCCAGCAGCCTTGCATGTATTTTGCTTTTCAAGGAAGAAAAATCACAGGGATTATGCGCAGAGTGCCCACACTCTTTTAAGTCTTATTTTCAGAAACCAAAACAGACCTGTAAAGATCCTTAAGAACTTCATCTTCCTCATCATTCATGATACAAAAGCTGCACTGCATTTCTCTGGCAATCCAGGATGGTAGAATTCAACTAAAACACATTTTCCGGAGAAAAAAAGTATCTTTCAGTCTTCACCATTTACACAGACTGAGCCATCCTGGAAGATGCAAAACATCCTTTATCTACCATCACCAAAAACAGTCTTACCAGTCTTTACAGATCATCATATATTTTTGCTGAGGAGATTTAGGGCATGCAGAGGATCAGAGAAAATCAGGCCCTTTAGCAGGCTTTTTCAAGTCAAAGAAGTGGGTATTTTTCACCTGTTCCCAGCACACTGCTACAGCTCAAAGGGTTGGAGGAGGAAAGAACACAAAACAGGAGGGGACAGAGGGACCACAGCAGCTGACAGTGCTACAGCCTTTTCTCTGCTCAAGAGACCCAGTTTGCCATTGCCAGGCATGTTGCTTAGTCCCAGACCAAAAATCACCTTGCACAGGAAATGTTAAATGCCACCATGTTACATCGGACAGTTTACATCCCTGTGCCTTCACTTTGGGCAAGGTGCAAAGCAGATTGCAAGCATGGCCCAAAAGCACCGCAAGCATCTGGGCTGGCTTTGATCCCCTGAGCTATTCTGAAAGAGAGAAGGCTCCCTCTCTGCATTTTCCTCCATACCAGAGCAGCTGTACACCACTAATGCCCATGTAAGTTCAAATGGTGCAAACAGTACACGTAAATAATACCTAGGGAGCAGATAAGACTTAGAAAGGGTCATCTGCAAAATTACTCTTTTAGAGACTTCAGCAAAGATGTCAATTTTGTGCATTCTAAACAAATAAATAATAAATGTAAACTTTATCAGAGGACTTTCAACCCCGTAACAGAAGCTAAATATTTTCTACTAATTTCAAAGTTAATGTAAAAAAACTCCCTATTGCCTTTATCTCTAATCTTTCTCCTTCTCTAGAGACTCAAATAAATATCAGAAATAACCAGATGGTCAGTAAGCATTAGAAAATGGCTTTTGATAAATAAAACCTAATTAGTTCTGACCTGATCTCCATTGTGTATTATCAGCTTTGGCCATCATAAGAACTTTGTAGTTCCACAACCACTACAGACAAAACTTGGACACAAAGTCTGGTGAAAACCCTTACCCCCTGGGTTCCCCCTGGACCCCTTAATTTTCACAAGTGACTTTGAGTAGGACTAACAGATATACAAGAAATTAGTACTTGCATTAAGAGCTCAAGTTTATTCTGAAGCTTTCACTTCCTTTTAACACAGATACTTTCTGCAGATTTGCTCTTCCATATGACAGTAGTTCAGGCTTACTGGCAAAGCACTACAGTGGCAGAAAAGATTCCCTGCTGAAACTACACTTTTTCCTTTACAGCTTATTAGAGCCAAGTCAAGCCAGAATAACAAAAAGAAACAAAACAAATGCATAGCTGTCATTTAAACACATATATTCTTAAGAGGCTTTAGGGGTATCATTTATGGAACACAAAGAGATTTCCTTCTTTAGCAGTGTTCCAACACATTACTCTCTCGTGCTTACTCCAAGACATGAATATACTTGCCTAAAATGTCAGTGAGGTATTTATACAAAGGCAACTCTTCAGAAACCTATTATTGTGAATACAAAACAGGAAGTACAGTAATACCACCAGTATATGTTAAATAATGCTTAGTATAAACTGTGCTCTTCAATTAATAAGCAGTGTTAACCCCTTTAGGGGAAAGGGAGATGGGAAGTGTGAACTGAAAATACTGACTCATGATAAAACCTTTGAGTATTTTTCTCACAAGGTTTTTTGTTTTGTTGGCTTGTTTTGGTTTTTTTTTTTCCCATCCCCTCCTAATAGCAGACAGAACACAACAGAGGACAGAACTTGCAATATAAGTGAAAAAATGAGGGAAAAAAAAAGAGAAAAAGAAAGGGTTGAAGTTTGATGACGTGTTATAAAGTGAAAAAAAAAGAAAAACATCAAAACAGAATAAAATAATAGTACAATAAATGCTTAATGATACTTTGCATTCTGCAACTCCTTTCAGTTCTCACGCTTTCATTAACTAAGCCTTTAACAGTTTGCCACATGGAAGGTGCATCTTTAGGAAACTACTCCATCAACTATTCAAATACATCTGTACTGGTATACTAGTCTCATGACTATTTAGAACAGGATGTAGATAAAAATACCATATAATACTGAATATTCTTCAGCCACTTAGATGGTATTCTACAAAACAGCATGATTAAAGTAAAAGTTAAAAATTAACAAAAGAAATCTTTTTTATAAGCATTAACTACCATGAATTAGAGAAATGTATGGGGTTTTATAAAAAAAATAAACTCATTAATAAAAAACACATTACCCCATAGTGAGACAGACACTCCAGGCAAAAAAGCAAAGCTCTTTCCTCATACATGTTGAATAAGAAAATATTTTTAAATAGACAGATTTCTAGAATACAAGTGAGACAACCCAATCACCAGTGTGCTCTTTTCAAAACATCCACAGCTGCAGTCAAAAAAAATTCAAGAGCTTCCCAAGTACAAAGACCTGAAACAAAACACACATGCAAATCCCAGATGGGCAGAAATCAAAGCTCCTCTTTTCTAAGGTCTGACAAACCTATATCTATTTACAAATGCATAAGAACATCTCTTCTGACACAACTCAGTCATACAGTCTCTCTCTTCACTTTCTCCTACAGGCACAGTATTTTGAACTCTTCATGCAAGCTAACAGATTGAACTTTGGTTTGACTGCCATCTGCTGATCCCATGTTTTGGGAACCCAAAGACTCGCTTAAAAACATGTGCCCAAAGCTTTCAGAATGTTCACTGTTTTTCTTCCAGATCTTGGTAACAAAGAAATTAGAGAATTAGAGATAACAGCTATTTATGTTTAAAGAAATCAAATTAGACCAAATGTCCTGGTATTTAGCATCCTTTAGCTAGTTTTCAGATGAACAAAATGTAATAATTTTGTGTGCATGAATAAGATGACAATTCAAACAAAAGCAGGTAACACACAAGACCACTGTGATAGCAAGAAACAGAGAATCAGGTACAACTGTTACTCCTTAACGAAAAGAGAAACGTAGCTGAAGCAGCTATTAAAAAACCAAGGAAAATATGAAATAGTAATAGACTACCTTTATACTACTCTACAAGGGAGAACATGACAACAATCCATTTTGCCACAAAAATATCTGTTCTTATGTAAAGTCTTTGTTTCATTGTATCCCAATGATAAACACACAAAAGAAACCAAATTCACTTTCAGGACCCTCACATTTTGCTGTTTCCTTCAAGATAGCATATACTTCGTGAAGGGCTGAACGGGTTGATGATGCTAAAATGATGAAATCAAGATGTGAATACAATCAAACCTACCGGCCTCTTTGGAAGTGACCATGCCATGGATGAGGACTTGAAGTGATTTGTTCCCCTCTTCCGTATAGGAATAGCTGTCCTGGTAAGAACAGCTTTAGTTTGTATAAATGTCTACAGTAGGTGACTGAGCAGCCTGTACATGTGCAGAAAGTTATCACCTCAGGGCACCAGGACCATCTAGCTGAGAAAATACCTGGTTTATTTTCACTCTCTCCCTCATCTTTGATGAGGCAGGAGAGCTCTTATATCCCACTTTTCTTCTCCTCAGTTTGTTTCTTCAGCAAAGCTGTAGTTCTTTCATTCCTTTATTATATGAAAAAAGTAGAAAAATCAAGTGATTATATTTATATACTTATTATTAAATATATTATATAAATATCTATATTTATATAAGCAGACAGTGTTAAAACCCAGAGCGTTCAGAATTGCCGAAACAATTACTGTTTCAGCCCAGTTTGTATCCACGGTATATTTCTGCCTAATCACATACTAACTTTAGTCACCTTTTTCTAGTTCCTAAAATTCCAATTCTGCAAACATTCAGTTTTACAGTAAAGCTTATGCATAAATGACTCCAGTGTTGAAAACAAATGCAATCTTTGGCTTATGGGAAAAGAAAACAGTTATAAATGCTTGAGCGTGGACTGAAGGAGTTCCAGCAAACCTACCCAAGTTTCAGGTTAAGATCTTTTGTATCAGTATTTTTATGAGAATAAAATCCACATGAACAAAAAGTAAACCCATGGAAATCTTACCACAAAAAAACACCAAAAACACCCACAAAAACAGGCTGCCATTTGAATAATGAGTTTGAAATTTTCTATGAGCCCAGAACTTCAGGTGGCACGCCAGGTACACAAATTCTGGCAATTCTGAATCAAACCGCAACTTTTATTCTCTTAGAACAGTACTAATTAAAATCATTTATTTTAAAATATATTCAATGTCTCAGAAGGTTAATGGTTCCAATTCATATTCTTCCTTTTCCAAGAACTTACACTATTTGTGTTCTGTCACAGCGCTGCTGGCAGATCACATCAAAATATGCCTTTGTTGTGGAAATGTGTCTGCTTAAACAGTTTCTTTATTTGTGATGTGGCATCTTCTGTGAAACATAGTCTATTTTCACATGCAAAACAAAGACAGAACAGATTCCCATTCTCTACAAAACCTGTAAATGATCTTGTACAAATCCTGCAAATTATCTAGCACCTTCAATGGTGGCTTCTTCCCTTTTGTTGCTCTGTCCACTAGAAATAAAAGTAACCCAAAAATAAAAGTAACCCAAAACCAGGAAAAACAAGACTTCCCCTTCAGTCATAATTCTGAAATCTCTTCAGATGCAGTGGGGTTGCACAGTCAGAGAGCAAAGAATTTTGTCCTCTGTGAATGTTAATCAGCAATTTTCCTTGAGAAGCAGTGATGGAACAGGACCTAATGTCTCAATTACAGTCCCTACAGCAATTAACAGCCATTTTACTTTGTTTCCATCACTGTTACAAGCACTCTTGTTCAGGATGCACAAAGGATATAGAGGTCTTCAATAAGAAGGTGTCATTCTTCTACAGGCACTACACTAGCCATAATTACAGAAAGGAGCACAACCTACTTCCACTTCACACCAATTCTTTGCACTCTTCCATCCCTTGACAACACTTTTTCTGGAGAGCAAGCAGACAGCTGAAGCAACATCATAAAATACCTTCCTGTTGGTGTGGCAAGTCTACATGCTGATAGCAAAATGCACACATGAGCAAGACAAAAAAAACCCCACTGATTATTTTCCAAACAACAAAAGTGCATTATTTAGCACACACCAGTACTGCTGAATCTAGCTAAGACATAGCTTTCATTTAAGAAATGAACTGTTTATCTTGACTTCTGTTGCACAGATCCAAACCATTATTTAAGAGCAATATCCTCTGTAGCCAATGTTTCTGGATGAAGAATAAGGTTTGCACTCCAGTTCCCCTGGGAAATACATTGTTTCTAAGTACAGGCAGGGAAGCTCAGAGGAGCACAAGGAATAGGAATCAGTGGGGAAATCTAGGATGAAGCCAGTTACATTTCCTCACACCCACTCAAATGGCATCATTAGTGCATGAAGACAACAGAGAAGCTCAAATATCAGATCAAAATGGTACTTAAGCACTAAACCAGGTATTTAAAGACTTTAACACACTTCAGTATTAAATGCATGAAAGAACGGTGTTCCAATTTTATAAAAAAAAAAAGATAATTTTGTAAGCTAGCACAGAATACTTACATACCTTAATAAAAACTAAAATAAATGGCTGTTTTATAAGTGCAGTAACACGTTTCAAGGTGTGTGTTTGCCAATTACACACACCTCATATGCTGACTGATGAACTCACACACCCTGGCATGTGTTCCTGCTTACATCTCCCACGTGCCTCCGTGTTAAGTAATGAAATAAGACTTGCTTTGCAAACTGGCTAACGCTGCCCCTTCTTGTTCAGTGACTTCTGCAGAAAATATTCCCTGCTAAGAAAAACAACTTCTGAAACAGTTAAGCTATTTGCAATCTTAAGTACACTCTCTCTGTCTGCAAGACCCAACTCTGTGATAACCTCCATTTCCTGTATCACTGTCAGGCATGTGTTTTCCCCCAGACTGGGTTGGTATTCAGCATTTTTCTGCATGCATTGCTGCCTACTGTAAAGACATGGTCCTTCTTACAGACTGCTTTTCCCATACCAGCTGGTTACACTCAATGACTGCCTGTTTCACTATTTTCCTCTTTATAAAGATAGGCATGCTCATGCTCTCCACAAAATGACAAGAAACACTGAGGTAAGGATACAGCCTTCTTTTAGAATGATTTTTCTCTTTTAATTTTTTTTTGTTTTGCTTCTACTTGCTTATTTTGAATAAACGCTGACTAGCGTACAATAGGTCTAACAGAAAGGCATGCCTTGTACAAAACAATAGATTTCTCAGCCTGCTGGAAGTCAGTGTGTGATTTTATTTTTTTTTCCTCAGTCACAGGACTTAATTTCACAGACATAGCAACACCAGGACCTGCAGCTCACCTATCATGGTCATTTCTGACAAGACATAGCAAAGCCAGTGCCATGCTTATTGTTCTCCCTTTCCTTTTCAGAACCACTGTACAACAGTGCAAAAGAATTCAGATTCTCTTAAGCTCATTATATTGTGTGATGCTTTATCTCTCATTCCTCTGTTTTCAATAAGAGTCCAACTGTGCTTGTCAGGATCTGTCTATAGATAACAGCATGTACTGGCAGGGTATAGGCCTTTCCTATGTTACCTCTCTATTGCGACACAATACAGACCCCTTCATCTCATCTGTTCCTCCTGTATAAAATTTGCATCTCCTTTATGAGGTCTAATACCAAAGAAATGATGTAATACACGAGCCATAATTTCTGATGATATAGTTATTCAAAGCAACAAGGATGAAGACTGAGGGTAAAGAACTGTCCAAGATTCTGAGGAGATTTAGCAATTGGATAATATTCAATGTAAGTAAACACAAAGCAATGAATATGGGAAATTCAATCTTTCCTTCATATATAAACAGATGGGCTGTGAGATGAATCATTACCACTTCTAGTTTTAATAGACAGTGACGAAAACTTAGCTCAGTTTTTGGCAGCAGTCAAAAAAGCAAATCAAGTGTTAAAAATTCAGAACCACTAATAAAAGAGTAAAGACCAAAACAGAAAGCACCATTATGCACCCATAAAAACACATGTTGCACCCACACCTTGGATACTGTATGCAGTCCTGGTCCCTTTCTCTCAGAAAGGATATAATAGATCTGGAAAAGGTTCAGAGAAGGGCAGCAAGGATAATCAAAGGCATAAAACAGTTTCTGTTTAAGGAAGAGCTGGCCCTCCTTTCATTCTGCATAGGACCACCTTGTTCACCTGCTCCAGTTATTCAGAACTTGATTTTATTTTTTTTTAAAGAAAAGATTACATAGCTTTGTAGCAAGGTTGAACAGTGTGCACCAGGAAAAGGTAAAGTTTCAGGTTTGCACATCAGTGGTTTTGAGAACCAGCTGCTTTGCCAGAAACAGAGCACAGAGATGTATGGAATGAGGGCACAAAGGCATGATTTGGCATGAAAAGCATCATTCTTGTTTATTTCCTGAGAGAATGTGAAAAATTATCATCAGCTCTGTTCAGAAACACGTTTTAAAATGCCCACAAAGTTGTTTTGGTTTTTGGCTTGTCCATGAAATACGAATGAGAAAGCCACAGTGATGTCTCACTTCATCCTCTTCCATCTGTGAAGTGATGGCTATTTAATTTGTCTTCCCTTTTCTCAGCAGTGTTTTAGAAGATACTACTGCAGGTGACAGGGAAATGTATTCATACACAGGCCATACTGCATAAGCCAGCAACAGCTGCGGCCCTGTGCATAAATATAGCCCAAGGTTTCAAGAGGTTTATTTACCTTCACA
Organism: Strix uralensis; assembly: GCF_047716275.1. Lineage (NCBI taxonomy): Eukaryota > Metazoa > Chordata > Aves > Strigiformes > Strigidae > Strix > Strix uralensis. The sequence goes on along the minus strand of NC_133975.1, from coordinate 71,632,857 downwards.
CTTCATTAGTTCTCTGTGCCTTCACCTGAGAAAAAGTCTAGCAGCATTGATACAAGTTCTGACATCCTTTTCTATCATCCTGCCAACGCAGTTCCCAAACGCAGCTTTCAAAGCAAAACTCCCTGTACAGAAATAACAAAGCGGATGGGCAGGGGAGAAGGAATCATAGAGGGATAGGGATGGAAAAGATTTGTTAATACAGTGTTATAGCTATTGATGTGAGGTTGCAGGGAAAAGATACCAGCAGTAGCAGTGTAACCTGAATGTATATAACTAGTTTCATAATAGATTTTTCCATTTTCTAAAATCTATTTTCATAACAGATTTTTTTATGTTGGAATTGTAACTTTAAGTGAGGCTATTAATGGGAAAATAGAATAGACATCCTATCTGAAGTAGTGGCTAGTAAAACTAAAGAAGCTAATTTTTAGGTTTAAAAGAGGCAATACAAATCAACAATTGTCAGTATCACGTGACCACCAAAACAAAAGGACAGTTCCCAAAAATCACCTTTTTCAACACCTTACAGGGAAGAGTAATTCAAGAAGATTAGGCAGCAATCAGAATATTATTATGAAGTGTGTACAAAGCACAATTAAGAGAGGGCTTTTTCAAAATCTTTCCTGTATATATGGTATATGCTTCTCTGTAGCACAAAGCTTAATTTGCCATGGAGGGAATACACTTACATTTAAAACAAAGAAGCAACTACACCCTGTTTAATTAAATTCCTCAACTAAGTAAGAACATGTAACAGACATAACCCCCAAAAGGAGCACTCACTTCAGATTTCCAGAACTGCTGAGTCCTTTCAGTCATTGCCTGGCACCACTCAATCAAAATACTCATTTGACTTTCAGACCCTTCTCTCGCAATCAGTTCCAAATACCTTGTAGTCTACACATTTTTCTAGGTTATCCCAAAAATCTAGCAACTGTCGTGATTCTGAGCCAACTCTTACAGATGTATATACATCAAATCATTCGGAGCTTCAAACAGGTTTTGTTATTAAATTAAGTTGGCATATGCAACCCTGAGGTACTCCAGTGACCTAAATAGTCATTCACCAAGTTTCCACTGTTCATAAGAGATGTTAATGTCTCATTTGGACATTAACAGAGCCCTAGCTTTGCGCTCCTGCATGTATGCATAACAATCCTTCCACATACCTTATGAAAACGATATAGTACAAATCAGCGACCCCCAGATTGCTCCCTTTTGTCTTATGCTACATTACTATAGTACTGCCTTCATTTAGTTTGATGTTAAGATTTTTTTTTTAAATAACTAAGATCTTATAGAAAGAACCTGTTTCTCCTGAACAAACCTATTATCTCTCATTGTTATATGTACTGCACATGAATGGTATTTCTACTTATCCCTAGAGCAGTACGTACATCACGTGTGCGAGACATTCAGCTTTCATCACCGATGGAGCAAATAAAATGTAAAGCTGGACCCCCTTCAAGACATAAAAAAAATGAACTAGTGGAAATTCTGCCTATGTCATCCTATTTTTCCTTCTCCCCACAGAGATTTCACAAACAAAAAACCAGTCCTAATTAACTGAATGGACTAATGATAGCATCAAATATCCACAAAACCTTAAGCAAAAGGTTACTAATATCCTTACTGAGAAACAAGTGCGTAGCAGCTAATCCCTAAATTCAACAGCTCTTTAGAGTGCTTTACTAATGTAAAGAGCTTGATCATATTCCAACTTGCTCATTATAAAGCTCTGAGGTTCACAGATTTTCTAAACCTAAAACTAAAACTGAAAAGGTCACCACCTTTAAGTGCACAACCAAACAATGAAACTGTACACCGGCCACCTCATCCTCCCAATCTGCAGTCCATTATGATTGATACTAAGCCAGTGAGATGTGCAATGCTGGGCTTTCTATTTCACCATGACTTCCATTTTTACTGAAACAGCTTCTGCCCTGTTAGGGAAGAGATAAGTATCAGCACTTAATATAGAAGTCACTCAACATTTTACATTATAAGATCATGCATTTTGTAGCTTATGCTATTCTGAGCTTTGACTTTCTTGTCCTTTCCAAGCTGGCTGGTTGCCTTCAACTGATTTGTTTTGTAATGTTCCAGTCAAAACATTTCAGCTGTTGCATGGGAAGGAGACCAGGAAAATGTCGCTTTATTTGCAATCTTAAAAAATTAATAAAATTATTTCACCCTAACCTTGAGACCTGACCACATTAGAAAGACTTGAAACATCTCAATTTGAAAAAGCTTTGTGAGGTTTCCTGACATTTTGCAGATAAGTTTTCCAAGTTTTGACCACTCAAAGACTGATCTACCAGGGCTCAAGGAGTCTGCAGGCCATGCTGCATCCAGGCTTCCAAAATGACAGCAAGAAAATGAGCTCTCCTCTTACTGGTGTCACTTGTATCTAGTCAAGCAGGAGAAGGAGAAAGAGGACACCAGAGCTGAGTCCACAAGAAAGAAAAGCCTGATATGAGGAATGAGCAGTCCGGACACTGGGGCAAAACTGATGCTCATCAAGAAAGGACTCTAGATGTGGAAGCCTGGGAGGTAAAAGAGGATCAGGGAATCCTAGCTGAGCAGAAATGCATCCAATGAGAAGCATAAGCACAGGGAAAAAAGTTGACGTCAATTGAGCAAAAGCAAGAATCATACCGAGATTAGATTAATAGTTTGCTGAAGATCATGAAGTCAGTAGACATAGGAAATACAGACCAAGAGGATACTGCGTAAAGAGACAGCAGGCAAATTGAATAGGGAGAAACATCAAGGAAAGACTATAAGGAAGGAGTTATGCTTATGGAAAGTTGGAAGAAATGTTTAGTACAGAAAAAGTAATTTACCTACCTGTTCTTACATTGTCAGAAAATATCCTGGACAACAAGTAAAAGTCTCATTCCTGCATATTGGACCCCATAAAGAACAGCAAAGTAGTTTAATATTGTTGCCAGTTTACTACCTATTTCAGGCAAACAAGTTGGTTTTGGCAGATGCAGATGGTCCTGTACTGCTGATAACCACAAAGATCTCAATATGACACCATATGATGGAATCTGGATACTCCCCCCAGAAACTAGTAATTGTTCATCTGCTTTAAACAGTGTAAATCAAAGCCCTCAAAAGTAAGGCAATGTGAGTATTAAGGTAATTAAAGTAGAGGCAATAATAATGACTTGTAAAAATAATTTTCTAAATTAATGCAATGTAATTAAATCATGCACAATGAATACCACTTTAATTAATGTAATTAAAGATTGCATTATGATGCACATGCACAAAGAAGAATGAATTAAGATTGTACACACAATCTTACCTATGGCAGTTCTTAACATACGAGTGCTCGACAAACACAACATTCTCTGTAATGCTCTTTTAATATAGTATACACAAAATACTACATACATACTGTGCAGTTTGCATCCACAAAGAGGAAAGCTGGGCAGAAGACCAACTGCAAAGCAAGCCCTAAATGTGTTCATGGCCACAGCCCAAGTGCAATAATTGCAGCCGTTCCTCTAGCTTCTGTAGCTCACAGTACTACACTAACATCCTTTTCAGCGTCACTCCCATAAATATTTAAATACAAGACTTTTTGGAATGTCTCTTCCTTAACTGTTATCACTACTCTAATGAAGCTTATTAAATATAAAAAACCTCATGCCATCCAACATGCTGACTATGAAATATGCCTTGCTGCACTTTGCTTATCTGCCATAAAGCCCAGTATTCCTAATTACAAGCCACCAAGGCCCTGACAGCTCCTGAGGATGCTCCCACAGAAACAGAGCCAAGCCACACATCTCTGGAGAGCTACTCAGCTGTACCCCTCCCTTGCACGACCCAAACACTGACACAAAGTGGGAAGAGTGAATTGAAAGGATTTAGAAGGAAGAGGTTATCATCACATAGACTGTTCTCAGGTAATTCAAGTAGGAAGTAAAAACCCGCACCTTTATAAGCACACACACACAGAGGTTTTAGCAGTTAAAACTTGCCATATAGGTACATGAAACTTAGTCATAAAATTAGTGTTACTTCTCTAGATAAAGTTGCTTGCTTTATCACTAAACCCACATGAAGAATGGAGTTGACCTAACCCAACAGTTAGGAATTTATACCAAATCTACATGCACTGCTCAAATACACCTCATTTTTAGAGGCATGATTCATTTTAACCCCGTATGTTCCCGTTATCTTACAAACACAGTGTCATTTCCATGTTACTATTAAAAAAAAACCCAAAAAACCCCACTTGCTAACAGTTACAGGCTCACTGTACAGAGGGATGCTATTTACATAACAAACATGAATCTGACAGTCTTTTGAATTTCCCACTTCATTAATAATCTGGAGGCTTTCTAACACGCTGCATTCCTCATCTGGACTTTGTGAGTCTAGGAGGTATGAATAAGAACAAACTTTGGCCCTTGGCCTTTACTTTCCCATCTTTGTACTTTTCCAAACAGAATAAATACACTTTGAAAGCTTCAAGTAAGTTTTCTGGCATATGTTGCAGGGAAGTTTATGAAAGTATTAGTGATGCTAAAATACATGACTGAGTCGATGTAAGGAATGCTTTCCATTATAAAGAGTAAGAGCAGGCATATTTACTTTTCTGTTCTATTTGAAGTAAAACTATTATATTTTTACATACATTGTTTGATTGTATGTTTTCACAGACAAAATAAAGCCAACTTATCCGGGCCCTATAGTATATCTGTTAAAGGGGAAACTATGCAGCCCAGCAAGTTTTCCCTCCAATCCTTCTTTTCAGGCAAGTAATAAATCTTGAGTGAAAAAGTCACTGTGCTCTTCAGCTGTCACCACTAAGATTTTGTTTTTTAAAACCATAGCAGCCTTAAGGCTGATTTACTACTCAGTCCTACACACTCTGACAATCGAATAGTTGAAAACAAAAATCTCTTTTGCACACCTGGAAATATTTTATTGGCTGTACTCATGAGAAAACAAAGTTTTCATCAGTGAGGAAGGAGGCGGGGGAAGTGAGAGAGAGATTCAGGTGAATCTTAAAACCTCTTCTTGACTTAAAGAGAAACTTTGTACATATATACATGAACACAGAAACTACCTCTGCATTCAAACAGAGTGGTCAGGGTCTTCAGGGACTATGGGTTCACTATGCAATCCAGCCTCAAATCATCAACTTGGAAATCTTGGCCAGTAAACAGCAGTGACCATCAACCATGTCTATTTAGTCATTTCAGTTTGGCAGGTGAAAAGAATGTGTGACAACTTTTAAATCATTTCATTCACTCTTTTGCTCTTCTTTTTAAAAATAAACTTAGTAAGCTCTTAATCACCCTGGTGTAAACATCTGATATTAATAAAGGCAAAATTAGACCTTTGAGAAACAGCTACTTTCCAGAGCACCTCTTTGCCCTAGTCAGAGTTGCAAGTTTAACAAGATTAAGGGTAAAAACCCAAACACATACCAGAGAAAACCAATTGATGGAAAACGTGATGGTGCCAAAATTGTGAAACTATTTTAGAATATCAGATCCTCTTTTCAATGACATGTAGTTTGATATCATTTTTCCCTAAAGCTTCATTTTCTGAAAATTTATTACATGCTCCAGAACAATCTTGTCTTCAAAAGAAATCCCACATCTTCTGTTGTTTCAAAGAACCATACCTGCACCTGGGCAAAATGAATTAAGTACTCTAGGTGCTGGCTGACTGAAAAGGAGACCCACAAAATCTCGCTTGCTATTTATAATCCCAGGGCTTTACAAGAATATGAGGAGTGCCCTTAGACAAGTAGAGAGGCCTTTCAGCATTTAAAGTGAAAAAAACCAATAATTAATGGTTCAGCAACATAGGGAAACATGGCGATTGCATTTACGTACTTTGATTCCTACTCCAAAATACTTTCCCAGCTGTTCTATTCTCGTGATGCCTACAAAGCTCATCTACAAATGAAGACTGATTTCAGTAATATGGTATCAGGCAGGCAAAGCAGTTTAGCAACTTACTTGTTAGTTATCTCTATCATTCCCAAGGCTGGACTGCATCTCCACTAACCTAGCAGTGCCAAATTAAGTATGTAGAAAGATTTCACTCTAACTATTGCTTACTTAGTACTAATTTATTCAACTGCCATAAAACACTCTGCCAAGCAGTAAGTGTCCCAGCACCATCTCCTTCTAAAAAGTACCCAGTCTTGTGCTCCCTGTCTTCCAAATCTGGATGAAATCTGCACAGGAGCAATGCTGAGAAATGGCAGCTGGAGACATAGCCCCCTTCCCTGGGGGGGGTGCTGGGATTCTGCTCATGTTGTATCACTGCAAGGCCAAGGGACACTCGACTGCTCATCTTCAAGCCATCTCCAATGCAGGGCAGAATGAAAAGTGAGGTATTTACATTTCCTCCTCCAAAGTCCTAAAGCAGTTTAGCATAGGTGGGGCCTTCTTTCAAGCACAGCTTGATTAGGGGGTTTCCCAACTGAGTACTAGGGAGAGAAAAGAAAATAAATCAAAGTTGTCCCTCACAATTCCATGTACAACTCTATCTGTGTTCACGTACCTAAAGCGGCAAGGAGTGGTGGGATGGTTTGTTGAGAAGACAGCACCAGGCACTTCTCAGAGGTACGCAGCAGGCACAAGTTGCAGCAAGTTAGACTGTTAGACATAAGGAGGAAAATCTTCCCAGTGAAGGTGGTCAAACAGCACAGCAGCTGCCCAGAGGCTGTGAAATCTCCATCCTTGGAGAAACTAAAAACTCTCCTGGACCAGCCTTGAGCAACCTCACCTAACACTGAAGTTGGCCCTGCTCAAGCAGGAGGCTGGACTAGAAGACCCCCAGGGCCCCTTCCAACCTAGAGTATTTTATGGTCTTCGATCAAATGGAGGGGTGGAGGGGTGTCACGGAGGGAAGCAGCACATGACTGATGGATTATGTGGCTTGTAACTCTACAATCCTACGCTATATTTGGGAAAAACTGAAATCCTACCAAGTTAAAGCTGTAACATAGGAAGAACCTTTAATAAGATATATCTGGCCAAAATGGAAATCACAAATAGGCAAATATATAAAAAGGAAAATATATTACGTGGTAGTGAGTTAAGTTTGTGCCACTGCATCTGACTGCTAAATATGCTTGTAGCATCACCTGCTTTATAACAGCACATACACATTTCCAGACAATAATGAATAAATATGCAAGATTCTTTCCTGTTCCTTTTAACTTGTAAAACTGCAAACCTAAATATTTGAATTTCTTCCATAAGCCTTCAGAAAGACAGAACTTTGATGTTTTTAAAGAGGAAAGGTTATTTACTTTTACTGCAGGCAAGAAATTATAATTCCTTTACTGATTCTGCCAAATGGCTCTATCATGCATTTTTTGTTTTCATCAAAACAAGACACTTTAAATTAAGGTTGTCCCATAACTACACAGTAATCAACATTTTGAGGGTCAGATCAACTTGATGAACCTCTATTTGACTTCTCTGCCCAGAAGACTCCTCCAAATCCAAATGAACCATGGGGGAAGGGAGTTTTATTCCCTTTCCTCATGCTTGGCAGTTGCTAGGAAAAACACAGGCTGCAGTTTGGGGTTTTTTTTGTTTACGTAAGCAGAACAGATAACTCAGTAGTATCCACATGGTTCTTAAACTAAATAAACTGGATTGAAACCCAGTGGTTAATACACTGAAGCCAAAAGAACTTATCTAAGGAAGAGCAAAACTTGCAGGTGAAGGAAGAGGAGGTCGAAGAGGAAAAAGGTGAAGAGGAAGGCTAGGAAGCAGGAAGTTTTTAAAAAGCAAAATAAATATGCAAAAGGAGGCAGCAAAAATCCTCTGCACTGGCACAATACACAGAACATGTGCTCTTATACCAACACACAAGATGCTTCGAAATTGGGAGCCAAGACCTCCTGTACTCACAAAGCATTCGTAAAGATTCAGCTCTTCAGTATTCAACCTACCAGGATAGTTTCTGGTTTAAGCTACACTGAAGCCCACTAACCGAACGTGGACAAAATCCAGACCATCATCAATCTAAGGACAATGGGCAATGTTGACAGCACAGCATCTCATTAATCTTCATTTGTCCTGTCACATCCTGTCATTCTTATGCAAATAGTATATTTGAGGATACATCTTTTCTGCACCCCACGATAAGGAGAAGTGAAGCTGTCAGGAGCACCAGGATGTCATCCTATACCACAGGCCATCACTTCACTCAGCACCTCGTGTTTTACATCACAGCTAATGTGTTTGACATTCAAATTTGACCCAGCAGGAGGTAAAACTATCTGATGCCACAGCAACATGCATCTTGCTTCCTGTGCTAAAACATTCACCAAGGTCCCTGGGGATCTGACAGTCTCTTTTCCTCTGCTGTACCCTTGCTAATGGAGATTGAAACACTGCTTAAGAGAAAAAAGATATCTGCATGGGCAGGTAAGGATAGCAGTTCATCCCCCTCACCCAAGATATAAACCCAGTACTAAAAGGCTAGGAAAACAGGTTCCACTGAAAAAAAAAAAAAGGGGGGACACACAAATCTTGATGAGTTGGTCTAGGTTTTCTTCCATGGAAATCTGTCAGACTACACCTGAAAACATGTCTACATATAAGTCTGAATAGAACATTTAATTTCAAGCTAAGCAAATTACACACAGTGTTAAAAATATTTTATGCGAGGTTTGTGGGGATGAGTGATCTCTCTTGTTAGGCCAACTGATACATGGGAAAATACAGACTTTGAATCATAAGCAGCTCCATAAAGTTATTGCTAAATATTTTAGGTATGAAAAATCACTCCTGATTGGGTAAGTCACCAAAAACAAAAAGCCTTTTCCCAATTATTATTCATCAATTTTACTTATAGAATGAAGAATAAAAGGGAAGGTTTTACTATTATTACTGACTCAGAATGTTTTGTTTCTGTATCACTTTCAAAGAATGTTCAGAACATCTTGTTCCAGAGTATTTCCCTTCCAAGAGAAATCACTTTCTGTAATATACACGGCTGAAAACAGTAGATGCCATTTTTGTTTTCTTATGAAAAATAGAAACTATCCCAAAGTATTTCCAGCATCCCATGAATGGGATGCAAAGTAGCTAAGTGCTACAAACATGGGATACAACTTAAGGTTGGAATAATATTTCAATACAATCATGACATCTTAGAGAAATTACCTTATTAATAGACATTTCTAACAAGCCAAAGCAAGTTTACCATTCAACATAACTTTATAAAGTCTGACTCAAAATCTATTCACTACTCAAAAGCAACATACTGCAGTGTTTGCAGGAATGATGAAGTCTGCACTAGGCTCAGGGGAATACCCTTACATTTGATATTCCCATGTGCTGTTTTCAAATTACAAAAGATTAATCATCACATATTTGTCAGTTAAGAAGCAGCCACATAAATGAAGACACTGAAATGGACTGTTACCAAATTGTAAGCATATAATATGAAGCTTACAAAGCATGCATTCCTCAAGCATTTCTTGGTTTGAAAAGCTAAGAGACAGTCACAAAAAGCATACCAGACATCTTCCCAGGCCCTGTAAGTAGAGAACACAGACTGCCTTGTGCCTTTATACCATATGTAAAGCTCATGCGTTAAAAAATACTGGATAGTCTTCAGACACCTATGAAAACAGGACACTCATTTATTCTAAGATGTAACTGAACTGATATTTCCATATAAAATATTAAATTGATTTATCAAAATGTTACATTTTGAAAGGGATCACCGATCACAAAGTAAACTAAAAAGCCTACACCGAAAGATTCCCCATTAAGTAAAGTTCACAGTACACATTCTGGTGTCAGTCTGCTTTCTTCCAAGGAAAAAAAAAGGTGCAACTCATGCACTGCAAATATTGCACAGACCCAGGAGAAGATGGTGGCCTGGTATAGCTTGTCTGGTCTGGATGAAGCATAATGTGAGCAATACCAAATCAAATGTGATTCTCCTGTCCCTTTAAATCACCGTTTAAAATCCCCCTTACTCCAGATTGGTGAAATTTTGTTCTTGTATTCTGTAAGTGAATGCTTTCTACAAAGTTACCAGAACTCTAATTTTTCCATTATATCTTGGTAAAAATAGTTTTAAATAAAACTATTAAATATCCATTCATGGTTTCTTGCTAATAAAATTCCTATAATCACAGCTTGCTACTGTGGATGCACTGTCTCATGTAACTTTTTCATTTTCTTTACATTTAGAGTCAAGACTATCAGCTTTACTTGGGAAAAGAATACATAAGATATGTTGTCACCTAAACACAACTGCGCTGTTAGTTCTTAAAAGTTCACCACCCCCCTAAAATTCAGATGCACAAAAGATGTCAAATTCTTACCCACCATAATAAAATGAAAACGTTCAGTCCCAGGCTAAGAGGTCTGGATTTGCATCAGTGATGTAGGTACAACTGGCATATATCTAGTAACTTAGGTTCTATCTAAAAGTTCTTGGTATGGCAGGGTGGTACCCTTAACACATGGTAGTACTTTCCCAATATTGCCAATATTTCAAATAAATACTGTCCCAGCATGCCAATATTTCAAATAAAAACTAAAATATAAGAAAACAGCATTCACTGTGGTCCCAAGAGAAATCCAGCAAAAGGGAGAATGATAGAGAACTGAATTCCCAGGTGGTGATGGAGATAACACAGTTCAGTGTCGAACTGACTCAGAAGTAATTCTTTTCAAATTCAGCTTACTCTGACACCAAAGAATAGTTACCAAAGAAAACTGAAATCAATTTGACAAAAGTGGAATCTTTAAAATTTCTATTTTGCACAGGCATATTTTTCACTGATGAGTTTTATCATCTTTAACTGTAAACTCTTTGCCAGCTCTGCTTTGCCATGGCAGCCACAGAGATAGTGTGTAAGCAAGCTCAAGTAAGCCTTTGTCAGGACACCATCAGCTGTGTGGCTTCCTTCAGTTCAAAAGGGAAGAGGCTGTGTTCTGGAGCCAAAATACAAGTTTTTTTCCACAAAACTTCATGTGTATATAAACCTTACTTTAAAAGTGCATGCTTCATAGGTATTTTATGCCAGAATGCTCCAAGACAAACAGAAAGGACTATTCCAGAAACAGTTTAAAATGGGAGAATTTGTTAACATTAAAAATGTCTAAGAAACTTTTAAGAAACCCTAGAAAAGATCAGAAAAAATAAACTTCATTAACTTGTCATCAAATTCATGAATGTTGTAAAGGTGAAAAGTTGTGGAATAAAGAACCCTACCAATGCTCCAAAATTTATCTTAAAGGAAATCACTTCAGACTGGTCCATTTACTGCACTTAGCTGTGAGAAGACACAGAAGTGGTAGATGGTTTTAAAGTGGATTTTCTAGAGGGCTGCTGGGTTGGTTTTGTGTTTGGAGGTTTTCTGCAGTCAGTGTTACAACCCTCCTGTTTTTACAAACTTGAAATGTTCTTGTCGCTCCAGCAGAGCTGCCGCAGGATCTAAGGAGAAATTGCACTGTTTACACTTGGAAACCTTATTGCTGGCAGCAATGGCACTGAGGAGATATTTAATCTTTTGAAAGGAAGTAACTAATGAAACCAACAAACTCCAGCAAACTCCTGCATAAACAAACACAACAGAAGCAAAAACCACAGAAGCAGTTTGACAGAAATGCTGTTGCACAAGTTCAATGAGCTTGATTTAAGGAAAATTTCTTCTAGGAAATAGATACTTAAGGCTATCACAAAACATTTTGTTTCTGTTAAAAATTCTGTAGAGGGATAAAAAAAAGCAAGGGACATAATCCTTTCCTTTGCCTCGTCTTCATTTGCAAACTTCTAGTCTTAATCATTAAATCGATAAGATAACAGTTTGGAGAGTAAAAGAGAATGGAATTATACCAAAATCTGGTCTTCTCAGGAGAACAGGATATATGACAGTGCATCTATTCATACCTTGTCTATCATGTCCGGTCTGTTTGTAGCTGCCAAAATTGTCACGTCCTTCAGCTGTTCTATCCCATCCATTTCCGTTAACAACTGAGCCAAGACACGGTCTGCTACATTTCCAGCACCTGAAGAGCTGATTTAAAAAAAAAAAAAAAAAAAAGAAAGGTCACAGCATTAGCTTTCCCTTCCTAGAAAACTGGAGAGAGGAAAGAATATACCGTTCTTTTCAATGTACAGGGAACCATCTTTTTATCTTAATTCTTTCTGACTTTTATTTTCACCTTCAATCCCTGAAACAGTATCAGTCATATGAAGTGAGTAAAAGCAAATCAGAGAATTAGTCCTTCAAGGTTTCTTGGTATTCAGTAAAGCAACTGAGGTTTTTTTACTTACTACCCTGCTATGTAGGTTGTAAAGAATTTAACACAGTGTGGATGTCTGGAATAAACATTTTTAAGATAACTGAATTCATGCAAGCTTCTTTACTAGTCAGACAAACTTCCATTTTTAGCACCATCCAAGTGAGTGCTTACACCACTCTATGCAGTATAAAAAATTAGGTAGTTATGTATTTCGCAGAGTTGCTCTACATTTTTGTTTTCCCCATCAAATGAGAATAAATTGAGTGTTGACCAACTGCCTCATAATAGCATTGTCAGCCCTTTAACTCAGCTAATTTTCCAGATACCAGGAAAAAAACCCAAGACTGAGAAACTGAAAACTCCAGTTTTGAAATCACCAATATGTGAAAAGCCTAAACAGACAAGGCATAAACTATTCTAGGCATCTATTTTTTTTAGTTTGGAATTAACTCTGGTAACTTTGAAGTTTATGGAAAATTTGCTCACATTGCTTAACTATGTGTAACAAAAAGAATTATAGAAATAAACTATTATTTTCATTAAAGCTTCTAATATTTTAAAAAGAATAACCAAATAATGTACCACCTTCTTCCCAGACAATTTTTTGACAAATAAATATGTGTGTGTGTACGTATGTATGGATGTGCGCATATATTCACAGATGTAACAAAGAATGCGGAAAAGGAAGATATGGCATAAATCAAATTAAGAGACCAAGCACATATGTTGTGATAAATAATACATCTCATGAACAGTTGTGTTCTTTTTAACATCCTAATTCTGTACAAAGAGGCTTTATTTCTGAAACATTATATAAAACAGGTGACTGCACACCATATAATTTTTTAGTTTTGAAAGAATACTGGACCTAGGAGATACGAGGACCATACACAGATAACTGCGTACACTCATATGTTGGCAGACATACTACACAAATTATGTAGTATATGTGTTCCTTGTAGCATCCAGCTCTGTATAAATACAGGGGGGCCAGGGTGAGTGCACGCAGCAGCTTGTCCCAGAAGTTCCCTCTGCTGAGCTGGGGCAGAGAAGCTGAAGCAGGCCGGGGAAGGCATCTGGGAACTGCCAGACAGCACTGAAAATGTGGGCTTTATTGGCCTTTGCCAGAAACCAGGAGCCCTACTCTTGGCACATGCCAAAAGCCTGGCTGTTTTTGACACAAGCTTCCCTTCGGATGGCATGCACAAACTTACCTCTTCTTCCACCGAGGGGACTGCTCTTCTAGGGTTATTCCCCCCTCCATTACACAGGGGAGGGCCTCATTGCTCTACCCTTAAATAGGTCCTTTTCAATACAATTTTAAAAAATTAATCTCTCCAATTCTTCTGGATCCCTCTAACTTCACACTAAGAAGCGAAAGGAAGTTTGATACTTAAAATGAGGCTGGGCTTCTTCCCGCAATATACATTTTTCTACTGTCACCCCAAATCTACATAAGATTAAAATAACTTTTTAATCTCAATTTTTTTTCAAAGTCCTTTTCCAAAAGTACTCTTAAATGTTTATACAGATATACAGGCACCTACACACACAAACGCAGTACAATTATCCTGCCGAACACAAGTTTCCAAAAAGAAATACTAGATTTTAAAGTAGAAGCACTCCAATTACTTCCAACAGATAGAAAATACACACATACAGTTGCATAGTTATTATGCACATATATTGCTGCAGCACTGCCATCCACCACCAGCACACCTGCAACCAAAGTGCTTCCTAAATGTCCCAGAGCCAAAGCAACAGTAATGACTCCATCGCTGCTCTACAGATCGCCTCCAAATAAATTCTCTAACTTTCCTATTCTACAACTGGTTCTGTAATTTTCCTGTGCAAAACAGTTAACTTATCAGACCTAGTCTGGAAAATATCTTTGAGGAGCTATAATAAACGCTGGCTAACAGAATATTTAGGTTGCTAAGAAATATTAGAGAAGGGACTTGGGTTAGCTAGTCGTCAGTTTTTCAGTTTGCTGCAGCCACATTAGAAACTCCCCAGTGACATTAGAGCATTTCTAATATACCCATGGGTCATGGTCCCACTGACTTATAGAGGGCTGAACATGATAAAACACTTCAGGTGTTGGACAAGGATAGTAAATGCTTTTCGAAGGACACAGAGCTTAAAGGAAATTAAAATCAACTTTGTAACAATAAGCTAGTCTCAGTAGGGATTCAGGCCTCCCATCTTGCAGAAGTTTCACATTTACTTGACTTTATATCCAATAGACTGCACACAAGAAAAAGCTAAGCAGAGGAAAAAAATAATTGTAAAACTGGGACCAAAATGTTAATATTCTATTGATCTGAAGCTAGAAGTCTTTGGGGGAGATGCTAAACTTTTTTTTTTTTTTAAAGAAATAATGAAATATTTGGTTGTAAAGAGAGGTGGCTAGAAAGAATATTACATCTTTCCCCAATATAAACATTTCTCTTACAAGCTTCAGACTGAAAAAAAATAAAGAACTGTTTACTCTAAAGACCCCCACTGTTACAGGGGAATGTACACTGCAAAGACTTTCATGCAATTAGGGCATAATCAGAAAATTGCAATTATGCAATCACTGATGGCATAATACTGCTCAAACAACGAAGGAGGATACCAGTGCATTATTAGGGGCTTTATTATTATTATCTGTTAAAAGTCGAGTAAAAGAAATTTAAAACCATGCATGCAAAAACTAAAAAAAATAAAAACAGTATCAAATGAAGATATGTCTGGGATCTATGACACCAGGAATTCCAATTCCAGTGCTTTTATTTACATAGTTCACCAAGCTGTCATACGATGCACCATTTTTAGCACAGAGTCTAGAGCAAATTAGCTTTTGGCTTAACAGGATACCCTATAAAAATCACAGGCAGGCACAGGTTTACAGTGAGAGATCTCTTTACCAGCTGCTCAGAGCTGCATCGGAGCTGCACCACACGCTCGGAGAGTTCTAGTGCCGCCCAAGCTGTTAATCTGAAGGGTGACGCGCAAGTATGCGTTTTTCCATTTTCCCATGATTTCCCAGCAAGGGTTTCAAATTAACACAGGCAATGTTCATTAAGGCTGCCCGGACTTTTGACGCAAACAGCAGCCAGAGAAACAAGTTATGATTATCCCTCCAGTCCCATGGAGGCACTGCCAAAACCAACTTCCAGCCAAGGGGCTGTCTTTGTGTGTGTCCCGTCCCCACCCCGCCCCCCGCCACCTGACCTCCACACGTTGATGTCATCATCACAACTGCATGGAAATAGTCCTCAAAAGGCACGTCCTGGTACAAACTAATTTCCTGTCAACACGCCGCCTGCAAATCCAGGCAGTCAGAATTAAGCCCCTCACATAATCCATGCAGGGCCATGTGTGCACGGATGCGCGTATGCAAGAGCCATGCCCTAACCAGAAATACCTTGAACTTCAAAATAAAAAAATGTGTGAACAAAGAGGAGTCTGGCTGCTCCACAAGGGCCTGAGAATTTCAAGTAATCTCTTGTGTTGCCCTAATGAAATACATCAGCCTGTAGGTTATGTGTTATTTTAATCTTTTTGCCAACCCCTCTTTCATTAAAATCCTCAATGAAGTAGTTTTAAAGGCAAAAAATGTCTTTGCTTACTAGTTTATTACATCAGTTAGAGCCAGATATCCTCCCCTCTGTGGTATTTCAGCTAATCCTGCAAGTGTCCCAGCAGTCTCAGACCAAGCACACATGTGCTCTGGCACAGACACTTCACTTGGACCATCACAGAAGCTTTCTGAATGGCAAAAGCCTGTCAGGTAAGACTATCTGTGTATTGAAACAGACTATTGAATACGAAAACCAAAACCTGTTCTTGGTATTTTATTTTAGCTAAAGGCACTTCCAATACACATTTTGACAGAATAAAGCATACATTCTACAGTGCACCAAAGCCTCACAATTAAGCTGAATTAATTCTGGCCTTGTCTGATGGAACTGAGAGACTGTAAGCCCCAGCTCCAAATTCAATATAGCGGGTGAGGGCTCTCCATAGCACCTTTTCTTTCACCTTATCCAATGACCATTCTAATGGGTGTCAGTGAGCACGGACATTTCCCCTTGAACATCTTAAGCCACTCTCATACTTCTTCCTGGGAATATGAAAGCAACTGCAGCCTGATTCTGTCACTGCATCAAGGAGTACATACAATTCACTAGCTTAGATAGTTCTTCAAGCCACGGAGACTTTTCTCCCAGACATAACCAGATGTATGAAGTCACCAGATTTAAATCTGTTACCCTTCCTGCTATGGGCATTTTTTTGACAGCAACTGACTTCTTGTTTTGTACATCGTTACTTATTTAACTTCCTTTTCTTCTTCTCCCCCTCTCTTATCTAACAGAATTTTTTAATATTTAAAAACTCAAAACAGTCTGAGAATGCAACCATTACTGTTTCACCTCAGATGAAACTTGGTAAGCATCACCACTGTGAGCTAATGCAAATGTACACTTGCATCACCTGACAACCTAGAATACTTCCAAAGCCAATGGAATGAATGTTTTTTCAGAACACCAGGTGTCATTTTCATTGGAAAATGTTTTTAAATCTCAATTACCATTTAAATCCTGTAAAGGAAAACCAGTGACTCGCCATCCCACCACTGACTTCAGTGGCACTGAAGCCCGTCTGAACAGCTTAGCTTCAGAACCAAGACCTTAATTTAGTTATGCTGCTAAACTGTAGACATGAAATGCAGGAAATATTCACACAATAACATTCTGAGCACTCTTAAATTCACAGCAACTGTGAAGCTACAACACCAGGAAGAAGTCTGGAAGGGCCCCTCTCCTGAGAAGCCCCATTTCTGCACAGATGACCCTACCTCAGGCAGATCTGTAAGGTCAAAGAGGCAGACCTCAGGAGAAGTATCCAGGATAAATTACTGCAGAGGGATTAATCTCCACACAGCTGAAATCTATAATACAGGTTTTGTGAGAATGGAGTACAGCCCACCTTCTTTTCCAAAATGTCATATCAGGCAAGATTTACATACAGATAAAAGCTGCCTTTATTATTTTTTTCCTTTAACAAAAGAATTGCAATCATAATCAAAATTTACGGATTTTAAAAATACTTGTGAACGTGATATCATCTCGAATAATTCTTTTACTGGAATCTCTGGAAATAATTTCATACCAAAACAAACGTAAAACTCATTGACATGACAAATTGGTTGGTATCAAAAAATTAATATAAGTTGAAATAGACCTTTCTGGCAGGACTCTCTGCTTCTTCACAAACTACTGAGGTAAAAGGTTCCTGAAATACCAAAGCCCCCTGCCAGCACACTCCCACGCAAGAGTCGCCTTGCTCACACAGTCTGAAGGATTTTTATTGAGTCTGACATTTCTGTCAGAGCTTTGCAGGGGTAACCTGTCAGCAAGGAGCACCTGCCAAGTCCGTCTTTTCAGTCCAACTGCCATGATCGTAATTAACTGTCACACTGTTTTATTTCCTTCCCTCACAAACTCTGGTGAAATATAGCTTTGGCAGTTCAAGGTTTTCCACAGCATTAGGAAAAAAAAATTTTAAAATCTACTCTGATAGCATTACCAGAAAAATAATAATTGCAGCATCTTTCCAGATACCGAATTTCACTCAAAAATTCTGTCAGTGGGGCATTTTGTCCAGCAGAATGGACACTGGCATGCCAGTTAGAAAAAGCAGGCTCTTCCACACAGATATATCTTGCTGAAATATTAATTCAGTCAGAACAGTCTTATATCTAAAGATAGCAGAGCAGGCCCTTATGTTAGCCTTGAGCTTTGGTTCCCTTGAATGCTACTGGGGCTTCAAAACCCAAACTTTACTAAATTTACTAGGATTACAGAGACATGCATGTTTACATAAGCAGCACAATATCACTATTTCTTCCCTATAGCAGTTTTCCCTCTGCCCCTCAAAATCACAACACTTTTTACATCACATACTTAGTTCTGCACAGTTCCTGTTTCGAGCTGCAAAACTGTCATCCACAATTACTAATTGACTCCTCTATGTACGTGCACTCAACAAAAGAGGTATTTCATAAAACAAAAAGGCAAAGCAAACATACCTAGGCCTAAGTGATCATTATTAAAACACTGGGCCAAATTCACTTCTGGCACATGTATGGTACAACTTCAATGCATATTATTAATTCAGACCACTACAAATACTACAGGCTTGGATGTTATTAAAAAGTCTAGGAGAGATATACAGTGTGCAAATCTTGTATGTTATCAGTTAAATGTTTTGGCTATTCATTTAAAAAAAATAAACAACAAACCCTCTTCAGTGCTAAGATAAGACACATTCCCCATAGAAGGGAATTTTCCTGTCTGTGTCACCAGAAAAACTCTGAAAGAAGATAATCCTAAACCCTTCTCTCCGTCAGCACCCTACAATTAGATGCTGTCATATTCTGTACACGCCTGTATCAGCTATTACCTACTATATTGTTTCACATATTGCCTGTTTCCTCAAGAGCAAAATTCAAGTACTACAGAAGGGAAATCTCCAGAGGAAACCCAGAGAAGTCTGGGAAATTCAGAGACTGGGTAGAACATTTAGCTTTATGGTCACCTCCAGGCCAAAATGGTGTTTTGCCAACTGTCAATTCGCCAATTAAGTGCGGTTCATGTCATTTGGTTTTTAAGACATTAGAAAAGCACAGAAAAATAAAAGAATTCCTCATACTCCTTGAGTGGCCTCCAACTTCTAAGCAAGCTTCCTAAAAAGAGAAGATGAGCTTTGTGAAAACAGGAAACGGTGCTCAGCTATCAGCAGGTGACTTTGAGACAAATGGCCTATAGACCACTGCAGAAACATCCTAATTATCCTTCACAGTCAGGCAACCAGCCTCTTGCATTTGCCCAGATTTCTTGTTATTGCAGCTTCCAGAAGTTAGTGAAGTAGGCCCAGAAAAATGAAATGTAATGAAAGGAGCGAAAAGGAGCCAGTTTCAGATGGGTTTGGAATCAACAGGCTTTCTTCCAGAGGGCTTTCCCCAAGCACATCTCCAAATCTTTAAGTATCTAGGTGGTGATCCATCATCCATTTCCATCTGCCTGCAACTAATTCCAGACACACATCCAGACACACATAGATGTTAGACCTTGCTTTCATCTGGCCCTGGCACTGTCTAGCTGAAACAAGAAGGATGCTAACATCAAGAGTTCTCCTATTCTGTTAACACTAACACTGCCTTAAAAAAACAAAAAAACACCAAACACACACCTGATGCACAGTAAATTTCCCATTTCCTTTCCTTCTGTTTTCCTCAGCATTTCTCCTCTGCGCATTCCTGGAAGTTAATCAAGTTGAAAACTGTAATCAATCATGTCTACCAGGGAAGCAAGTACAGTTTAAATTGGAAGTATTACAGACCTAGAAGTAACCAACTAGACAGGATTTCATTTCATTATAACAATATTTAAGTATAAGAGGTTCAGCTTTCGTCTGGAATAAGTTTCATTTATAAGTTTTAATTATAATTACATTCCACTCGAATTTAATTTAAAATAATAAAAAATAAAAAATAGAATAAAAAAGACCTTCAATCGTTACAGTCCTAACCCGGCAGGCAGTTGTAGCCTGCTTGGGCCATTTTGTGTGAGTAAGCTGACCTTTTTCCATAGCCAACACCATACCGGGAATTGAATTGGTCACCATGTATGTCCACTTCTGATCCCTCTAATCCTGGTATCTGTTTCAACTGGACCTCTGGAAGGAATCCAGACAGAGGCTCAAATTCATGCCTTTAGCTGAAGCATTTTGCTGCAGGTCAACTTTGCCACAGCACTCCCAAGCACTGCAGAACAGGCTCACCTATATTAACAGACTTGATTAGTCCTTCTAAACCCTGGACATCTATTCATGCACTTGAATGACTTCAAGAAAAGGGTTTACAGATCCAGTCCTGCTTCTACTGATGCCAATCAATGGAAGTCTGTACTGACTTCAAATGTCCGAATTATAATACAGGCTGGCAAAGTTACAAATTACTGGGGTTTTTAAACAAAAAGGAAGAAACAGAGATTTAAAACACACTGTGATAGAGGACTCTTGCTAGACAAGAAGCATTAACGAGTTTGTTTTAACATTAAAGGGATCGCAGACATTTATCGTATATACACACAACCTATGGGTAATGCTATTTGTTAAAATTGCTATTCTGAAGCAAATTACAAGCTTTACTGTACGATTAAACTGTTTCAAAACTTTACTTTTTCACCACTCCTTGCTAGGCCTAAAATAGAAAGCTGGCACTGGACATGCAGCTTTTTTCCCAGACAATATTTCTATTTGGATACCAAATTCCAAAACTTTGAAGAATTCAGACAGCAGTCACAAAAGTTTTGAATGCCTCAACTCTGTCACATCCAAACACTGCTCAGATATTGCAGGGAATCAGCTGATGTTCCCCAACTCAGGGACAACCAGTGCCAACATCAGCCAGCAACACGAAGCTCCTTGCCTAACTGAGCCAGCTGCTAGAATCGTGTCCCTCACAACACAAGTATGGAACACGGAAACTGTATTTCTTCCATGGATTCTTTGTTTACTTTCTTTTGCCTTTGCATGAATCATATTAGGATGACAATACCTCCTCTAGGTCTACCACTGGTAATTTATCCTTTGCAAGGTGGTTTTCTGATAAGAACCTCTATCCTACCTAATGTCACTTTGCTCTGACCCTGCAGGGTCCAGCCCGTAGGTTCCATTGTTAGGATGCAGTACACTGACTTCCTTCATGACAGAGGCTGCCGATTACACCAGGGAATTTGCATAGATGCAAAAATGTGACAGTATGTTCAAGTGTACAGTGTAGTATGTGCTACAGTGTACAGTAGAAATATATGCTAAAATATTCCAAAGACAGACAGACAATTTGTTTTAAAAACAGATTTATCACAGTCCCTGTTAAAAACAGAGATGACAGTACAGAAGAGAAGCTGCTGCTCTTCACAGCTTCATTTAGAAGCCTGAGGGCCTCAAAAGTTAAGACTGCAAATATTTTAATACCTAAAGTGAAAACAGTATGGCTTTCAGAGGTTCTGCGCATTTTAAATTGTGGTTTAGGAATGTATCTATCCTTCCCCCCCGCATACAGGATAACTTCATCATATCATAGTTTCAGGAGATTGGTACCAAAGTCCCAACACATTGCCACTTCTACCCTCACTCTGAAAATGTTAGCATTATTCATCTACCAACTTGTTTTGGCCTCCATAAGTCAAATGCAAGGCACTCATTTTGTCCCTTTTCTTTCTTTTTTCCCCCTTTGAAAATGGAATTTATCAGTGTCTTTCATATCAGTCTACAACATTTCCCATCTTACATCACAAAGATTTGCACTTAAAGGGGAAAATGCTTTGCTTCTGAAAAACAAGAAAAGGAACAAATATGTCTCTTGCCCAAAAATCCTAAAAATCCTACTTATATAAACAATGTCCCATTTCCAAAGCACAGAGATTTCTTAAGTTCAGCAAACAGACTGTCTGTGCTGCATTTACACAGAGCCATGTTCATTCATCACTTTCAGGTCTAATTACCAAGCCATTTCCCTCTTGGCAACCTCTAATGGCCAGAAGAATTAGGTTTTACATGGTCAGGATACCAAGGGATAACAAATACCCATAACTCTTTGCAGCTGAGCAATTTGTAAAGTCTCTCAAGCTTTGTCTGGGCAAGGGATTACTTCGAGGCACACTTTCCTCCTCATGCTCTGCTGTATCTGGACCAGTCCTGCAGGTCTCACTTCAGCACAGTCTCTCCTACAAAAAGTCGTAACAACATCTTTCAGAAGTAAGGAGAAAGAAAATGAAGTTATAACCCACTCCTAAAAGCAAATGCTGATTAGAACCACAAAGCAGTGGAAAAGGCTCCACACCTCACGTAGTTCACCTCTTCTGGTGCACAACTGCTCCTTGCTGTATGTTAATCCGTGAAACATCAGTGTCAAGTGGTAGGTTGCTGGAGCTTCTCCCATATGATTAACTCACAGTGAAGGAGAACTGTCTGGGTAGCCAGGGAACAAGTTAGGAAAGCCAAAGTCCTGATAGAATTAAATCTAGCCAGGGATGTCAAGGGCAACAAAAAAACTTTTACAGGTACATCAGTCAAAAAAGGAAGACTAGGGAAAAGGAGGGGCCTCTCTGGAAGGAAAAGAGAGACCTGGCTACCCTGGATATGGAGAAGGCTGAGGTACTCAATGATTTTTCTGCCTCAGTCTTCACCAGCAAGGGCTCCAGCTATACTGCCTAAGGGGAAGAAGGCAAAGGTGAGGACTGGGAGAATGAAGAACCTCCCACTGTAGGAGAATGACAGGTTCAAGACCATCTAAGGAACCTAAAGGTGCACAGGTCCATGGGACCTGATGAGATGCATCCACAGGTCCTGAGGGAACTGGCACATGAAGTGGCTAAGCCACTACCCATCATATTTGAGAAGTCGTGGCAGTCCAGTGAAGTTCCCCCTGACTGGAAAAAGAGGAAACATAACATCTGTTTTTAAAAAGGGAAAAAAGGAAGACCTGAGGAACTACAGGCCAGTCAGTCTCACCTCTGTGCCTGGCAAGATCATGGAGCGGATCCTCCTGGAAACTATGCTAGGGCACATGGAAAATAAGGAGGTGATTGGTGACAGCCAGCATGGCTTCACTAAGAACAAGTTGTGCCTGACCAATTTGGTGGCCTTCTACAACAGGGTTACAGCATTGGTGGATAAGGGAAGAACAACTGACATCATCTACCTGGACTTGTGCAAAGCTTTTGACACTGTCCCACATGACATCCTTGTCTCTAAATTGGAGAGACATGGATTTGATGGATGGACCACCCGGTAGATAAGGAATTGGCTGGATGGTCACACTGAAAGAGTTGCGGTCAATGGCTTGATATCCAAGTGGAGAGCAGTGAGAAGAGGTGCTCCTCAGGGGGAGCCCTGGGACCAGTGCTGTTTAATGTCTTTGTTGGTGACATGGACAGTGGGATTGAGTGCACCCTCAGCAAGTTTGCCAACAACACCAACCTGTGAGGTGTGGTCGACACACTGGAGGGAAGGGATGTCATCCAGAGGGACCTGGACAGGCCTGAGAGGTGGGCCTGTGTGAACCTCATGAAGTTCAACAAGGTCAAGTGCAAGGTCCTACACATGGGTCAGGGCAATCCCAAGCACAAATACAGGCTGGGCCACGAGTGCATTGAGAGCAGCCCTGCAAAGAAGGACTTGGGGGTATTAGCGGATGGAAAACTGACTGTGAGCCAGCAATGTGTGCCAATCACATCCTGGGCTGTGTCAAGTGTGGCCAGCATGTCAAGGGAGGTGATTCTCCACCTCTACTCCGCTCTCAAGAGACCCCACCTGCAGTGCTGTGTCCAGCTCTGGAGCCCCCAACAGAAGAAGAACATGGACCTGCTCGAGCGGGTCCAGAGGAGGCCACAAAAATGATCAGGGGCTGGAGCACCTCCCTTATGAGGACAGGCTGAAAGAGTTAGGGTTGTTCAGCCTGGAGAAGAGAAGGCTCCAGGGAGACCTTATAGCGGCCTTCCAGTACTTAAAGGGGGCTACAGGAGAGATGGGGAGGGACTCTGTATCAGATAGGATGAGGGAGTAATGGTTTTAAACTGAAAGAGGGTAGATTTAGACTAGATATTAGGAAGAAATTCTTTACTGTGAGGGTGGTAAGACATTGGAACAGGTTGCCCAGAGAGGCTATGTCTGCCTCCTCCCTAAAAGTGTTCAAGGCCAGGTTGGACAGGGCTTTGAGCAACCTGGTCTAATGGAAGGTGTCCCTGACTGTAGCAGGGGGTTGGAACTAGATGATCTTTTAGCTCCTTTCCAACCCAAACCATTCTACAATTCAAATTCTCTACCAATAGCCTTCCTGATTTGCAGAAGTGTTTCCTATCTCAATCACTGTTCCTACTCAAAACTCATTGTGACACTTCTAACTTTCTACCCTCTTTTCTTCCACTGGTTTATTATCTATTCCTTAGAATCAGTTACAGTGAATGCCTCCATTTTTCTTTATAGTCAGTCCATTCAAACCCTAATTTTTTGTTTTCACTTCTCTCTAAACTTCCTCTAACATCGCAACATAAATCAGAGAGGGAAAAGTCTTCCAAGAGCGCTAAAGTGCAGTGCAACAGAACAAAATGCAGAAATGAATACAGCTCAGATTATCTTTCTGTCTTCACTATCAGATTGGAAACTCAAGTCCATTCAGAATCACCATCTCATCTTCTTGCATCAAGGACCTCCAGACTTCTCCATGAAGCAGCTGCTCCTTCTTCCTCATAGGTGCAGGATTAGATTTTTGTAAATTCTCTTCAAGGCTGGTATGTATCCAGCCCACACTTTCAATTCTTTAATTAATATGCATTATTTGCCTACATGTAAAATTGCAATGGGAGTGAGAATAGACAAGAAGAAAAAAACAGGAGTTTATTTCATATAGATAAAACCTATAGAACTTCTAAGCTGACTGGATAAGAAATAATCTTTTCAGAAATAATGCATTTTGACAGTGAACAATGTCAATTAATATCATTTTTTTGACTTCAAAATATTATTTCGTGTAACTAATAAATGCATATTTTGTAAAACAAAAGTGCTACACGTGACAGTTACATGAGGTAGAGTGTTAGATGTATTACAATTATGGAGTTATGACTTGGAAATGCATAATAAATAAAACACTGTGGCATATCTGAATGCAGCTACAGTGTTTGCCATGGAGTAATGACTTATGCAGTGACAGCGACTCCACTACATGATGCAGAGGAGATGCAAACAAGAAAATTCCTTAGCTTTCTTGATCTACCTCTACCATAATTAATTACAAAGTGTATTAGTTTGTATGTGCCTGCTTGTGAGAAGGAATTGGTTAGTGATCTCTAGAAAACATTGGGAGCAAAATGTTTGTGTTCTAAACCCACAAGCTTTAGTCATATCTAAACAAGTATTAATGGGTTAATGAATACTTGGCAAACTGCTTTGAAGAGCAAAAGCATTAAGCAATTACTCAATGTTATTTCGCATCTGTATTTCAGATCTGAACTATGCATAAAACTACTCTCACAACTTAACAGTTTAGGCTTCTCTGTATCTCTGGACATGTCCTGTTAGGATAGGAGAGGTTACCTACGCGGGAGATTTGGGATACAGCACATTCTGCACAAAGCCCACAGAATCCTAACAAGGATTTAAACTGTGAGGAAAAAACTTTTACAAAGCTGTATCACAGTGTTTTTCACTGCCAAGGCAGAGAAAACTAGTTCAACCAACAGAGGGAACAGGGAGACAATATAAACAGGTGTTTCCTTGAAAATTTCAGTATGGTTAGTAATAGTACAGGAAATGGATCTCCAGAGGCCACAAATCGTTAGCATCTCTAATGCATTTGCAAATTCCTACTGTGCAAAGTCAGCCTGTAAAAAAAGGCCATTTCTAATAAGTGCCTTGTCTGGTTTCCTACACCATTTAATTTCAGATGAATTTTATGAGAACTCTGCTACATGTTTTACCTCCCATCTGGTTCAGATTTGACAATGAAATATTTGTGTGTCCCACCCTGTTCTTTTTAAAGCTCTAAAACCAGATGTCTCCAGCACAACACGACTGCAGCAGGTCATACCACATTCTTCAGCAAGCTGTGCCAGGCCTACTACCCCCCACAGACAGTTCCAGGTAAGGTAAAATTGGA
The DNA here is from genome assembly GCF_047716275.1 of Strix uralensis. NCBI lineage: Eukaryota > Metazoa > Chordata > Aves > Strigiformes > Strigidae > Strix > Strix uralensis. The sequence continues at coordinate 71,606,868 of NC_133975.1, read as the reverse complement.
TTGTTTACTCCCTAAAAGAATAAAGCAAACAAACAAACAAGCTCAACATCTCTAGGGCACTGTGTGAAATGGCTTATTGTTCCAAAAGGTTTTACCTTGATGAAGTAGTGAAAACTGAACACATTAAGAATTGCAGCAGGGGGAGATATTTCCCCTCCCCCCTCTATTGGCTTGATTCCAGCACACGTTTTTGCAACTTCTCTATTGTGATAAGCATGCAGGTGTTTCAGTGTGCACTGCGGGGTGGCTAGCATTTCTAGGAAGCTTACAAATTTCATAGTTGTATACACTGCATATGAAAAGGATGCTGATGAAGACACCTTCTATCAGATTTTGCACTTTCAGCAGAAAATGTGTTCATTTTTTAGCAGTTTTACAGGGCAGCTCTATGTTGCATGTGATGCCACCTCCTATAACATAAACAATTTGTGGCACTGAAATATCAGACTGACACCTTTTACCCTTTTCTGCAGACACAGATGGCCCTTTTGCAATACAAAGGAATCTGTATGGATGCCGAGGTAGCTTCTTTTCCAGGAAAATTATGAAGTTGTGATGTGCCTTTAAACTGGACCAATACTTTCTACATGCACATATTTGATAGTTTTTCATGCAAAATAAAACAGAAAAAAAAGTACTTGCTTACAACAAGTAATAGAATTTTATAAGAAAGACCACTTACAGAGCCTGTCAAATCTTAAATACTACAGTAGCAACTAAAACCTACTATAATCCTCCTTCAGACAAGAGCTAAACATCTCTCAGAATCATTACAAAGCAGGATATTAAAAAAAACATTGTTAACTACTTGCACAATAATCCCTTTTTAATGTCACACATGAAAGGCCATAAGCATTCCCAAATCTTTTCATGAAGTTTTTCCCAGTCTGGTGAAATGTTTAAATGTCAGTGTAAATTTAGGTATAGGAGTAGTCTCCTTGGAAATCCGTGTTATATAGCATATGATCATATTGTTTGCTTGATGAAGACACTATATTAGGCCAGTGCAACAACCCTGGGAAAAGAAAGAAGTTAGTTACTGGAAATAAATGCAAGCTAAAACCACAGAAAAGAGCCAAAGGGCATGAGAACCAGTAGAATCATTCCTGCTAATGAGGTGAGAAAGGAGGAACTGCACCAGCTTACCTATTTATGCCAATTTAAATATGCTTGAGTAGAAGTCACAAATGCTATCCTTCTGCATGTGGAATGAATAAATTTAATAAAATAATTCTAGAAAGGTAATACACTTGTGATTGCACAATGTAGGAGTAATTTATCAGAAAATAATGTCTGTGATTTTTGTAACAGGATTACTTACTTTCCCCTTTCAACTGCCAAGGCATCTATTTCATCAAAGAAAAGAATTGAAGGAGACACTGCTCTGGCTTTTCTGAAGATCTAGAGAAACAACAACGAAACACTCAGTTTTAAGGGATGGAAAAACTTTTACAGAATGCTATCACCCCCTGCACACCTCAAAAGCTACAGAGCATTACAGAACAGACATAAGCCTTGTCGTCTTTTTTTTTTGTTCTAAAAAAAAAAAAAAAGCCCCCCAATAACCTAAATCTTTTACAAGTTATTCATGATACTGTGCTATGAAGGCTTATAGTGAAAGCTGCTACTGAATCCCAAACTTGACATGCATCACTAGGCCGATGCAGGAGGAAGTTAAACAACACAAAATATCCCTTCTGCTTTTCTTCTTTTCTTTTTTTTTTAAACTTAAACCAGAAGGAGGGTTTTTTGGAAAGTTTTAAGGTAACCTTAAGCAGAGAACAATGTGAATGCTAAGAAAGCTTAACATACAACATTATGTATAGCTTGCCCCTTCTCACCTCTCTCACTGCTCGTTCAGACTCCCCAACATATTTATTCATAAGCTCAGGTCCCTGCAAAATTTAAAAAAGAAAGTTTAAAAAGCACATTACATTTAAATACAAAACGACCGAGATGAGCTGCCAGTGCTACATTACTGATGCTCTGTTACAAGGAAGTTTGACAATTTGTCACTTGCAAGCCTTATTTGTGCATTTTCAGACTTACCTTCTACCTGTACCAGGTTTTCCTCCATTTGTTATAGCACTGTGCATGCAAGTTAGTCCTCTCGTCATAATACTTTCCTAGTACTTTCATGAGAAATGGAATTAACCAAAAAAAATAAACTCTTTGGGGTTCTTAAAAGCTGTTGGCTCAACAGCAGCAGCAACAAGGGGACTGTAAATCAGCCAGAAAGATGAATTACAGAAAAGCATTTACTTGCGCTCTCAACAGGCATCCTGTCCAGCCAAGCACCAAAACAGTGACTTAAACCAATGTTTAACAGTGCTTCTTTGAACTTGACAGTTTGCAGGTCCAAAAGGAAGAAGCTGCCATAGTAGCGCACCTGAAACCCATCCACGAGGTGCTCCATCCCCAGCAAGAAAGCTGTTCAGTGTCTCAGCTCATTCACATTCCTTCTCCTCTCTGCTGAGACTGCCAAGCACAATTATTAGTGCCAGCTGCTGCAGTGCCTGTTTATACTCACAGCCCTGTCCACTAGGAACAGACTGGAGACCACAGGGTCAACGTTCAAGTTTTGAACAAGTACTTAGAATTATAAAAAGTAAAACAATGGAGAATTCTCAGAGTATTTTCTCTTCTATTATATCCTGTAGGACAGGCTGCTTAAATAATGCTTCCTAATGGGACTAAGATTCTCATGGGATTGGTAACAACTCATTGACTTCAGCCTGGTTTGCATCAACACTGACCTGCAGCCACAACCAAAGATGATTATCCACCGCCCTGAACAAAAAAAGTCAGTGGCTTCAACCTATTTTCCAGGAAACAGGTGTCCTCATAATTTCACCAGCAGTAACAACATCCTTCTCCACAGTCAGAAAATTGAACAACCTTCCTATGCTTCACAGCTGCGAGTACCTTCAGGTACTGCTTGGCTCAGAGAGGTAAAGCAGCTTTAAACAGCAGGTATGTTAGAATTAAGAACGTGTGGCAGTTGCACATTTATACATTGGCAGCTAGACAGCTTCTGTTACAACCCCTCCTTGAACGGAACTGTCTGGACTTTGTACCCGCATCAGCAGAATACAGATTCACTACTCTAAAGATGCAGCATAGTGGTTTTTGCAGCCTCCCCTCTCCACACTCATTTCCAGTCTTGCACTAACAGTTAAATGCACTGACTTTATCTTGACGCTGGCACACCATTGGAAAGTACCTGCACCTATGTATGGGGAAAAAACGTACTCTAAAAAGAAAAGCACAAGTTATCCAGTATCGGCAAAGCATCCAGGCTATGCCACTATTTTTATGTATTTATTTTCAAAGAGTTGTCCATTATCCAAAGAACCAGGTGAGATACTGCAGTAGCCAGGCCTAGTGTACCACACAGGTAAAAGCAATCGTATAAGGGCTGGAAGAGCAGCACTGCATGCCTTGCCCATAGGAAATGTAAATGATACAATTAGCATCACTGCCTTTCATCAACATCCACCCTTAAAGCAACTGCCACAGTAGCTAGTGTCACCTGCAGGCTTTCAACAACTTCAAAATTTGAGTCTGTTGGATAGTTGCGTGGAAATAGAATTTTTCACACACATAATGAAGAATGCAGGAAAGAAAGGGAGAACAAAAAAACAAGGTAAGAGAGAAACACAAAGCCTATTCCTACTATTCACTCTGGGCACCTAACATGAGGAGCATGCAGCAGTTTGCACAGAACAGGCTTGCAGCTCAAAAAGACAGCACCCGGCTGCTCCTGGCCCTTGCCATTCATCACGTTCAGTGCAGATGAGGAATCTGATAGCATAGGCCTAACAAATCCTTACGGAATGAGAGCAGAGTCTTCTCTTTCTGTCCAGCTTTCTGTTAAACTGAGCTCATACACTGAGAAACCTCTGCAGATTCTACCTACAATTATAGATTTCTTTTACTAACTTCTTGGAGCCTGTGGATCTTCTCTTTCATGCCCTTATTCTCACAAGTAATCTTCAGTCACATCAGTATTCTCATGGAAACCAACATCATATACATCAGCGCCAATAGCGTACTCTTCTAGTATGACACAACATCAAATAGCCTGACATTTTCTTTTCTTTTGGCTGAGCACAAAAAAACACTTAAAACCAAAACTACTCTCTTTGAGCTTTAAGGTACAATATAATTTCAGATGCTTGGAGTTTTATTTTTAATTAAGCATTAAAATATGATCAAGGCAACATCAAAGCAATAAATACTGTTTAAAATGTTTCCAAAGAGAATTATTTTGAATGCATGGTTTTGCTGTAAGCTTTGACATGAAGTTTTTCTCCATTTTTCTCTTCATTAAGCAGGAACTCCGGGTGAAAGACCACTATGTATTATTAATGACCTGTGCCTCTTCATGGAGAACTTTCATGAAAATTGATTTGAAGGTCTCCTAGTTCACCACTGATGAGTGATACCAAAACCGGCATTGAGAACCATGGGTTTTATTGCAAGCGGCTTGGAACTCTTATTATACATGGCAATAAAGGAAAAGACTCCAAAGTAAGAGAAAGCACACACAGAAAAAGAGGAGGAATTGGTATACATTTCATCTCATGCAAACACTTAAAACCACAACACAAAAACTGGAAATGTTCAAAGAAGCTGGATGTAGAAATTGAACTGGGTTAGCTCTGGTCCCACCTCAGCTGAACCTCTGCCTCTCCCTGTCTGCAAATGGTCTGTCTTTCAGCAGAGATTCATGGCAGTTCTTTCAGAAGATAGATCTGTATGACAAGCAGTCTACAGGCCACCCCAAAGTCACCTGCTGGACAGCTGACACAATTTCTAATTTTCAGAAAGCTCACCTTCTCTTTTTAGGAAGGTTGCTTTGAAGTTGGAGGCCACTCAAATACCAGGAGGGATTTTTTTATATTTTTCCAATGCTTTTCTAACACTTTAAAAATCAAATGACATGAGTCTGACTTAGTCAGCAAGTTGACATTTGTTGAAACACCATTTTTGGCTCAGAGGTGAGCATAATGATTCCTTTATAAGTTGTTTATAGCTGTTGATATACTGACCAAGAGTAACAAATGGTCCAGCTTAGTAATTCATAGCTCTGTTCTCTTCTGCAACAAGCCATCTTCCATAGGAAGAGACATGAAGAAATTAAACCTGTTCCTTCTGGTCATTTGCATAATGACTCCAAAACCAGCAAAAGATTTGAAGCAGGAAATTGGCAGAACTCATTGTAGTTTACCCATGCATATAAGCATACCATTTGTGAGCTACAATCTGCTAATTCAGGCCCACTGTATACTGCTGAGTTTTGTTTATTCAGCCTCAAAGTAGAGATAGGTTCCAGGTATGCTCTGTTTAAAGACTATCCAATCCTCATTTACAAGATGCATTCCCCTTGTATCACAAAACCTTCCACTTGTTTATGGTCTGGATCAAGTGTTGATTTTTAAATTATTTTTAAGTAAAAAACACGGAAAAAAGAAAATTCTTTACCTTTAAAATATGATCAGAATAAGCTCTTGAAAGATTAACTACACAAAAGATAAAACCCTTGTATACAGGCTGCAACATGAGATAAGCTTGTGTACACCTGGTCATGACAGAAGTTCTTAAAGTGTTTTTAAACTGCAAGAGAAACATCTGGTATCCCTGAAGTTAAAGAGTAGCAGTAATTTTTCCAAGCAGTGCTTAAAACCACTTGCAGATTTTTTCCACCTGAAAATACTGGGGTAGCGACTTTCAACTGATAGGAAATTTAGTCAGTGACTTTCCTCTATAAATCATTTTTTTACTATTTTGACAATCAGATAAATTATGCACTTATGTTTGTTGAGCCAGATGGACGCAGCTCCAGATTACTCCAACATACAGCTCAGTCTACTCTCTTCAAAAACACCGCCATAACCTCACGTGCAGGTTCAGGGCTCTAACACAGACACACTAAACTATGTTAGTCAGAGAGTATTATTCATATTTTTTAAAAATCCAATTAATTAGAGAATTTATATCACACCCTACAAATTATTACTTTACAATAGATAATGTACAATTCCTTCTCTGTCATGTTCAAAGTAGAAATGATCAGACATTAAAATATCCATCATAATTAATATTTAATTTCAAATGATGTATCTAGAAACTGAGCTTGGTACTGTGAATCTCAAAAAGAAAAAAAAAAGATGGGGGTGCCAAAATTAATTTTCAACCGTTCACAATGTATACCTATGGCAATGTTCATCAGCCACACTTGGACATCTGCACCCGAGTTAGACATTCACGCAGATCTGGACAGACAGACATCTACCTCACAGATGCAATGCACCTCACTCTGATGTGCTCATTTCTCATCAGACTGCAGGAAAAGCACAGACAGCCAGAGGAGAATAGACAGTCAGAGGAGCAAAGCTTTATCCCACCCCTACCAGTAGATCTTTCATGGAGTTAAAACCAGCATTTTGGTTTTGTCCCCACACCTTTTTTTTAAAAAAATTCTTCCCAATTCCATGACAATGCAGGTAAGATGATCTACTATAACAACATTAACTGGTTTGGAAGAGACTCAGGAATTACCTACTTAGTCTTTTGATACTGTAAGCTCAACAACAAAATGCTACTCCATCCCTACCACAGTCAAACCAAAGCAACATATGACTCAGGCTGGCTGCAGGAAAGAGAGTTAACAAGGCAAACAGTGAGACTTCCTTTATTTTAACAGTAGGGCTATTTCTAATGCAAAGGTTGTACATGTGTGATTTGGTAATTAGTTACGCTACATAGAAAAATATTTGCTCAGAAAACTCATTATATTTGCTTGTTAAGAGTAAAGCCTACTACTTCTCTTTCAATGCTGTTTAATGATTTAATCTGCATCACTCGCAGCTTCTCAGCACAAGTAAACTCTAGGCTGAGTGCTGCGCACCTTTTTAATCACTTCCTCTCCCTGTGCCCTGCATTCCAGAGGACCTTAAAAACTTTTTTGACACCTGTCTGGTGTTTTAAAAAGCTTCAATTTCAACAGGTGCTTGTGGGCTCCAAAGTATCTAAGGGACAAGGCTGGCAAAAAATTGCCATCCTCAGTCCTCGCAGTGAAGTTGCTAAAAGCAGCATAAATCAAACTGAAGGCCAATAGTCACTTTTCTTTATCGGCATGCTTCAGAATTCACTTGTTTACATTTGCCTCGACTAGCAAACTTTAATGACAATCTTTTGAGGCTTCTTTACACAATACAAAAGACAGTATTTGTAGCATGCAGTGAACTGACTGGAAACATTGAATTAAATTCACTACATGCACCAGTGCTTTCAGAGAGGGCCCTCTTCGGCACTCAGGCATAGCTGCCACTCAAATTTACCAGGATTTTGCGTGCTTATGAAGCATAGGCACAGCAGTATCAAGTCAGACGTGAAATTCTATCATGACGGAGTTGAAGCAGATCTAAAAATAACCCATCCCACTCACCTGCCCTGTCTACACAGAAATCCTTTTGCAAGTCATTCCCGTTCATCACAGATTTTCAGCACCCGTTCCTATTCACTACCACTTTTAGCTACACACTAAAGAGCTGCCATTCTCTACTCTGTCTAGGACCAGGCTTGGCACCATTGGGGCAGTATCCACATAGGATCAAAATATCATAGAGCAAGACAACACAAAATTAGATATTCGTGCTGCAAAACATATTTGGCTGTTCACACTTCACCCCTCCAGCAACACCCCATACTGCAATTGCTACTTTTACCTGATTGCTGACAAAACCTTGGTAAACTTGAAGAGAGAGAAACTAAGTGCTAATAAATATTAATCTTGCAAAGTAATTGAGAAAGGACAAGGAAACAGAGACAGTATTATCTCTGAATCATTTTCTGCCTGCACATTCACTTTTGGGAAGCTTATGCTAAGAATCAATGAATGCCTTATTTTACTTTTAGTTGAGTAAAATATGCAGATCTTCAGGATTAAAAGAGTTCATTAAAATATCTCAAATTGTTATCCCTTGTATAAAATGTTAAACAAATTTTTTCAAATACAGTTAAGTTTCACTATCTGCTAATTAACAAGTTACTGTAAAAGTGTTCCTATGGATCTTTTTGGAAATTTTATCAAATGTTTGCCAGAGTTTCTCATGAAACCACACTGCTTCTTTATTTTTCATCTTAAAGCACCAAGCTCTCTTGTTTCATGCTTCTGCCCACTAAAATCCCCATTAAAAGGCTAAACTATCTCCCCAAAATTCAGTGACAGTTCCTCACAAAGCAAAGCAGTCGGCCTTTCCAAGCCTCATTAATCTGCTTGAGCTGCCACAGCCAAGAGCTGAAGGGAAAAGCAGAGGAAACTTCAACTGGAAAATATTTTGACATAATTGACCCAGATGACAAACTAAGCTTAAGCACATGTCAAGCACAGGGAGTGGTACAAAAGCATCAGCAGGGTCATACAGGAAGTTAAAATCAAGCCAAGGTGAAGTCAGAGCTTCGAGAACATTGTATATTTTTGTAATTACTGCTAATTGAAAAAAGAAAAGGTTCGTTCAGCCCAAGCTCTTAAGCAACAGCAAATAAAGTGTCAGGAATATTTTCAGACCTTCCCCCCTGTCCCAACCCATAGTTGGAGCTCCTAATGAATGCAAATAATATTTTGGAACAGTGTAGTACATATCATCTGTACCATCAGTTTGCTCAGTGTTAATGTCCTTAAACTCTACTTACTGTCACTGGTGGGTTTGGATTGTTGTTTTGGGGGTTTTTTTTAAGTATTGCTTCATCATGTTTACAACAATTAGTATGTCTCAGCTAAATTCCAAGGGGTTTAACTTTTGGAGGTCTAATTTTTCTGAAATTTTAAGCTGCTTTTTCTCACTATCACTGAGTTTTTGCATTGGTTTTGATTTTAAACAAACAAATATTAAAAAGCACTAAACAGCAAGAGGAAAAACAATGCTTCCAAAGCCATTACAAGCATATAGAAGTTACATAATTTTTCTTGTTATTTATTTTGTAAACTCAGGTAATCCTCTTGTTGGACAGGAAACAGAACTCAAAGTCCCTTGTTGATATAATCCCCATCAAAAGCATCCCGAAATTAGCAGAAAATCTCCCTCTGGCTTTAGCAGGCTGAGTAAGAAGAAGGTAATGCAAAGCAGAATACCATCAACAACGTACCTCCCCTCCACTATGCAGCATCCCAGGCTTATGGGCAACTCAAGGGGCAAAAGGATTTTCTGATCCCTGTGGCCCTTATGGTACCGTCAGATAAGGAACACACTATAACTGGGTGATGGATTTTAGCTGGATAGGTACCATGATGGTGCCTCCCAGCCTGACAACGTAAGAGCAAACTTCAGCGCTCGTTTTGGAATAGGTTAAAAATAAAAAAAGCACAATGTTGTTTTTATTTGGTAGTGAAGCTAATTACCTACATACCACAATAATGAGAGAAAAAAAATCCACAGACATTCTCTGCGAGTTGCTTCCCAGGAAAGCAACAGAAAATCCATGAAGAAAAATAATATTCATTAGATCCTTAGCACAACATAATGATACAGGTTTTCTTAAGAATAGAATTTAAAAAAACAATCCAAGAGGATAGTCATAACAAATCTAAATAAACTGAGATTCAAGACAAATGCAGATATAATTTCTATGTCATACAGCAAGATAAGGAAGTTTCCTCCAAAAATATTCTTAGAATATCACCATAAAGTCTTAGTGGTCTAATCAACATATGTCTCAAAAAAGCAGCCAGTTAGAGCTGACCCTAAGTGCAGGAACTGCCAAAACAGTACAGAGAGATACCCACAACATAAACAGTCAAAAGAGGTAAAAAAGCACACAAATAACACAGTTGACAAAGGGTTTCATTTTCTTCATGTTCAATTTCAGAAAGCTAGATGACATCTAAAGCAAAAATGTCAGAGACAGTTGGATATAACAGAGAGGTGTCATCAACCTGGCAGAAGCTGAAAATTATATTCCACATCCTATTAATACTGGTAGGTTCAGTATCTGTATACAATTTTCTTTTCCTATTAGTAAAAGAAATGCATAAAATACATTTCAGAAGAAAATTACTAACTTTGGGGCAAGCACAAGAGTGTGAAGAAGCACCAGAGTGTGTAGAAGGTTGATTGAAATAAGAATTCAACTAGATCAAAAAGTATTGATAAGTCAAGGCTGATGTTCCATCCTGAAGAATGAAAAAATTATCCTAATTCATTCCTTTACACAGTCTTATACTTGCTTGTATCCATGACCGCAAAACACTGAAAACTCTCCAAGAAGTTGAGAACAATTCAATTGTCTTTTTGTAACAGAGGTTTGGGAGGGGCCATAATCAAGATGACCACTAAAACCCTGAAAAGCCTCAATTCTGCAAGACATTTAGAAAAAGGGGTGGTAGGAGGGAGCAGGAAGAGCCATCCCCTGGAAAGTGGTTGACAACCTCCTCCCCAGTAAATTTAGCAAATATATTGTATTAGAGACAAAGGAAGTCAAGCGAAGGAATAAAAATAAACGATTCCCCTTAGGAATTATATGCAAGATTGCTTTGTAAAACAAACCAATCAACCAACTGCTTTTCTCTGGAAAAGCAAAAGGTCACCGATCTTGGTGAAAATATAGCTATAAAAAGTTTTGGCCAAATATCAAAGAGCTTGTTTACAAAAGGGCCACATTCATTGTAACACTAACCATTCAAACTTCACAATAGATTTCAGGAGAGAACAGGATGCAACGTCAAACATCTGTTATCATGTTATTTTCTTCAGCTCCTCTGCTCAGAAATTATGTCTAGACTTTGCCCATCTTCCAAACCTTATTAGAGGCAAGTCAGACATGGGCTGGAGGCTGTGCCGTTTTGACCATGCCTCATACAGCATTATGACAACCAGCCATGTCCAAGACACACGGAAATGTCACATTTTAACAGATTACGTATAACCCCGCTGAAGTACCTCATTTAACAGAGCCAGCTGTCCAAACTGCACAGACATTGCATAGACACATCTGGAAAAGAGCACCAAGCCTTCCTGGAGCCAGGCTGAGGCAGGGGTGATACCTGTTGCACCCAAGCAGGACAGCCAACTTAGACGAGTACATTCAGCACTTCCCGAGAGAGTTGGACTCACTCTGCCCATGTATCTTAAATGTAGCGTGCAGACATAATAGGTCCATCTTCCAAAAAAATCACTGGACCAAGCAAGCACTACATGTAAAGTACCTGATTTCCTCTAAGGTTTCCTGTCTGCAGTCCATTCTCGAGAAGGACCCAAGAACCTGAGCCACCTGAATTATCCTGAAAGAGTACACGTATCCTACAGGCTGTACAGCATATACTTCTCACCAAAATAACTTATTTGGGGCAGAGACTGGAAGGAAAATGAAAGTCTGAAAAGTAAGTTACCAAGAAACACACTTCCATTTCAAAAAGCCTGATATCAGTTCCAGGGACAGATATTTCAGACATAATGCAGAGAATGGGAAAATTAAT